>NC_052535.1:30722608-31029358 GCF_016699485.2 Gallus gallus | reverse complement strand
CGGGATCAGGTAACCATGATCCTCCTTTCCTTCAGAGGGAATTACTCTTTGTTTTTGTCTTAGAAATGAAAGTAGTTGTCATTAACTTCTATTGGTTGGCTTTAAGTTAAATGTACTCTGTATGTTCTACAGTAGGTGTGAGGCTGAACTGCATCATGCTTAAGTGTGTGTAGAAGAGCACACTTCTGATGGAAAGGCAGTGAGTTGAAGTGAGGCATTGTGTGCAGGGTAAGGTAATACCTTCTGTTAGATATGCCTTAGTAGTGTAAACCCTTCTTCAAATCTGGAATAGAAACCTGAAGAGGTTGGCTTTTGCCCATAAAAGCACATCAAATGTTTTCGTAGCCCACATCCATGAGCTCTATGTACACAAAGTTTGTCTGTTCTCTTTATTTCCTTGGGCAGTCTGGTAGCCCTCACTCCCCTAAAAAGTCTTGCCTTGCTTGCACCCAGAAGCCATCACAGTCACTGACTGGAAAGCATCCTTGGTGTTAATGTAGTCCTTGTTTTTTCCAACTAGCACTCCATATCAAAATAAAACATTAACATCAAATTAATTTGATTCAACAACAGCATCTTTTTTTTAAGTAAGAGCGTGTCTCTTCTCCCACGCAATTGTTTATCTTCCCAGAGAATTGCCTATGTGTTGCAAATGGACAAGTTCAACCTTGTAAATCCTTTCTGTGATGAGACAACAAATCTGCTTATTCAGATCTCCAGGTTTAATAGAAAAACTTGGTGAAGAATTGCAAGAACTGACCTTTTGAGGGCTCGATTCTCAACAAGCACAGTCAGGAATCTATAATATGTGTAGGGATTCTCTTCCTCTCCACTTACAGATTTATGAGGAAGCATTACTATCACAGAGGTAATGTTTTGTTCATGACATTTCCAACTTTGAACTTGCAGGAGCTGTTGTCCATTATGTTAATATCTCTAACTTCCCAAAGCAAATATATACCAAGTCACAGATCCCATCTAAAGGAGGAAGGATACTGTTTTTGTCCATCAGTTAAATGAAGTGGAGGGTTCTTTTTGCTCTTGTTTTGTTTTTACCTCTGCATTTTTCTAAAATGCACTGAGGCATGAGGCATGAAGGGGATGGCTTGAAATTGCAGCAGGGGAGATTCAGGTTGGATGTTAAGAACTTTTTCTCTCAAAGAGTGGTCAGGTGCTGGAATGGGCTGCCCGGGGAGGTGGTGGAGTCACTGTCCTTGAAGGTGTTCAAAAAACATTTAGATGTTGTAATGAGGGACATGGTTTAGTGGTAAATATTGGTGATAGGTGGGCCGTTGGACTAGATGATCTTGAAAGTCTTTTCCAACCTTGGTGATTCTATGTTCTATGATTTTTTGCTTCTCTTTTCTCATGCCTGGAAGGGTCTGAACTTGGAAACCTGTTGTAATGGTGTTCTGCTATCCCAAAATTTCAGGGTGCTTAGGGACTACTCGGGCACTTCGTACTTCTTGAGCTGTGCAATGTAATTGCCCATGGGAAAAAGGGAAGAAGAGGGAGGTCTGGCTCTGGTATTCTGAGCAGTTTTTCATAATAACTGCTCGTTCTATGAAGTGACTGCCGCATCCACTTAATACAGATTTTGCTGTCATTTCTTCCATCTAAGCACTGCAGATGCTGCTGTTCACAAATTCAGCTCTTACCGCCTCCACCCCTTTCTCAACATTTTTTTCCTCCTTTACAGCTGATGTACTTGAACGCCTATATTTATTTATAACTATATCTGTATGTTAGTGTAGGTCTCCCTGTAAGCAGTGATTCCCTAAAGCAATTCTTACTGCTTCTTGTCTTTCTTGATCTATCTTGTCTTTTGTGATCTATCTCAGCTGTGACATTTGCAAAAAAGATAAATGATTATGGATAGCTGGGCTGTGGGGCAGCCAGATATGGCATATAGTATTTATTTCAAAATATACGCTAAAATTCTGCTGTGCTTTCAAATTGCACAGCTTATCTGTTGCCTGCTCTATCCTTGCAGTGTTTATTTTCTGTGTTTTGTTGGAGCAGCGTCTTGACATGGACCCAGAAAACAAATAGAACAACAATTGCATAAGGTTTTTCTTTGTTAGCTTCCAAAATATTTAAGTAGGGGGTGTTACAAATGAAAAACTGCCTCTTTGTTTGATTACTTTTAACATGGAGCAAGAAAAAGCAAACAACAAAACAGCAAATAAGCATCCCTGTAGAGGCACAAAGTTTTGAACTTCTGTTCTTTAAACTGTGAAGTTTGTGAATAGCTGAAGGAATTATTCTTGAGAAATGTTTGGATGAAGAACACTCTTGTCTTAGAGAAGTTCTGAGCAAGCTCTGTGAATTAGCATGCTTTAAATGATAAAATAATTTTATTGAGCAATAATAAAATATTGAAGTGAGATGGAACGATGATGGGGAATTGCTTTTTGCAGCCACGAAACTGAAGCATGTCATGTTAACTCCCAACCCAAACAACTCATTTTAAGAATTGGTCTCATGAAACTTAAATCCCTCTGTTTTGTCCAATCATCAGCTTTAAACTTGTTCCTTGTCAGTGAAGACAAAAAATCCTTTTGCTTGCATCTGCCAGGGGGCTGTGGAAAGCTGAGGTGGTCCTGTGTGATTAAATTAGATGAAAGACTTGTCTTCTACCAGTGAGACATGAAGTCTAATCAAGTGAAGTGAGTTTTGAGATCTCAGCTCATTTCCTTGGGGAATATCAGTTTACATTACGCAGTCACGACACTTAACTCATCACGGTTGATATGTGGCTTTTGCTTAGATGAAGACCTGCGATTGGGTAGCATGGGAATCGATCCCTAGGAGGGGTGGCTTACTGGAATCAAGGTACAGCACAGTGAGGGGAGGGCTTTAATATGTTTTAAAGGTAACTTTATTGGTAGAGGACTGTATTTGTTATAAAGACAAAGTTATGGAGATAGTTGTATTTTTATCTATCAGTTTTTCTGGATTAGTGGGGCTTAGGTCCAAAATGGGCAAAACTAGAGTTTAAAAATAAAAATAACAACTTTGCACTGAGTATGGTTCCCAAAATGGTTGATGTATGGTTGCTAAAAAAAAAAAAAAGTACACTGAAGAGTGAAGTTAAACTTATTGTCACTTAATTTTCATGCTGCTGAATGACATTTGTGCATTTCCTTGTATCAAAGTACAATGAGTATTCTGCTTCCCTGACTAATGAACAAATCTATGTTGTTTTCTTCCAGGGCATTGTCATAACTCCACTTCTGCTTCTGCTTTTTGTAAGTATTTTGATCTTAAGATGTTGTTTTAATGGGTAATCTGTATACTTAAGATAGAAATTTGAGTGATATAACAGTGCTTAAAGAATGGGAAATTTTTCTAGTTGATATTTGAAGTGAACTGCCTTCCATTAGGACTGTAGAAGTGTGTCACAATGAATGCAAGCACTTGCTGCACTTCATTCTGGAAGGAACTAAACCTGTTGTTGTTGTTGCAGCATCACAAAAATCACACATTACTAGTCAAGCTGAGTCTAAAGCAAAGGCTTTCTGCAGAAGGTGCTCATCCAGTTAGGAAATCGCTTGGAGAGCTTTCACATGCAGAAGCTGGAAAACCTTGTAATGACAGAGAATGGATGGCAGGCCAATTGGAGAGAGAACTGTTGAGATAAAGCTGTACTCTTGGGCAACTGTGCTCATGGGCATTTTTGTGGTAAATGTTAATGATGTCAAAACCAGAAAGGTAGATTACTGGAGCCTCTGTACATCAGTAAGGTGATGCCACTTCATTCGTGTTAAAGACCACCTTAGTTGTTAGCTGTCTTCAGTCAAGGCCTTAGTTCTTCACAGTGTGTGGCAGAAGAAAAGGGTGAAGACGAACTTTTATCTAAAGAATGGTAATGGATATTAGTGAGTACAGAACAAATAACAGGCAGATAATGGTTCTTTGGTGACTCCCATGTCTGTAAGTCCTGGTGCTTGTGGAGAACTTGTTGTTTTGGTGCTAGTTTTGGCTTTGTGAAGAGCAGGGAAACAGCCTGAAGCACTTAAGGATTTCAGAAGTATAATTTGTCTTTTCAGTTTATCTTACTAATGATACAATATGTAATCCAGCATGCTGGAAACAGGAGTGAGCGTGGACTTAGTCTGAACCAGTTTGTAAACAGCGTATTGTTTTTAGTAGGGATGCTTAAGCTGCAGATGTACTGTATGCATATATAGCAGTGTGTACTACTGGACTGGAATAAATAGTAGTGTGCAAGTGGTTATAACAACATCAGCTGCTGTCTCAGTAAAGCTGCACAGGAAGATTTCTATTTTACAGTAGTTTATTTTACTATAGCAAATTGTCATTTAGCTGGCATAGCTATGTTTATATGAGAACTGCTTTGACTGTATCATGTATATCAATATACACTAGCAGAGTTTTCTTCCTATGCTTGCAACCATATACTTATTTTGCATTGAGAAATATAATTGTTCCAAGAAAAAAATGGGTGTTTTGTTGTTCTTGCTCCAAGTAAATTGATTTCAGACCAACTACCTCTCTATTTTCCTCTCCCCTCCTGAATGGAATGTGTAATTGCCAGGCAAGCACTAACCTGGAAACCTATGACTTTGTTTCTAAGTGACTGAAATTTCAGCTTTTTTTTTCTAAACTTCAGCCCTCTGACAGTTTTCCCCCTGGTGTCACCCCTGAGTTATGGTACTCTGTGTAGCCAAACCTTGGGCTATTTTTCTTGTAGGAATTGAAATGTTGATGAGTGATCTGCCTGACTTTTAAAGCAAGATAAAATCTTTCCTTCTGTGACTTTATGGACAGATAACAAAACACTGTCCCATAAATTGCAGGTGTCGCTATTACTTCTCAGTAGAGGTAGTAAAACTCTGAGTGCGTGCAAGAACCAGAAGGCAAAGCATATGCTTCTATTCTTCCTAGTAGTCCTGGAGATGACTGTATAAGAAGTTTGTAAAATGCACATTAATTGTTCTGCTGTTTGTAACGGGACTTGGAGCTGGTTTTTTTTTTTGAGGAAGATAAATACATGAACTACTTTTTCATCAGAGTAGTAGACTAGTATGGGGATGGGTGAGCTGCAAAAACTGTAGCCTTTTTGTCACGAAGCCCAAAACTTAAGGACTCTTTTTGGAGTGTGTGAACACTTAAAACTTCTTGATATCTTTGAGGAACTGACACATGAAGAGCAGCCATTCAGATCATACCGCGTGCACACCTTGCCAAGATGAGTTTCTCCATGACTGTTCAGTCGTCCAGCAGCAGGTACTGGGGACAGCAAACTACATGTGCGTGCCCTGTTATGTTCTTCCTGTACCTTGGCACCCTATGGTTTGGACTGTCAAACCCTTTAGTTGTTGTGAACTGCTCCAATTTTCCTTTGAATTTCCTTGGTACATCTGATCTCAATGCGTAGTGGCATCACACACACAGTTTGTATGCTTCTAGCCTGTGGCTTGATCATTTCATGTGGTACTGCATCTTGCGTGCAGTGAGAAACACCAACTAGTAACTCTGTTTATCTTTCTGTACTGTTCATTAGTTTAGTCATACAACTAAGTTTGGTGCTTAGTTAATACAGAGTGGAATTTTCAAATTTCAGAATAGAACTCCCATTTACCTCAGAAGTAGTTGAGTTGGTGTTCTGATGAATAACATCGAGGCTTCTCTGAACTCAGTGCCTTCAGTGAGCTATAATTTATAAATTTGGTGCTGTTCGGCATTAATTCTTCCATAGTGTCATACTATGATAATCTGAATGCTATAATTGAATTAGTGGTCCTATTTGTAAGGCTCCCCATATGTAGTGCCTAAAATATGCTCAGTACTGCCAGAAATGAAATAAATTGTTGTCCATTAGCTTGTTATTATTTGTATAGCTTAAGCTGCGCTCGTGGTTATGGTTTAAACTTTGCCTCGTGCACCAGAGAATATATTGATCTGTACTGCCGTTTCAGTTCCTAATTGCCTGGTAATGAAAATATAAGTTGGTCTGTATCAGTGCTCTTTGGACATGTGAGGCTTATCAAAAATAATGCATTAAATGTAAATAATTTACCTTAAATGAATGGCATTAAACATAAGATCGTCGATATTTCTGAAAGGTGCACTTCTGCTATGAAACTTCTGTTAGAAAGAGATTTTTCTAAGAGATTATGATTGATTTAATGCAACCTTAAGGATTGTGCATGTAATTATCAGACAGTATCCTTTTGAGAATGCTTAGGTAGACTTTAAAGAACCATGGCCTTCTCCATGGATACCTCTGATTAACACTTCAACTAATAAGAAGCTATTGAATCTCGATATGGAGATGCATTAATCTGCAATATCATCATCTTCACGTTAACTCTTGTTACTAACAATTAATATGTTATAAATGGGCGATGTTCCATAAACTATATATAATTGATTAAGGTTCGTATATATGGTGAGAAGTGCTGAAACCAACTACTGTAAGATATATCAGTTTCAAGTAAACGTAGGTTTACACTGTTCACATTTCTTTGCAACATTCTGCAGTGTTTCATTAATGGTGGTTAGGAGTCAGAGAAGGATGCTGTCTTCCTCTTGTCAGCTCAGATCTTTAGCTGAAACCAGAGGTAACACAGAAATAAATGTTTTGGAGACAGGTGGACAGACAAACAAACCCCCCTGAAAAACTAGAATGGTAATCCAGGAGAAATTTTGCTTTTGGAAATAACCAAATCAATAAACGATGCTTGTGAATTGATGAAGGAATTCTTGAGGTATGTCATCATCTGGATATGAATGGGAATGTCTATCTTGAGTTAGTATGTGACTTCTTCTCTATGCTTTATCTTTTCCTTTTGTGATGGTAATTACATTCCCCCTTTGTATGTAATCTAAAGAGAAAAAGCTTACCCAGTGCCTTGGAACCTTGAAGTGACTGTGGCTTAACCAGCCACCTGTCCTGACATGTCTGTGCAAATGTTGAGAGCTGAGCACGGTGTTTGTTCTAGGAGGTGAAAAACTATCCAGAGTAGCAGAAAGTTGAGGTAAGAGGACCTCACCTAAATCCGACACTCCAGCTTTCACTTCTCAACCCTGCATTTCTTCACTTAGACTTACTGACTTAAAGCCTACATGAATACCATGAATACAGGTGAAAGAAACTCCACGCACTGAAGTGTGATTGAGACAGACTAACTCCTATCTACCTGCAAGCATTTGTGATTTGAATACATAAGTATACTGCATTTGGGCACATTTACATTACTGAAAAACAATTAAATGAGAGGTGTCATCATGCTGTGGAGGTAATACTGCCATGATCTCCCTGTTAACCTCAAGCTGTCAATACCTCGTAATGTCTCATTTGAAAAACAGATTTTTAGAAGCACTGCACTCTGCAGCAGTTCCAGCAATCATCACACACACACACGTCCTTAGGTGGTAACTTTAGACATGAAAAGAAGAAATATGTATGAAGGGATATTTATTTTCATTCAGAGATTCCATGTTTTTCATTCATCCAGATGGAGGGCAGCCCTAATGCCTCACAAAGGTCCGGGTTTATTGAATTTGCCCTGGAATCAGAGTGAACATAGATACTGTGGTGGATGTAGTGACACTTCTCTCCTGAGCATGGGTCTAGTTCTTTGCAGTTGCTCTGGAGCAGGGTTCCCATCTCTGTCCTGAGACATGGTTGAGCGCATGGACTTGCAACTCTACTAAGTCTTATGATTTCATTGATTGTATTTGCTGTTGAAGTGTGCAGATTTTCATACACGTGTTGGGGCCAAATGTGATGCTGTGCGTTTTATGGCATGGTATCCCAGCTCTGCTGTCATCTTAATGTCGCCATTGCTATTGAGATTTGGCGTCTTGACAGAAGTGATCTCTTCAGCTGCTGGAAACACAGTCAGGTATCTATCAAAGTAACAAAAGTCAGGATTTGTGAATCTATGAATTGTTACTGAAAGCCATCAAAAAAAATATTACAGGTAAGTACATGTTCTAGATGTTCATGCTTTTTACATTCTTCAGAAGTGTGCCTGCAAACCAGTTAGCACGGGATGTTAAAAAGCCAATGCAAAATTCATGTGCGTTTTCAAAAATATGTTTGGCAAAAACCTCCATGTAGCTGTCACACACTGCTCCCATGTCTGCTGTTTCACCAAAGGGGGGGGTTGCCATGACATTTGTGTCAAGACGCAATCTTCCTAAGGCCTCATCATCTTGCTTTGCTACTGGAATATTCAGTGATGTTTTCTTCTCTGGTAACTTCTCAAGTTTCGGGATTTTATAGCAATTATTTTTATGGTGCGTTGTGGTGGTGAAGCCATAAGTATGAGAAATTCAGGAGCAGTCAATGGAGAAAATTCTGTCCAAGTATTGGATTAAAAACAGAAATAAAATGACTGAATAATGACATGGGTGAAAGTAGATGTTGATTGAAATATTGCACTTTTTGAAATGTTCGTCTGTATTCACCATCCTTAAATTAAAATACGGTCTTGGAAGATGTTGATAATTCTCAAGTTTTTACCAGTTGCTGCAGTATTTCAGATAAATCTGTTTATTAAAAGTAGCTGTCATTTCTTTAAAAAACAGAAACAAAAAGAGCCAACCCAGGATTTCTACACACTGCACTGTTTTTTCTCTCACATAACTGGTAAATGAGAATAGATGCCAGTCAAATGAATTGTTAAATATGCAAATATGTATTAGCTGGAAAGCCTTGGAAGCTGATAAGGAAGTTGTGGATAATGGATTTCACTGGTATGTGACAAAAGGCTGATTACAGCATGTGGGGGAGAGGCAGCACAATGCATTAGCTGTGAACAGATCAGGTCATTCATGCGAAAGATTTGAAGTGCATCATCTCTTCCACCTGGTTATTTACCTCACTATTTACTATCTCTTTAGTCATTGACAAGACAAAATACTCTGCTCTGATCCAAACCCATTACATTTAACGGGAACTTTTTTATGACTGTTGTGAAACACTAGCACAAACACTTTATTTCTTTTTAAAATTCAGCTTTTACAGCTTCATTATATAAAATTGCATACAGATAATAGCCAGAGAATAATAGAGGGTCCTTCTCTTCTGCATATGTATACAAATTATTGTGAGTTTGTCTAGGCAGAAGGTTCTGAACTGTGTGAAACTTCTGCAGAGGGTTTTTTTCCTGCTTCTATTTGGTCTTGGAATTTTACATGTGCACAGTGCTAAGGGAGTCTTATGTATACATCCTGCTTCCACACAGCAGGCACTGAACGTACTTCATGGTTAGGATGCATAGAACCAGGAAGCTGGGAGGAACCAGTCCCAGCTCACCCAGTCCTCTCCCTTTCCATGCTGTGTAATTTCTCAAAATGGAGCATATTGAAAGTAAAGATTTTTGCTCTCTCCACCATCCATGAAAGGCTAGAAATTTACTCTTGATTAGTAGAAGCCTTTTAATTTCAAGTTGGTATTTATAATGGGTTTTTTACCTGTTTGTCTTTGTTGCCAGAGTTAATATTCAGTTGAATAGTACATCTGTGAGATTTATCTTCCTGGCTCAGACTGGATGTGCATCCTATCTGCTTTCCCAGACTTCATTCAACTAGACTAAACAAGCCACGCATTTCTAATGTTGCTCATCAAGTAGATCATTGTTCTCAGGTGTTTTCTGCACCTGTTCCAGTTTTAATTCTTTCTTCAACTCAGGTAAAACCAACTGTGCACAGTTGCATGGTTTTCTTCACAAGGGCATATGCAAGCCTTGTACAAACTATTCTAAATGATTTATTTCTTCCAGTATGTCACCACTGCCTTTTCCATGGGAGCATAATACTAAAGGTTCTAAATTGTACTGATCTACTTGTTTCCAGTTTGTCACCCCATGCTTGTAGCAGAATCTTTGGATACTAGTCCTGAAATCACAGCTCTGTTAGGGTATTAACCATCTTGCTCCTGCTTAAGTGTCTTTGTATGTTTGATCTCATTTTGTTACACTAGTGCTGAAGGTCATTGTTGTGTTTGTAAGTGGGAGAGCCCTGATACAGTTTGAGGATACCGATGGTTATTTTTACAGCTCTATAAGAGGCTTTGAAATTGACAACTGTTTTTGGCTTGGCATGGTATTTAATGTGTCGTACAGGAACCCAGAGTAGGATTAAGAATTACTTCAACAAAGAGATACTTAATATATCCAGTCTCTTCTTCAAAGCAAGCAAGAAAAAAAAAATAAATGGAAACTGTTTTTAAAGTTGAGTTTGTCAGATTTTCTTTTTCTGCACATCTGATTATGGAACTTGAACTTTTTTTTAACAGCACAGGAGAAGATGTGCAGACAGCTAGGCTTTTGGGTTTTTCTTTCCGTGTGCCAAATCAACTTCCATGGTCACAAAAAGCATATAGAATGTTTTCGAAAACTTGCAAAATGCACCATGAGACCAGAACCTATTTTTTCTTTTCCTTTTCCTTAGCAGAACTAGAGAGACCTATGTCTGCTTTTAATTTTTAAGAATAACAATAAAAGATCTATTTGTTAAAATATGTGATTGCCAAACCACTGAAGACAAGCTCTGTTGTACATCTAGTACCTTTCTCTGACAAAAGAGGCAATTTACTGGGTTTGATAGGCAGAATTAAAAGCTTTATTTTAAAATTTAGATGTGTTATTTCTGATACTTTTTATTCTGCTAGTGCTGGGAAACTGAAACTTATTTGCTTTTGAATGTCAAATCTTGTTTCTTTTCTTGATATAGAAGCTCTATCCTCAGTGGCAAACCTCTCCTACTGTTAGAACCAATGGAAGCAGACTGGTTCAGTACCAATGGCATTTGATCAGTCTCTGGGAGCTGGTGTCCCCTCACACAGCTGCTCTACCCCACTTAGAGATATCTAGGTCTCCAGGGGGACCTTGGCAGGCTCGAGCAGTGGGCCCAGGTGAACCTTGTGAGGTTCATCAAATTCAAATGCAAGATCTTGCACCTGGGTTGAGGCAACCCCAATTACCAATACAAGCTGGGGGATGAAAGGATTGAGTGCAGCACTGCCAAAAAAGATGTGGGGTTACTGGTGGATGGGAAGCTGGATGCGAGCCAGCAATGTGCCTTTGCAGCCCAGGAAGCCAACTATATCCTATACTACATCAAAAGAAGTGTGGCCAGCAGATTTAAGGGAGGTGATTCTGCCCCTCTGCTCTGCACTCCTGAGACCTCACTTGGAGTACTATGTCCAGAAGTCAAGTCCACAGTACAGGAAAGATATCAGCATGTTGACGTGCGTCCAGAGGAGGGTCAAAAAAATGATCCATGGAATGGAACACCTCTCCTATGAGGACAGGCTGGGAGCTGGGGCTGTTCATCCTGGAGAAGAGAAGGCTGTAAGGTGACCTGATTGCGGCCTTTCAGTATCTAAAGGGGAGCTACAGGAAAGAGGGGGACAGACTCTTTAGCAGGATCTGTGGTAATAGAACAAGGGGAAATGGTTTCAAGCTCAAAGGAGGGTTGGATTTAGGTTAGATGTAAGGACAACTTTTACAGGGAGGGTGGTAAGGCACTGGAACAGATTTCCCAGTGATGTTGTTGATGCCTCTTCCCTGGAGACTTCCAGGATGAGGCTGGATCAGTCCTTGGGCAACCTGATCTAGCTGTGGATGTCCCTGTTCATTGCAAAGGAGTTGAACTGGGTGGCCTTCAGAAGTCCCTTCAAACTTCTCTGATTTAACCACTGTATGGGAATGCCCTTAAAGCAGCAGAGTAAGAACATTCTAGTGACCAGGCAGCTCTGTTCAGACTATTGTGAAATATTAGGCAGGAATGACCATTTCAGCTCTTTTGACCTTCTGCAATTCCTATGAATTGAATAAGTTGAAGACTGGCAGCTGGACAAGCTTATATTCACAGGAGGGTAAAAAGATTACCTACTGCTTTTCTTTTTTTTTATTTGGAAGTTGGTTAAGATAAATAGTTTGCCTTGCTGAAGCATCTTCAGACATTCAATTGGTCACTCCTGTTTGCTGTTCTTCATTACTGAAGAGTATCCCATCCAAGTCTTTTCTAAAAGCACACCACGTAACACTTCCTTTCAGCAGCAGGACATGAAGGGGTTGGAACATGGTGGTCCTGGCAGGACTCGGGGGCGGCTGGGTCTGGCCTGCATGAGAGTGACTAGAAGCAGTGGCAATCACAGTGCTGAAGACAATTTAAAAAGACAAGTATCAGAATAGCCTGAACTAAAGGTGAAAAAGAAAAGCTTGAACTAAACATCTCGTGTAAGAGAGCAGCCTATGACCCTCCCCCTCAGTTCTTTCCTGTTTTCACCCCATCTCCCTTCCTTGTCTGTGCTTAACAAATGGCAAGGCTGAAGTTGGCTGGTGATGTATTAGTGCATGATGACACAATCTGAGGAAACATGCCAATTAGAGGAGAACGCTGGAAAAGTAAGGCCCCAAAGGACAGCTGCCTCTGAAGTGGACTCAATATGTGCAACACATGTGACACCGGATTATAATTTGGTATGACTGGTAGGAGGTGTGTGTCTTCTGAATCAGTGGCAGTTGTAGGCATGGGAACACCCACTGTGATACCTCCCCAGTCAGCCAGAAGGATGATTGGAGGGAGCATCTGGCTTGTGGAGCAGGCTAGGCCTGAAAGTGGAATTAATTGTCTTAGTGTTATGCAACGAAGGTTTTTGTTTGTTTGTTTTGCTTGTTTTGTTTTTACCACAACCAGGGGAGTACATCCTATCAATTAAGTATAAGCCAGTGTTTCTGCCACAGACTCGTACACAAATCCACTAAATAATTTGTTTTTTTGAAACAGACAGTCTCTTGAGAAGAAAGGTCTAGGACTGAATTAGTGAGAATGCTGCAGGTCAGGATTGAAATGCTGCATGGTGACAGAATTGTTTGGAAAGATCTGCCTGGAAGCCTCTTATTACAGCCATATCTAGCAAACGCTTGCAGAAGGTGCAGCCCCTGCTCATGTGAGTTATCTTTCTGAAATCACAGAGATTATTTGAGGGAAAAGTGCCTGTTCCTTTCCATAAGAAAGAATTTTCAAGGGTTTTTTTTTTTTGAGTATTTATTCAAACAGTCCTCATTCATTAACATGCCTTTCACTGTCATGCCGCTATGCAGTATAGCAGCTTGAATCTGTGATGTTTCTACACCTGTTCCTACAGGGCTTCCATATTTTTTTTTTTTCCTATGAAGATAATTTTATATTTAGACATGGCTGCTGTTATAAGAAGGAGGGCAGCCAAGTCAGGTACTTTAACACAGTGCTGGTTCTAGTGCAGTGCAGATCTATGTGTTTGAGGTTGGTTTTGTTTGTTTCATCATGGCAGAGTACAGAATTTAGCTTGATCCAGCTAAAACATGAGGAAAATGTAGTTATTCAGACAGAATATTTACATTTGTGGACCGTATAGAAAGGTTTGATCAGAATCATTGTAAATATTTTGTTTCCTCTGTTCCTGAAGTGCCAAATTCCTAACTGGCTGGGTTCAAAGATAGTCTGAGACATGAGCAGTGCCTGAGATTCCGTGGAACATTTACATAGGTGAGCTGATGAGTCTGCTTACTGCAGATGTTGAGGCAGTTGTGCTCAACTTCTGCATCTGTTACCTGCAGATCCCTATGCATGTGTGAGTCCTTGTGGTTAGCCTCTGTTTTCCCGGGGTCTGAGTAATGAAGTCTTTCTTCTGTGTGATTGAGAAGTTCCTGCCTTCACCTTTCTTCAACTTTTACCTTATCTTCCAAGTCTTTCTCTGGGCAGATTTAAGGTTAAGGTGATGCCGAAGTTTATAGATTTGTTGTCTAACAGATTTTCCTTATAACCAAGCGGCTCTCTGAAGTTATTGTCATAGTATGCGGGAGGGAAATGGAGTTCAGAAATCTGTTTGATGAAGAGATAATGTTGGTATTATGAGTGGAACAGGGAACTGTAATACTGGAGCAGTGCAGGAAAGGGGCACTGAGATGAGCAAATGCACTACTCCAAACCTCTGTGCCTGCCTGTGGTGTAGCACAGTATCAGAACCTCTAAAGGACCCAAGAAAGAGGGTAGCTCCGTTCAATTCTGGAGGAACTAATGAAGGTGCTGGAGACACGGAGTAACGTGATTGTTAACTATTTGGCTGAAGCAGCATCAAAAATAGTGTGGCCATAGAATCATCCAGGAGAGGAAGGAGTCCTACTAGAAGCAGCAAAATTTGACCTTTTGTGGTCAAATTTTGAGAGTTGTTCTTACAGACCAGGTGTGCCTGAGGAACTCTCTTCATCTGGGAGAAACAAGAGTTAATGAATCGTTTATTTGCTTTGACGTTATGGACTGACTGGTGAATATTTGCATTATTTAAAAGGTAGTCAGGGCATGACGGTTACCTGAAATATCTGTGACAGTCTTTTGCTTGTCCAGGTGACGGCAAGGTGAGCCCGCGTTGGTGGGCTGAAGTTGAGAAGGTGGTGAATCACACCTTGAGGTAGAAGATTGCTCCTTTGAATAATTGTATTTCTCCTAGAAAAATTGATCTGTGATCTGAGTGGTTTCCTTTAGCATCCCACCTCAGTATCTGTAATTCAATTTCTAGCTGTATAAAAAATAAACAACTAAATAAATTTCTCTGTATAGTAAGTGCTTATGAATCCACACTGGCTTGAAGATGCTATATGTGAAGTAATATTTAAAAAAAAAAAAGTGGCAAGACCATTGAAGTTTGACTTGTTGCCTTTTTCAGCAGTGTGTTATATTGTTAAACAGCTTTTCTTTCTCGACTATGCACCCACTAAGCATAAAACTTTAAAACAGTCGGAGAAGCGCAATCTGTGTTTTTATAAGAGTACACAAGAGCCACTGTCAAAGCGTCACGGTTTCATGAAGCTGTGCAGACGGGCCTGGCATGTGGACGGCTTAGATAGATTCTCTCCTCTGTGACTCAGGCAGGTTTTAAAGTTTAAAAATCTTCACTTTCACTTCAAAAAGCTCCTTTGAATACCCAGTAAGTAATGCTTTTAACTCCTCAGTGCATAGCAAAAAAAAAAAAAAAGAAAAGTCTACAGTTTGAAAAACTATGAACCTTTTAAAATTTCAGAAGCTCCTTACAAGAATTCAAACAAGGAGATGACCGTCAGTGTGGTGTGGTGGTATTGTGAAGCTCTGCTCTCTGCAACGGATCATGCATGAAGCCCCCCATTTCCTTTGAGGGTGGGATAACCGTGCTGTCTAGATTTAGGTACTCGTGTGGCTTATCTGAATCTTCCCCTGTTGGCACTCGCTTCTCCCTATTGCCTCCATGAGAAGTTCAGACTCTGTAATCTCAGTGCTCTCGCACTTGCAGACCTAACATCTCAGTGAGGATGTCATCTCCTGCTCCACTCCAGCCGTCTGCTGTGTCCGTGTTGTTAGAATTAGAGATGATGGGATTGCATACAAAGTGGGTGAGATGCTCTAATTTATTAAATGGCTGGACTGAATCTCACCTGATGTTGCCACTTAAAGTAAGACATAGGAAACATGTAGCTGTATCCCCCGTGCTTTGTTTAAAGTTCTCTACTTGAATTATATTCAGAAAGGGACGTACGAAAGAAAGTGATGGAGTACGTTTATAATAGACTTCGTCTGGTCCCACTCTATGATCACCTTGTCTATCATGCCTGCAGGTAGCTTTCAACAGTGGATGTGTCAAAAGTGTAATGCAGTCAGAATGTAGTTTATAAGAGTAATGTATGTGAGGATGTTTTAGGAAATCAACATCATTTAGAAAAAAAATCTGAATTCTGTCATCATTTTGACATTTGTTAAAGTGATGTGCAAAATACAGAATAATGTGAGCCTGTGAAATCCGCCGTTTAATGTCATTTGCTCTACTCCAGAAGCAAGCGGTTGCCTGTGGAAGCTCTGACAATGCTATTTTCAGTTGTCTTATTATGTATTTCTTAATGTATATTCTGTTGCTGTTAAAAGAATGTTAAAAAGTTGCTTGAAACTTTTAAATGGCCTAGTATAAAATAAGAGAAAAAGGAGTGAATATTTTCCTATGCAGAAATTCCTTTAGCTTTGTTTGATTCATCTTTTCTTCCTGCACCTTAAAGAATAAAATACTTCTAGTATTTAAAATAGTAATGAAGAGATCACCTATTTGAAGACAAAGCCCATCGTTGTCTACCTATCATGGTGAAAGAATAGCTATATGCTTCCAGTAGATATCTCTTTTGTAATGTTATTGAAGTAAAGGCTAAATATCTTCACTATTATTTTTTATTACTATTGTTTTTATTCTGAAAACAACCACTATCTTTTTGTTGCTTGCTGTGCGTATAAATAGTAAGGTTTGCTGAGCTAACAGCTTAGAAAGATGTTCACTCGCTGTCATTTTAAACTGTCGTCACACAAATGCTAATATGATTTACTTTGCAGATGCATGTAGTAGGGTTTCAATAAAATGAATATTGATGGGACTATTCCTTTACGTTGCCACATAATCAGCCAGGAATTGTTTTACTTTTGTTACCATGGAATACCAAATGCCTTATTAGGACTTAATAATTAAATATGCATGCACAGCTTCCAAGTTTTTATGCATATAATAAAAGTATATGAATGTGCAATAACTGTATATACAAAGAAAAAGTTGAATATTAATGGCATATTTTTATTTTGTAGCTTGGATCATCCTCCTCTGTGCCTTTTACATCTATATTCTCGCAGCTGTTTATGACTGTTGTAGTCCCCCTTATTATTGGACAGGTATGTCTTTTAAATATACATCCTCATTTCAAAAAATAAGATAAAGAGAGCTATCTTAAAGACCGACCAGCAACATGGTAAGCTACCACATAGGAAACAGCCTCAGGATAGTGAACTCTAATATGAGAGAAAGGATGCTACAGTACTCCCTGGAGCCACATAGATCTTTGTAGAGATTGAGCATCTGTCCCTCACTACCACAGACATACGCTACTGCATATCGAGAAGGGAGTTGGTGAGCATAAAGTGGGAAAAATGGCAGCCCAGCCTGTGAGAAATTGCAGCTCCATACAAATGAGTTTGGAGAACTCTATATAGTCCTTTTGTCACGTGTTCTTTGCCCAGATGATGAAGGAAGTTTTCCTTGTGTAGTATCTGCTACTGACTACAGAATTAAAAAATTCTCTGTCTTGAAAGATATGTAAGGGCTAAGTACTCACAAGTTAAGAAATAGTAAAATTAAGACCGCTTGATCAGTTTTGCATACGCTTTGCAAGTCATGCAGTTACAATTCTTATTCTTTTTCTACGCGACTCCTCCATCAATTGTAACACCGGATGGGAGGGATTCATGGAATAAGCAGTTGTTCCTTATTTCATCTTATACTCGTTCACGCTGAAACACAAGTATGATTGAGTATGATTGAAATACTTCACTGAATGCAAAGATACTAATTGTAATGTAAAATTTTCTGTGACGCTTGTCTCTGTGGTATCTGTTTTTCACCGAGATTATCATTTTCCTTACGCTTCATGATGTCCACTATTATTGCTTTGTTTCATACACCAAAACACCTGGAGCCTAATTCTTTTATACTTCTTAGCATTAGGTTTTTCTCAGGCATAAATAATGCATTGGGGGGGGTTTCCTCCTAATTTCAGAGGAGAAATGTTTCTGTCTCTGGAATCCAGAGATTAACGAGCGAAGTTTCTTCAGTCCTCCAGTGTTGGGAGGTCCCAAAAGTTGACGTTCTTGCCTCATTTGCAAATTTCTAGGAAATAAATAGTGTGGCAGCAGATCTAAAAATAAAAAAACTTACAATGATAGGTGGTGGAATAGCAGCAATGTGTAGTGCAGTGTGATCGGTCTGATGATGATAGCAGATAGCAGATTTGTACAAAATTTCAAGAGAACTTTCATCTGCCTTGGAAAGTTGTTGTAAGAAATTGCTATGCGAGGTGAGTGGCTGTGGCTTTTTATTGACTACAACAAATAGCAAGGCTAATTAATGGAGACTGAGCTTACATAATAAGTGCTCTGAATAAGTTCAAATGAGAAATGTGATGAGATTTAACTGACAACAGATGTGATTTAGGAGCTGAAGGAAAAATCAGTAGAGAATCTTAAAGTCTGTATAACTCAATCATGAATTTATATGAGAGTTTGTTTTTCATGAATACATTTTAGCAAGAAAGAAGGATGATTCTCTCCTTTAGAAATATTTAAAGCAATGACTGGAAGTGGATGACCAAAAGGAATAGCTCTTATTTCCTCTAAGGATAAAGGCTTTATTTCTAGAGATACTGTACTATCTATTCAGAGGTTATGGAAGAGAGGAAATGCTAAGAATAGCTGCAGATCACAAATCTAAAGGATGTTTTACATTTGTCGTTGTGATTAGGTAGAACTGTACCAAGGTAAACCGACCTGCTTAGGGAAGAATAAAAGCCATTCTTTGAAGGCAGATGTCCAAGCGTAGCTTGCAAGTAACTCAAGGAAAAACCGTAAGCAAGAAAAGCAGTGACATCAGGAGATGCAGTGATACGTCTTATTGCGCCTCAGCCAGAGGTAGCTTGGATCATCTTTGAATTAAATGGAAGCTGTGCGTTTCATTTGTGGACTCATTACCGGACTGCTGCCCAACATGCAGCACAGCAACGTAGCAGTGCTTTGTGAATCGCAAGCTGCTCACTCTGGGATTCCAGATGCATTAAGAGATAATGGCCCACAATTCATGAATGACAGCCTCGGCAATTACTTCTAATTTATCATTTCATGCCTGCAATGTCAATTCCTTACCATGCACAGTCGGTGCAAGAACGCCTGTTAAGGTTCCCTAGTAGCAAAAAGCTTGATTGGGAAAAACTGAACTTGGAAACTGCTTGCTTGGAGGGTTGCTGATCTTCTTAATTCAACTGTGACCAACACAGGTTTTAAATTTGATCCTCATCAGTGTAGAACAGAGGAGTCTGCTTAAAGGAAGCATTTTCAAGGGGGTTATATTCCTTTGAAAAAAATCATCTCACCTCTGGGAAAACCTTTGCTGCCTAGGTGCTGGCTTCCTGAGCAGGCTGCAAGGCTCGCTGCTTCAGCAGCCTTTGGGAAAATGAGCAAAGCAGGTGACGTTTTTTGTTTTGCGTTTTCTTGCTTCATGGCCGTGTATTAAGTTGATTGCTTGACTTGTCAGATTTTTTTTTTAATGGTAGCTCATAGAAAGACTTTACAATAGTGCCATGATACCTATTTTCTCTTCTTTCTTAAAGAATTTTCTAGCGTGTGCCTAGACTGCTGTTGACAGGAAGACATAGGTTTTTAGTCACGGGCAATGAAAAGTCAAAGGGGCTGCATGTATGTCCTATGCTCAGGTGGTGGCTGCCAGTTGTTAAAGAAATAACCAGTAAAGGAGGAAGAAAGACATTCTGTTATCTGGAAGCCACTGAGGCTTACAGATAGCAGTTGCTGATGGATGACCTTCAGTAAGGATAATTACTCTGTTCTTTGTCACAGATGTTTTGGCTGTCTGCAGTGGCCTGCACCCTCTGTGTCTGTAGATGCATTTTGCTAATCAATAGCATGATATCATTCAAATCAATGTGAATACTATGATATTGTATTTGTAGAGTAAGCGGTAACATTGCTCTGAGAAGAGGTCTTGGAGAGGCAGAGTATTTTCTAAAGATCTGGTGTTCTATAAGTCTTGACGGTTTGTAGAGCGCAACAGCTTATTTGTACATCACTCTTGTACACCTCTAAGGGGAATTTGAGAATACTTGTTACGCAATAAACATGGTAACAGATGTGTCCTAGGAAATATTTTTGCATTTGTTCTGGCATCTTGAAGTTCTGATTGCTTTTCTACTGGGTGGCAGAGTTCTATAAAGTCTGTTGAAGATTGCTGCTCCTGAGCTGTTGTCATTTTGCTAAACTAATTGTTTCTTTGTTTGTAGGCGTTAGCAATGTCTAAATGTTAGAAATGTCTAAGTAGGTTCTTCCTGACCAGCTCTTGAGAATTTGGCTGAAGACTGTTGTTTCTGTACTTATTTTGTTCTTCTGAAGTGGCAGATAACAGGCACAGTGAAAGCCACTGCAATATTTCCTTTCCCGTTTTGAAGACTTCCTCTCTTCTCTGCACCTAAGTGCTTATGACAGACTTTTATTTTATGTTTTATATTAAAGAGCAATTTATGATTAAATGTTAATGAAATAGAATTTTCACTGTGCTTTCATTATATTCTACTAGTTTGAACATTTTTCAAAGCAGCACACCAAAACCCACTGTTTTCTATGAATAAATAATAAAAAGCTTGTCTGTACATTATCATTCATGCATTCTCTAGTTGCCCCATTGGTAATTTGTCTGCCAGAGTAAAGTGGGCACTTCATATTAAACAGACCTTAACTAAAGCTAAAATTAATGTTATCATTCTAGTGGTTCTTCTTCCCTAATCTATAAAATGAAGGCAGTTGAACAGAACCTAGTCTCACAAAAAATCTCAGTGTTCTGCAAGTAAAGGATTTTAAGTGCCTTCTGCATCGTTGCCCAAAACGTTCCAGAGGAACCCTACCAGCATTTTGGAGGTGTGTTTAGAAACACAACTTGGAAAGAGTGCTACATTGCAGAACAAGTTGTCAGTGAAACTGAAGCTAAAAGGCTTAGCGATGTATTTATTTTTAAAGAATAAGAAGTGGAAAGGGAAAGGTACGTGGCAGTTGCTAGTGAGCAGAATGAATGGTTCACCTTAATGTAGTGTTCATTTATTGTGGGGAGGGGGCTGGGAACAATGCTCAAAGCAACTGCAAATAAAAAGGGAGTGATGTCAAATGCTTTCTGGCTCGTAACTTAAACCCATGCAGAAGCAGTCCTACCTCTTCAGGCTCCAGAGAGCTGCAGGGAGCAGGAAGAGTGCTATTCTGAGAGATGAGTGCTTCTAGAACCTTGTTGCAGAAAACCGAGGTGCCAGATAAACAGCATTTGGACCACAGTTCACTCCCTCCTAACACTTGACTCAACAGGACCCTGTCTTTGTGGAGGGTTATGACCTTACGTAGATCTGTGAAGGATGTTGCATCTTATCTACATCAAACATTAAAAACTGCAGCCAATATAATCTCCCTTCCATCCTGATATCTAATTCTTTCTAGTGATTTTCTTAGTTCACTTTCTTTACGATTTTTTTTTTGTATATTCTCCCCTTTCGTATTTTCTAAGCTCCACTGATACTATTCCCAGTATTCTATGCAGACTTCCTTCTTGGTTTGCTGTCACTAGGAAGGGATATTGAGAAGCCATTGAACTATTCCAAATATCTTTTGTGCCTGGCTGATAGCTTTTCAAAAGAAAATTTTGCCTTGCAAAGTTATAGTAGTGAAAATAGCAGTAAAGAGTTAGCTAGGAATCCTACTTTAAGATACAAATGACATACAGTAACTACTGCAGTTAGGGATAATGGTAAATCCAGCCTTGTTTCAGCTTGCTTCCTCATGTGTTTGAACGCAAGGAAAATGTAGCTGTGTTTCTTTGAAATGTTAAAGCTCAGGTGCTGTGTCTGGGTGTTTTGAAGTCCACAACAACAGCTAAAAAAAACAACAGGAGGAGAAGTGCAATAAAAATGTAAATTCTCTTGAAAGGTTACATCACTCCCAAAACTGTGATAGATTTAGACAAAAATCTGCTTTGTGTACTGATGCAAATACCAGGAGATATTCTTGTGGAAAGAGAACAAGTGCCTTCACAACCATTTCCTCCCGTTTTTAACTTCAGGAGCTCAAAATAAGATAAGGTAAAAATTGAGGTAATTTTTAATAGGTGTAGTGTATTACATATGTCAGAGATGGCTCCGTTCCATGTACACAAGGGGGGAAAAAAGCTCCTTGTCCTGTTTAGATCAATTAATAATGAACATTAATGAATTACGTTGTTTATTGCATTTTTTATCTTGCATGTCCAGCACTTGAGCAGGCAGGTGGAAACAGTCTAACTGTATTTTACTGATGGATTTCTCTGGGTATACAGTTTGACTGTTAGGAAGGTATAATAAGATAATTGTTTTTCTATAATGCATCTCCTGCTATTTTCACGTATGATCTTATAACAGATGAGCAGTATTTACCTGCTTTCCTGGAAGAGCAGGTCGTGTTTCTTTGCACAGGGCACGCTAAGTGAATTAAGAAGATAAACAGCCCATTTGCTTAGGAAGACTGTTGTGTCAACAAGAAGGTTACAGCAGGATGCTGAGCAGTCTGGAGGAAACTATTCCGTTTCTACTATTCTGGTAGAAGAACTAATTTGAAATGGGCTCAATACTGTTAATTGATGTGTAATTACATTCCGTTGTTGATAAAAGTTCAGTTCTGGCCTAGAGGGAAGTTTGAGCCTGGAACTGTTATTTGAAGTGAGTTTGAGCTGATGCCTTTGGAGATTGCCAGGTCCTCTGCATTTGGTGGTAGCTGCCTGATGGACACGTTTTTTTTTCAGTTACCATCCAACTTTTCTTCCTTTTATTCAGCATCTCTCATCACGCAGTTTAGTTATAAAACATCATCTTATACAAATTTTTATTTCTCCTCGCTTTTCTCCACTAAGCCAGTTTGAGCCTCCTTCTTTTATGTGCCACCCATAGGTCAGCCGCCAGGAACTCCCTGCACTTGGAGGCTGGCATTTGAATCTGCATGAAAATCCTTGCAGTTCCTTGTGCTTAATGGGATTGCTGCCACGGGCCCAGAGGCCACAAGCTCTCCTTGTGGATGTAATTCTGCAGCAGTCTCGGCAGGGATAGGGGTTGCAGGGCCTTTGTGCCTTAAAAAATTGTGCATGGATTCTCTGTGATGAGGTAACATCCTGCGACATTTCCTCATGTAAAGTGTGCTTTTAACTGCTTTTAAGTTTCACACTGATTCTTTTTACATCTTTGCCTTTTTTCCCCTACTTTAGTACTGTTGTTTCTAACTGTATTTTTTTAATGTTAGGAATTCCCTTTCACTGGGGTCTGTGGAATTATTGCGTCTAAAGAGCATTGTCCTTTTTGCTCTTTTTTGCATCGGTGTGCCGGTCCAGTGCATCTATTTTGGATGTCAGTTCTTCACCTTTCTGCTCCAGGCTGCGAGTTCATCTGTTCACAGAAATATCAATTTGGACGTCTTTGCAACTGCTTGTCTCTCTGGTGCTTGTGCCTCCTTTGCACTGGTGTGTACTTCAAAATAACAGACTGGACTTAATCGACAAAGCAGCAGCACATCAGTACAGTGCTGGAGTCTGGCATCTTTGGTTCAGCGCATAACACAGAAATCACTGTGTTAGCCCTCTGTATTCGCAGATAAATGAAGCTTAATGTCCCTGTTTGGGCTCTGATTTTGCCTAGTGGATTCTTTATTTAATCATTTTGGTCTGTGCTGCTTGTGGCTTTTCAACCTCTATTAGGTTTGCTGTCAGAGTCTGCCACCGCCACAGAACCAGCAGGTTCCCTGCCTAATTCTGTATACCTCTTGTATGTGTTGACCCTATTGTATTTGTGGGATTTATCATTATTTCACTACAGAACTTGGCAAGCTGTGGTTTTGTGGGGTTTTTGTTTGTTTGTTTGTTTTTGTTTTTTAAACACTGGAATGTTATAAAATTGGGGTAAGAATTAAAAGGCTCTCAAAGCATCCTAGTCCTGAAACAACTCTGCAGGGCATGAATAAGTAACAGATTGTTTGTCAGTCAAAATGAATCAGCTGATATGATCTTCCTTGTGAAAAATCTTTTTTTGCTCTCTGAAATTATTTAAGAATTTGGATTACTTGGAATCAGTGATTATAGGCTGAATTGAGCTCTGAAATTTTACATATTTTGGAACCTTGTGAGAAGATCAAAATGTATCAGATTCTGTGTTACAGAGGATGTACTCATCTGTGGCTTTACAATACATATTTTGTGTGACACAGACTTGAGCTGAATTTCTAAAGCCACAGTTTAGTTCTACATGGCCTGATTACATCTTCTGTTATTTCTATTTTTTTTTAATATTAGATGCAGTAGAAAGCTGTGCTGACATTTGTGCATGCTTATTCACAGTAATTGCAGACTCAGTAGAGATGGATATCTAAAGAAGGTATCAGCTGATTGAAGATTTCAGTTAAACACTTCTTTCAGCTTTGAAATGTTTTCCCTTATGCATCAGTGTGTATTGAATACGTGTATGAAGTCAGTATTGCCACACATGTTATAATGATACCTTGTATATACACATACTCTAAATTGCACTGTGGCATTATTAACTGTGACTTTCCTGTTTCAGCATCACATTACTTTTAGCATGAGCCATGAATGAGTGGTCTTTTCTTTGTCAATAGCTTTTCCTTTTCCCCAGTGTAGCCTCAATTTAGGGGATATTAGGGCATTTTTTTTAACTTAGAAAACAGTAACTCTACTGGCAAAGATCTTTGCTTTTTGCTTACAAAGTCTCAGATCTGCTCAGTTTAAGCTAACCTGGCTTCCCATTTGATCTCTGTCATACTGCGCACTAAACTGCTGACAGCTGCATTGGCCCACTCTGTCAGTGTGGCAGTGTGTTCAGTGCCTCATTGGGCTCCACTGAACGTTCTTTTAGAAGTTTGGCTATGTAGCACAAATGCAAGTCATGGCCTGAAGCAGTGATTGAGCACCTGGTGGGAAGGCAGGGCCAACCCAGGGGAGCTCAGGTGCATGCAGTGTACCTGAGTGATGGAAGGGGTGGAGCCAGGATCCACCCTTTCCCAGATCTCCTTTAAGGGTTGGCAGTGGAGGCAAGGGCATCTCTCTGGAGAGCCCTGTGCATCTGAGGCTTTCTGAAGGTAAGCAGTTTCTTTCCTTTGTTTCAGTGCCCATGGTAGTTGCATTTGAGCAACTCCTGACTTGTAGCAGCTTAGGACTTTGCTACTCTGTTGTCACTGCTATGCTTTCCATGGTGTTACAGGCTGTATGGCTGAGTTGTGTTCTCTCTTGAACATCTGGCAAGTGTGGAAGGTTAATGTTGAATGTTTTCACTGGAGTGCTGAACATTTCCTTTCATGGTTTCATATAAATCTGTTGTTCTTCAGCAGCAGGAAGCTTAGAAGTACTGTGAGGTGAGCACTGGTCTTCAGCTCGCTTAGCTTTTTGTGAGCCCTATGGAATGATGGAACATCCTCTGTTGGAAGGGACCCACGCAAAACATTGAGTCCAACTCCTGGATCCACAAGGAACCACCCAAGATTCAAACCATACTGTTCAAATGCTACTTGAGCTCTGTCAGCCTGGGGCTGTGACCACTACCCTGGGGACGCTATTTTAGTGCTGGCCACCTTGTGTTGGAGAACCTTTTCCTAATACCCAATGCAACCGCCCCCAACACAGCTCCATTCCATTTCCTCCAGCCCTGTTGCTGTCACCAGAGAGCAGAGCTCAGCGCTGCCCCTACCGCTCCCTGTAAGGGGCTGCAGGCTGCCCTCCGGCTAAACAAACCAGGGGACCTCAGCCACTCCTCAGATGCCCTCTAACTCCACATCACATGCAGAGTTGGTAGCAGATGGTCTGCCGTGTAGTTTATCAGGTCTATTTTCTTTGGTTACTGGGGTAGCAACTTAGAGGACTTCCCTCTTTGAGACATCTGCAAACAGACAGGGATGGCAGTGAGGAAGCCGACATCTATGAGGTCAATCCAGTGGCTTTGGCAGTTGGTGTGCAAAAACATCCTGTGGTAGCACTGGTGATGAAATCTCAAATACCTCTAAAATATTCCGTTTTATTTAACTGGCAATGGTGATAATTATTAATGGTATTACTATGGGAAGGAAGTGTTCTGGTATAATTGTTTTTGGGTCTCATGCTACTATTTCTGAAAGAATAAGGTAACAGAGGATATCAAGAGCCTCAAGAAAAATTAGGCAAGATAATGTGATCACTTAAAAATTAACACAAATCACAGCTGTATGAGAAAAGCTTTAAAAAGTTTTGTCAAACCATATAAAATGAGGAGAAAAAATAAAAGCAACTCCCCAGGCAAGGCTGAAATAGATGTATCGTATCTGGTGATGCACTGTTCTGTAGTATTTGGCATAATTTGAAAGTAGAATTTACTTTAAAATTTATAGGTGTTTGTAAAAGAGGGAAAAAAATACCGTAAGAAATAACTTCAGATTTAATTTCCTGAAAGTGCAAAAGTTAGGCAAAGTACAGCAGGTTTGCTTGTTTTCATGTGTTAATTCTGGTATTCTGAAAGCGTGCAAATGGCATTTGTCTTTGGATTTACAGAAACTCTAGATATTCAGAGTTTGAATTATTTAAACTCCCACAACACATGCACTTTTGCTTTTCAAGCTTGAGTTATAATTTAATTAAAAACTTCTGGTGCATCGCTGGCTATTTAAATATTAAAATGTTCCATGGATCACTTTCGATTATCTACTGTCCTAAAATTCCTGAAGATGTCAGATTTTTAAGATTCCCAAAGTTGCACTTGGAATTGTCTGTTGATGCAAAGGGGACTGTGATAATTACATACATCCATTAGTATCAGCAGAGGAGATAAACTTTGGGGAGGCTTAATGGGCATGTCTCAGTGACAGCTAGCAAAGAACATTTGGCATGATTAAGGATGGATTTGAATGTACTTGAAAATATACTCTCATTATGGACGCCCAGTGGAAGTTGCAGTACAAATGTTAAATTCCCCAGAAGAAGAGTTGTGTGGCAGGGAAGCTTTGAAATCCACTGTGGCCGTCATCCAAATTACTCTCTTCTCTTTGTGTCTTTCTGCTGTCAGATTCACTTTGTGATGCCCAAGTTGGCTCCCTGCATCTTTGAAAAGAGGCAACCTGTTGATTTCTGTGTTTCAGATTGTCCGAAGATACATCAAGGACTGGCTTGAAAGGAGGAAGCCTCCATTTGGCACTATCAGCAGCTGTGTGCTCCTGATGATCATCTACACTACGTTCTGTGATACTTTTGCCAATCCAAATATTGACCTTGATAAGTTCAGCTTGATTATAATAGTTTTTATAAGTAAGTATAATCTTAAAACACGTAATTCATCAGCAATTCTTGTGTGCAGTGAACTTAGGCGTACTGGAGGGAGTGGGGCTGAGGGAATACTGGCATGGGTTTAGAGCTTGTGCTTTCAGTGTACCCGGTAAACTAAATAGCTTACTTGACTTCTCGGGCACTGGATGCTTTTAGGAGATCGAGTAAGCATTTTGAGAGGTGAACCCTGCTATTTAGGTGTCCCTGACGTTGCTTGGTGATCCTTCCTTTCTAAAGGGGTGTGATTTCACTTTCCAGGCGTTCATGACTGTTCAGATTTTGGCTGCTTGGTTATTTAACAGCCATGTTTGCACAGAAGTATTCCAAACAAAAAAGGAAATATTTGCATTTGAGCTGTTACTCAGAAATGTTGTTATAACTTTTAAATAGTTCCTTACTGTTGTACAAACCTAAAAACTAGCTGGGAGTTTGAAGGTGTTAATACATTCCTGTGGATGAACACATTTGGTACAGAGTTTGTTTTAGAAGCACTCTATTCATTCAGCCTTAAGTAATGCACACATGAGAATAGACTGCTGGTATCTTTGCCATCAGTTAAAAATACACTTGCAGATCACTACCTCCCAGGGAAGGGCAGTGGTATACAGGCACTGTCTCTTCTCCCAGTAGGTAATTCCTGTCTCATTTCAGACTGTGCAGAGGCAGTTTCAGTTTGCTTAGAGGCAAAGTAACTGCAGCATATTACAGCATAAATAACATCTGAAGTTCCCTAAAACTGTTAAATTTTAAGAAATCAGTGCATTACCTTCCTCAGATGTGTGTACGTGCACGTTTCTGTCTAATAAAAATAATGTATCCTGTAGAAATTCAACTGTCATTGAAGTTACTGGGAAATTTGCCCTGTCCTTTGAGGGTCAGTTTTCATTCTGTGTTACGTGTTCTAATTGTGGCAGTTTTGGGGGGTTGTGAAACCGTGTGTGTATGTAAAATATCACATGAAACTATAATTTTTACTGTGTAAACGCTTTATTCTGAAACCAATGAAGGAAGCCGTTCTAATGAGCTTTTTCAGAACGGAGTGAATAATCATTTGCCCAGGCACCTGAGAAGGACCAACAAGCTTAAATAAGAGCGGAGTTGTCAGGGGAAAGAGAAGGGCATAGAAATCTCCATCTCCGCCTTAACATACAGAGAAACTGAGAATTAAGTAATTTAGTTACTGTGATGACCACTTTGAAACAAGTTGCCTTTCAGATAAGAAGGTGTGTTCTTTCTGGAACAGTTGCTGTAAAGTGGTTGCTTCCATTGCCTGACTTAAAATTTCTTTTTGTGGAGTGTGCTTGGCATTGTGCCGTGTGTGATTACATGCACGGCCTGTAGTGCTATGCGTTAGAAATTGTCACATATACTTTTAATTTCCAGTGTGCATAATGGGAGTTTCTTCATACAAATATTAACGTAAGCCTCGAAACTGCTGAGATGATGTCTGTTTTTTTTCCTAAAATATTTATAAAACTGAACAGTAAGGAATTGTGGAGATGAAGATATGCATGTTGTATTGTAGACAAAAGTTTCTGTACCTTCATTGGGTGTGTTGGCTGGGTGCCTGTGTTGTGTTATATACCACAGTGGGAAACTAGCACGAAGATTTTGAGATGAAACCACGTTTATTATTCTGCTGATTAATGTTTTCATGTAGTTTTTATGTTAATATTCTAGCCACAGCAAAACATGCACGAGGGATAATTGGTAGCAGTGCTTGCATATTGCTTTACAGAATTATATCTATTAAGGGATTTTTTTCTGTGCATATTAAATTAATGTACTTAAGTTGCAGAAAAACTGTAGTTCAGGAACAATGGATTGATTCTGTAGTTCATGAAGGAAGTATTAAGTGCATGCTGAGGTGACATTTATATATCCTAGGAAATGTATGTAAGAGAAGGAAAATGTCACTGATAATAGCTAATATCCCTGCCACGTTGCTCAGTTATAAACTCAGGTCACAGTCAGATGCATCGTCTTGGCTTGCAGTACCCTCGGGCACGTCAGCCTTATTGCACTCAAGTTTTGCAAGGAAAAGGGAGAGAACTCACCCTAGATTCTGCTGAAAGTAAAAGCCCTCCCTCCGTGGTGCACACAGGGCCCGGAAAGGTCTGCGTAGGTCATAGGGCTTCTCCTCCAGCTCAGCAGGGAGTTCCTGCCCTCCGGCACAGAGCTGGTCTCTGCAGCCCCAGCAGCTACTCGTGGCACAGCTGGGGAGCCGCCTGCTTTCCTGAACTCATTCCCAACATCACCACAGATCGAGTGTGGGCTCTGCATGGCCCAGAACCCCTGCAGGTATCGTGTGAGCTGGCAGAGAGGAGATCTCCCCTCAGTATGTGCAAGACACAGCCACGCTTGCAGAGTTGACTGAGCTTGAATGAACAGCTGCTTTGTCTGGTGTACACTGCCCAGTTCAGGAATTAGCCTTTGTCTCACAGGGAATTAAATGTGTATAATTATCTTCTGTTAATTATTATCATTCATCAGGAGAGTAATATATCCAGTGTGTGCGAATATTTTATTGCAGTTGTGCTTACACACTGTACTTTCTTCTGTTAAATAGAACGGGACTTCATTTAAATACTTGGCAACCAGAGCACATCCGAGAAACGTTACGTTGTTGACCCAATAAGCAAAACTAGTGAGAACAGATGAGCAGCGTGCAACAGTGAGCTTCTGCCATTCATTGTTTCAATAAACACTTGATCCAGAAGTTACCTCAGGAAGAACCTGTGCAGCCAGAGTACTAGCGCTAGCTTTCTCACGTGTGGTGATGTGTGTTCTTCCAGCGGTGATTGTCCTAATCAGCAGCTTTAAGGGTTGTCTGTCATTGGGTTTCTCTGGATTGACTTGGTCCAGCCTGGCTTCTGATCTCTTGTGTAGGTACAGAAGGCAGGTACGCAGCACTCACAGGGATTTTAGGGATATTTACTGCTGTGATGCAAGTCTAATTTCAACTTGTTTCTCTTTCAGTATTTTCTGTTCAGATGAGCTTCATGTTTTTGACTTTCCTCTTCTCTACAAGGTAATGGAGCATCCTGAAACAGAGCACTTGAATATCTTTGTGTGATGCTCTTGTTTTGAGCGATACAAAAATGTCTAAAGAGCGGGTTTCTGGATAGGGGTGACCTCATTTTGGTATCTCATCTTGTCCTTACTGCGTTTTCTCTGTTAGGATTTCGTAAGCTAAGGGAACAGGACCTGAATTCTGTCCTTTCTTGTGTGTTAATTACAGAGTTGTTAAATCTCAATCAATCACTGCTATGTCTCATCCACTGAAAAAAAAAATGGATTTGCACAGATGTCACTGAAGGTATAATTTGCCCTACAGACATGCTGATGACATATGAGAGAGAGAACTCAGTTTGACTTTTTACATCTCAAGACACATTTGCTGGGCTGGCAGTCCCATCTTCTTTGTACTTGTCAAACGTGTTACATTTATATGGTGATTCTTAACAGGCAGTTGTCCTGAACTAACGTTTGGTAGAGATACATTTCTTTTCATTTTAAATATCGACTAGGAGGAAAAGTTGTACATCCACTTCTCAAAAAATAGAACAGTCAGAATGGTGTTATTGAGAGGCTTAGTGATCCAAAGGCATCACTTGAGCTAGTTAGAATGGCCACTATTGTCCTCTGATTGGTGCTTTCTGGAGCATTGTCCTCAGCAGCACACTGCTGAATGCAAAGGGCCATAATACAGCAGACAGCAGACATATGCTTTATATAAATGACACAACATCTGTAAGGGAGAATCATAAAGGAGAGTGCCATGTCTTACAGCTACTTATACTTTTTTTTTAGTGCCACGAGAAAATTTTTCTGTGACAAGGTCATACTCTGACCTTGGAAGGCAATTTTAAATAACTTTTAAATGGCTGCATCTGAGCTGGGGAAAAAACCTGTCCCAACTGTAAAATCTAAAATGTTTTAAATTGTAACCGGCTTGGACACTATGATAAATATTTAGAATCTCAGAAAAGGATTCCAGATTTGGACTGAAGGGTGTGATCCAGTCATACACCTCTGTGTGTCATTTTTTTTCACCCTTCCTGACATTACTTCCAATGCCTAAACCCTTAGATACAGTTTTTCTCTGAAGTGGAAGAAAACTATGTATTCTAAGCAATGTTTATAGCATGGAATCGATAAACTATCTAAATTGGGTGTTTTATTGTCATTACAGACTAGGAAAAGAAATCATAGGTAGTTTTCTCTTTTTTTACAGAGGTGAGCTGGCCACTGCTATAGCACGTTTGCAGAAGTAGCCCCTGCTGGAATTAAGTTGTGTCCTATATACTGTGTGTTTAGAACTCTTCCCCTTCACAAGAGGGTATATTCGTTGGAGTTTGCCACAACTGAGAAACAACTCTGCTTAAAAATAAATAAACACTACCATTCATTTGTGTATTATTTCTGTCACTAGCGCTGATCAAAGGGATGTGAATATGCATATGGATCCTCAAAGTAATGCATTTGATCAATGATGTTTTAAGAGTTTTTTTTTCTAATAGAGGTTATTAAAACTTTTTTTTTCCTAGGAGTAACTCTGGTTTCACACCAGCGGACACAGTGGCTATCATTTTTTGTTCCACACACAAATCTCTCACCCTGGGTAAGTCAGAAGATGAGCTTCTAAGCAAAACAGCAGTAACATTCATGCCTTGCTTTCTTGAAGGAAAAAAAAGTTGTTGATTGCTGGCTTTTCTGCTTAAGGGTTTTGTTTTTAGTGTGAAAAGTAATACTATCTGTACAATGTTAGTAGTAGGATAATATTTTTGCACAGATAAGAGATATGCTTATTACAGGGCAGGAAAAAGAGTCTTCTGAGATTTCAGTGGTTGTACAGTAAGACCTTCTCGCTTCCAGAAAGCTGGGCTTTTCTCGTGCTGCTGTTCTGTTGCCAGTATTGATGACATTTCAACTTTGTTACAGAAAACATTCTAAGGTCCATCTCTCCCGGCTCACAGTAAAGATGATATACTAAAAAACTAGGATGCATAAGTGAAAAATAAAAGCATGGAGTGCATTCAGAAATCACATGCAGATGATGCTGTCTTTTGTTTAACGTGAGCCAAACATAGGGATTTAAGTCTGCAGGTTTTTTCTGTCTGTGTGTGACATTGTTTTATTTATTAGAATTAATTTATTGAAAGACTATTGAGATATTTGTCATTTGAAATCCCTCAGTGATGATAAGATGTTCTGGTGTAAATCACAAAATACTGCTAAATTGGAGTCCCACTTAGAGCTGCCTGATACTGCTACGTCCATTACATTCAGCCAGTGAAATGACTAGTACTTGAATATTTTTGTACTGTTTTTGAAAATAGTCACATACACTTCATCAAATATGTTTTTATAAGTCTTTTCAGGATTCTGTCTTTCAAAGATAAGTGCAGCTGATGTTAATAAGACAGATATGAGCTAAGTCTGAAATAAAGAAAGAACAACTTAGGACTTAGAGAGCTGAGGTCTTTTCAGGTCAGTTTGATGTGGCAAAAGTAATCTCTGGATTCTTTGCTTCAGCCAGACGTGTGCTGCAGAGTGGTTAAAAAGGGTCCTTGGCAGACTGTGGGAGGTGAATGAGTTCCGAGAAGACGAGAAAGGCAAATTTAATGCCTCCTTTCAAAATGGAAATGGGGAGGGGCTGAGGACTTGTAGGTCAGTGAGTTAAACCTCACAGAAAATTACTGAAATGTTTAAATAATTCTAACAGTGTAGTAGGAAACTAGAAAATGAGTAGCAGCCCCATAGATTTGTCAAGTAAGTGCTTACTAGATCAAGCTAAATTAATTTCCTTTCACACGTGGTCCTATGGATTGCAGAGAGGTAGAAAAGGTCGCATGGGTTGAGAATATTATGGCTTCTGACACAATGGCATGGTCTTTGGGGTTCAAAAATGATGTGGGCCAACTGAAAAGAGATGGGAGGAGCATACTATAAATGATCTTCAGTCTCAAAAACGTGACCCTTCAGGAGAATTCTTCAGAGATGACAACAGAAAAGAAGTAGTGGTCTTGAAATGCGTAAATGGTTGATGCAAACTAGGAAAAAGAAGTCCCTCTTTCACAGTGGACTTTGAAAAGGAAAAAAAGCTTTGCTACAATGAAGAAGATTTAAGGTAACAGTCAAGGAAACCACTCTAATTTAAAAAACTCTTTAGCTGAGGGATATATTGCCTATTGACGTCTTGGAATCCCTTATCACTGTAAGCAAGCCTCAGTCGGGAATTAGATAAACTAGAGCTGATTCTGACTTAAAGCAGAAGGTAAATGACGTTTGAGGTTCTTTCCAGCCAAACGTTCTGTGAAACTGAAGCTTCAACTAGCAAATGAGATGGTAATTGGGAGGACAGTTACAATTGTATTTAGAGAAAGCAACCCCGCACCGCAGTCATAATGCCCTGCTGTACTCGCTGCGGTATGGAGATGCATAGGAACTTAAGACACAACTGTGATATTACACAGGAGAAGTTGGTTGTATTTGATAGCACAAATGTTAATTCCCTCCTTTTTTTTCCTGGTGAAATCAGTTTTATATGCATTCTGTCAATACACCTTGCCACAGCTCTGAGAGAATAACTGCAAATTGTTTTTTTAGTATTTAAGTGCTGAATTGAGCATGAGCTCTGGGAGCCATCTCTGGTAAGGCCAAAGGCCCCGTCGCTCTCCTGAGTACTTTTGCACAGTGTTCACATGTTGTAGGCCTGCACACTGTGCAGCAGTTTCAAGCTGGCTGGCTTTGAGACCAGTGTTATTCTACTTCATTACTAGTACCAGGTCCTGATAAGACAGAGCTGCTTAAATACGCATTTGTGTGAATAAAAAGGTTTTGTAAATCTGTAATAAGATGAGGTATGGTTCTGTGCTAATGCTGTAAACTAGATTTGTTAACCAGAGCAACTAGCATTTATTCCTTCACTGAAGGTGACAGCAGAGAGGGTATAATTTGTTCTTAAGGATCAGCAGTTTCTGAGTGACAGTAAAATCTATCTGCAGCACAGTCTTGTCTGCCCTGATCTTAGCAGAAACAAGAACAGACATTGCTGTTTTGCCCCTTATTCTTTTGTTGTTCCGTCGCATTCTCAGTGTCCAGAGGTGTTTGCTATAGACCATTCAATGAGAAACCTTCTGTTCTCCTGTAGCAGGAAGAGTTTTTTCCTCACCCTTCTGAAAGTACAACTACATCTCAGGGTCTGGTTTCACACGCATTGTGGAACTCTGCTTTGTTTGTCTTCAAGATTCCAGTGGTAGCGTATAAATGACCCCCCAACACTTGTTCTTTCACTTTGAAAGTGATTTCTCTCAGCTTGGCAGGTGAAGTTCCAGATAGGTACGTCTGGTCCCTTCCCTGGGGAGTTTCCAGTGGTACCAGCAAAAGTGGGAGAAGAGCTGACAGCTTTAAAGCTTTAGAAGTGGTAATGGGAAAGGCATGAGAAGACTTTTATAAAAGTCACTTTCTCCCACACCATATTATGAAACCAACTAATTCCCATGCAGTGCATGCTCATGAGGCCAACTGCCACTTCCACTGTTGAATCCATGAATAAGTGCTCGCTTTGCACGGAGATGAGTGCTGTTCCCATATGCTGGGTTTTATTTTGTAGACAGAACAGTTGACACACTTTTTGTCTCAAGGATCAGAGTGCAGGGCATGTCTGTGTAAGGACAAATTACACAGGCTAGGTGCCTTTGTGTTTCTTAGTTAGAAGCACGAGCTGGTATTTCTGAATAGAGGTGGGTGCTTTGGCAGCTGTTTTTTGTTGTTTTTTTTTTAATATAGTGCATCATGTGCAGAGAAAAAAGATTTCATTTAAGGAGTGAAACAAGATATAAACTTAAAAGTAGCGAAGATAAACAGAGTACTCACAATGCCCTCTGGCACGTTCACCCGCACTTTGTTCTCTTTCTCTCCTCCCTACTCACATATATGCACAGTACATGTGAGCGCACACATACGCAGACATTTGATGCATGGCTTTTATTAGTGCATTTGCCATTGATTGATTAGTACTTAGTATTAGTACTTCTTCTATTGATTGATTGCAGATGAAGTGACTATTTGACCTTTAATTATGAGCCTTGCTATTGAAAATGACATTGAGCTATGGCTTCACATAATCCATCTGGAGAGCCCGACATAATGCCATTCCCTGGAGTTCATTCAGTAAGAAGAGAAGAGGCCTCAAGGAAGTGAAAAGCTATCAGTGAGGCTCATCTAAAAAATAGTGCAGTTGTTGCTTGGACTTGCACAAAAGTTGCAACTGAGTACAGAATGTTGTTTTTTGCGTAATTAAGTGCTAGACGGAAGTTTCAACTCCAAAATTAAGAATCAGAATTGTCAATAAATATTCTTATTTAATACTTTCCATTACTCTGTAGAGTTATTTTATGAACAGAAAATGTAATACTGCTACGTTTTCAGGCAACCACAAATGTAAATGTCAGTATGGTATGTGTAATGAACAACAGATCGGTCTTGTTTTGTTTTTGTAAGTAGCCCTTATAATGAAATTAGGGTATTGGTTGTGATGCATAGAGCATTTTTTCCCTCATCCGTATTTTGCAATGTACCAGTTCTTTCATCGTGGAATTCTTAAAGTAATGCAGTCAAAGTTTCTAGAGTACATAATACTTCCAGGAAAAAATAGAATTAATTTTGGAAATAAAAGGCAAAGTCGTGACTTTCCTTTGTAGTGTTTTAATTTCAATCCAATTTGTTTTTGAAATACACAGCTTATTTCTCCATGAGCGCAGCATTGATAATCTATCCTTGAACAGCTCTTAATAGCACTGTGTAATGCACAAGTTGATTCACAGGCAGTTAAATTGTCTATAAGCAGCACCAGCCAATTAATAACAGCGTGAAATTCAACAGAGGTTACAGGCATTCTGTAATAGAAAAGGGAGATGATAAAGTCAGATGCACTGCCTTACGTGAATATTCAAACCAAACTCTGTGATATTCGTGAAATGGAGTGGCTTTTCTCTGCTCCTGGCAGAGAACTGTCCTCTATTCGTGCAGGGTACTAACTGTGACTAGCTTTAAATATATGAACAATTCCAGAAAGATCTATAGAATATTCCTGATTAAGTGCTCTTAGAAAGTTTTCAAGAATAAGACTTGTGATACTGTGTTTTTGACTTCTAATATTTTCATTTGAGTGTTGAACAAGAGGCATTTCTGCTGGTATCCTATCATACTTCTCTGTGTTGTGAGGGCATATTTGCTTACCTGTTCCAGAATTTTTATCCAGGTATCTGATAGAGTGATGGAAATGGAAATGGTCTGCCTGCTGCTCTGCCTGTAATTGGTGGGATGCTGACCCCTAGAGATGAAGGGAAAGCTGTGAGGGAAATATGGTGGAAGGAGTGAGTACCTTGCGGAGGCCATGTCTGCGCCAATACGTACCCCTCGCTTCTGCCAGAGAGTTAGGAGCGGGGCCCTGTTGATCCCCAACCTACTCCTGAGATCTCAGGGAATTTGGTGGTTGCTAGAACCTTCCACAGTTTTTGATACTGCGGCTCTTTAGGCCAAACTGAAAAGTTGTTGTTCTCATCTCTGAGATTTATGTTATCAGAACAGTGTAAATGTTTTCTACCAGCACACATTGCCTAATCCACCCAAGGTGGAATGTCATTTTGCATGTGCAAGCATTTCTCTAATACAAAGCCCACCAGTCACTTGAAGAGTCTCTCCTTGAGAAGTCAAACTGACAGTTCTGAGCAGCCTGCGGTTGCATGGATAGTCTGCATCAGAGCATCTCTTTTATGTTCCCTTGCTGCTTGTATGCGTGGCTGGGCAAGTACACACTGCTTATCTCCTTCATACCAGGGTATCCCAAAGCTGTACTTTCAGGAAGAAAATGCCTAACAGGCCAACGTTAATGTCAGAAACGGTTTAGTCCGATGACTTCTAGTAGCTTTTGGACACAGAGTAACTGATTCTCTGTTGCTTTTTTTTTTTTTCACCAGACTTGCGATATAGCACGTTTGATATATTGCAGTTTACTCAATTTTTATCTCTGTGATTTCAGAAGGGGAAATACTGGAGAAAATTAGGGAATCTCCTATCTGTTCTGACCTGAAATGTATGTTTCTTTGATTAGACTTTGAATGCAGCTAGAAATTCTGCACTGGCTCCCAGGCTTCCTTTTCATCTGTGTATACTCTGCCAGTAGTAGGGTTTTTATTAATATTTAGAAAGTTTGCCTCCAGCAGTACTAAAATGTGCATCAGAGGACAACAGTTGTTTACTGTGTTTGAACTGCAGAATCTCACCCAGGAGATCTCATTCACTTGAAGTTTACATCTCTCAATCTCGACTTACAGAAAAAGATCGATGAATAACAATTGTCATTTCAGAGTTGCACCTCTCCAATTATTTATTTGGTTGTGTGTCTTCCCAGATGTACACATAATTGGATCAGACACTAAAAACCAGATTGCAGGTTTTTAATGACAGCAAGCTCATACCTCTTTATAATAATTTAAAAAAAAAATAAACGCACATACCCATCTGTAAAATGATAATGACACTAGAGCCCTCTCAACCCTCCCTCCCCACCAAAAAACAGTTAAAGTTAATTTATCTACTTTTAAAAACTACATTATACTCAGCAGACAGCTGACAGGTTACCCTTGGGAAGATCCACGTTTGGACATGACTCAAGAATTTTTTTTTTACCTCAAGCTGGCAGAGGCTACAAGTGTCACCCATACTAAAACTGCCGAGTATTGAAGATGATGTTGAGTCTCCCTGAGAGACTTGCATCTACATTTGCCACTCTCTGTGCACCTGGCAGCCAGTCTGAGCTGTTGACTCCAGACACTTTGGAACAACTGGGTGCGAAGATGTAGAAAAAAGTAATCACAACAACAGCAGCAAAACTTAGAAATTTTGCAGTCCTATTATGGTGGAGTCTTGGGAATCTAGAAGAGGGATCGTCCTCTGAAAACTGCTGTGACCACTGCAGGCACACAACCCTAACTGCTGCAATTTTAGGATGGGAAATAGCATCCCTCAGTATTTCTAGGTACTGTGCTGTTTTCTCCAAAAATCTTCTGCAATGACTGGAGCATCGAAGCTTGTCTGGTCTCATGTCACAGCATCTCTTTTTGGGTACAGGAATCAAGTAAAGAGAAAATTGAAGGGAAAAATCATGCCAGTATTCCTAAAAAATTATTTTTCTCTTTATTGAAAGAATTGCTTTCTTTTATAGTTTATAATGAATGTGTGGCATCGCGTTTTTCTTTGCATCAAGGCTACTGGTGAAAAAGACTTCAAAAAAAAATCTAGTTAGAAGATAATTCGGAGTGTAATCCTTCTTACGTTTACAAAAATAATAGCAGTGGCTATAAAACACCACTCACTTGAAGGGGTGAACTGAGAGCAATTAATCAGGAATATTGTATAGGTCTTCATGGAATTGTAGCAGTGACTATAATAGTTTTTTTTTTTAATATGTAAACAAAACCCACATAATCAAAGCTTCAGTGCTCAGAGAGATGTTAGCCTCAGCTGTCAAACTCTGTCCAGAAATTGTTTTGTTAGTGGGTCTAACATGCTAAGCTTCAAAAGCTATTGATTATGAGAATTGTAGAGGAAGGAACTGCTTAAACTGTGTTTATTTAAACTTTGAACCTTAGATATTTCTGGTGAATTACAAGGAAGATTTTACCCTGTGTCTTCTGTATGTATATGTATATATGAAGAGTGAATTAAAATTGAAGTAATGAAAAGCACTGAAGAGCTAGGATCAGCTTACACCGTTGAAGTGCCTGCACTGTGGTCCCAAATTAAGGATAAGACGTATCTAAAGTATGACTTGTGATGGTTCAATTCCTTCTCATGTTCCCTGCTAACTAATGATTACTACCATGTTGTCAGGTGGGTGGAGATGTTCTGGAGCCTGAGGATCTAGTCTTCTGTTGTTGGTGTTAAATGTTTCATTGTTAGCAGCTGGTAAGATTGCCTATGTTGTTCATTAAACATCGCTTCCAATCTGAACACATGTTGAAACCCCAGAAATAGACAAACTGTGCTTTCTTTCTCTTCCATCCTTCATGTTTATTTACTTAAAAGTTTGATGGAGTCAAGATGTGCCGTTCCCTAGTAACTGTACTTACATTTAACTTAAATTGCTGATGTATGATGAGTGTAGTGATCCACTTAACTGAAGAATAATAATAATTAAGAGCATTCAAAGCATGCCAGATTTTCTTCTTTTTTTTAATCTTTTCTAGTTATGACAAAAGAAATACCTTATTCCGTATTTTTTCTCCATCCTTACCTGAGAGTTATACCGGCCCACTCCCTTACAACCTAGCGCGGCTGTCAGTGACATTCTTGCATCCTAACACAATTGTATGGATTGCACTGTGTGATCACAGCACTCTGACTCAGTACAGAAGCCTTCACAATAATTCAAGTCCTCCAGAGGAGAAAAATCATCTAGTGTAATGTGAAGGCCTGTTGAATATTCTGGTAATGCAGTTCTTTCGCGAGGAGGAGGATAAAGGTGGAAGTGTTTGAAGATTAGGGTCTGTGCACACCTTCAACTGAACTAGGTCTGTTCATATTGCAGTTTTCCTTTGCAGCCATTCCAGACTCCTTTAATCTCTCACCAGTGCCTTGTAAAAACTCCTAGACAGATGTTTGTTTTTACCTCTTCACGAGTCTGGCTGTTGTTTTGGGTTTTTTGGTTTTTTTTTTTTTGCTTCCCCTTACACTTCTCACTGAGCTGAAATATGAAAATGTGCAGATAAAAATAACTCTTTTTTTTTTTTTCCCCTGGTAATGTTTTAAGCACAATTCTCTGTCGAGCACGTGTAGATGTGGGTAGAAAGGCAAGAGGAATATAGTCTCAAATGCTACTTCCATTGCAAGTTCTTCCTAGTCAGATACTGCCATATTATCTGCTGGCAGTTGTGGTTGTGCTGATGGATGGTGTCCTTATCCCTACCACCACAAGTAGTTTTCCGTGATAGCATTAAGTTTGGTCATTGAAGTGTAATTGAACTAAAAGTGTAATTGAACTGCAAACCATTGTGCAGGCCTGTCTAACCATAGTGGATTGGAGTCTCACTTTGGTGTGGTTATTTCCTTCTGGACAAGAGAGTAGTGAAGGTTATGTATTATTTCTCTCAGTCCTGATCCTTCTGAAGAGTACACAGTGACTCTAAGGTTTACAACCTCTTGGTGAGGGCTAAGAGTGAAAAAGCAATCCTAGAGTTGCAGGTGGAGTTGTGCTGGAAAATGATGACCAGATTCTACTCTGAGGAAGTCTTTACCTGTGGAAGAGAGTTTGGCTGCCAGTTTTAGGCTCAGCTTCCATTAATCTATTCTCCCTCCAACTTAATATGATTTTCTATTACACTGGTTCTTTCTTCAGCTAAAATGGCTATGCTTGAGAGTGAGCAAGTATTTGTATGGATATTAGTATTCAGATGTCATTCAGCTATTTCCACACCTGAAAGAAACTTGTCTTGGGGGAAGAGCATTTAACTTGAGTTCAGCGCATATTGTGGAAAAGATGATTAAGTAAATATAATCCCTAATTGGTTATTTTATCAGAGGCATCTGCTTCTATGGTGATATCAGTATGTGATAGCAGAATCTCAGCAAGGACAGTGAACTTCTACTCCTGTCTAGCCTTCACTGAGGACAGGCATGGCGTTTAAACCTCTGTCTCCTCAAAACTAACCATTACAACGTGATTTGCCTGGGAAAAAGAAGGGAGATCCGTAAGAAAGTTTGCCAACAAGAGATTAATGGTGTATTACCATTCTGGTATCTGTGTGCTGGTTACGTTCTGGTAGCTATGTGCATGAACAACCTCTTTCTAATCCTGCTGCCAGATCTCACCACCCATCCCCACGATGCTGTCACTGGGCCGCACGTGATGCTATCCTGAAACTCTGTGCTAAAATTTCAGGTGCTCATTTGTCACTGTCTTTGCAAGACTAAGCTCAGAAAATCTCTGCTTTGACACTTTAGGAGAGCTTTAATGCAGTGTATGTTTCTCTTTGAAGGCTCTTTCTCAGTTTAAAAAAAGGAATATCACTTGGCCTAGAGATGTTCCCTTCATATCAACCCCTGAAAAGATTCTTCAGAAAGACGTCATAGCACAGAGAGTGTCAGAGAAGCTGCCATTATACAACTGCTTCATTTTGTGTATTACAGTTGAACGTTATGGCAATTGAGAATTCTGAAATGAATAGGTGAGTGGAAAAGAGAATTGTAAATCTAAAGATAAAGGATTTTCTTCTAAGTACTTCCACTGTCTCTAACAGTTGTTTGATGCTCTGATTCCTTGTGCTTCCATAGCCTTAGCAGTGACCTCTTTGTTTTGTTCCAAATCTCTTTTCCTAAGACGAAATGCTGGAGCATTTTGTGATTTGGAATGCATTTTGGTAATGTAAGCAATAAAGTTTTAGGATAAATTGTTTGCTGTGAGGACATTTAAAAGGAAAAATCTATACAGTAAAGTATGTAAGTAGAGCATCTAGCAATAATTCTGCTCTGGGTGTGAGAGATAATGGCCTATGTTTCGGTGGTAATAAAAATGTTCTATTAAGTTCTCTGAACCCGTTGCAATGTGATAGAAAACAACAAATGATGAAACACTGCTTTGAGGGGAGCTTACACATTCAGTGAGCATAAAATAAACATATTAAAATAGAAAAAAAAAGCTGATTTTCAGTACTTATTGTTTTATCACTTCCATCATGGGTATAGGATAAAAGAAAACTCTTACTTGCTTGTTAGAAGAAGAAAGCTCTTACTTGAAGTTCTTACTTGGCAGATGTCAGTTGAAAGCTCTGCTATGGAATATGCTGCAATGTCAAACTCTGTTGGGTAATTTTAGACAAATGTGTCATGTGTGACATGGAAATATGGCATGCTGTACATTAGTGATTTCCCAAGTGTTTGAATCAGGTAGTAATGTGCTGAGAAAGTGCTCTTTATCTTTCCACACTGTGTACTTGTATAGCAGTGGGGAAAGGCTTTTGGTAGAAATTACTTTAGTCAGAAAAAGAATCCATTTACAATATGTGCCTCCTAACATCTTTCAGACAATGCATTGTATTAAAGAGGCATTTTTTGATTAATGTTTTATAAACATTTTTCAGCATGACAGCTTAAAGTCCCTGTAAAATTGTAAATGCGTGCATAGTGCTCACTTCCATAAAGTCAAATGCCATCTCATAAAGTCTGGCTGGATCCCATCAGTGACAGTGACACAGAATCAGTACCTTGGAGCATTAAAATTAATTTGCTTCATTTATATTACTGCTGTGATAGCTAGATGAAAAGAGTCCTATATTTAAATTCTCCTAAAAAATATTTTCAGATGTTTTAGGATTTTCATTATTATTATTTTACAGTTAACCGAACGCAGAGAGGTACAGCAAACCATTTTCATGGACCTTTTACGAAGGTGGTGACCAACTTTGAAAGTGGGAAAGAGGAGCACATGGGATGTTGTGTTGGATACAAAGCTGGAGGAGGGCTAAACAGCTTTCAGCTGTGTAGGCTACTAGAGAAATAGGGGCCGTAAGCCAGGGCTGATAAGCCACAGCCTTAGAACAAGAGTGGAATACCCTAGAGCAATGGAGAGCAACCAGGGCTTTCCCATACCAGAAAATGAGAGTAGTTTTCTCACTCCTTGCTGCTGTGGAAGGTCATAGATGAAAGATCAGCAGCTTCTCTTTGTTAGCAGTTCTTCAGGTTCATGTGAAGTTCTTGCATGAAGTGGGCTGGATGAGGGTGCAAACAGGAAGAAGAATGAGCAGCACTCCGTATCACAGGCAAACTTCCTTCTCTTTGTTGCTGTGGCCCTGTTGGCAGTTTACTGATATTAGTGGATGTACTGACATTTTATGCTGCTGCAAGTGAGAGCAATCTTGAAGGTGTTGGGAAGCAAACAAAAATTGCCTAGAGGCATGATGGAAGTGGAGGAGTAAGAAGAAGGGAGGAAAAAGATTAACAGAAAGAAGGAAAAATCCTTTGAGTACTGGAACCCAAGAGCTAGGAGGAAGATGGGTGAACAGTAGGAGACAGGAGAACAAAGCTGAACAAAGGAGAAGAGGCAAATTCAGAATAAAATGCTAAGAATATTTGTCATCTTGCTTGTAAGGGATGTCTATGGAATGCTCTCAGTGCATTCTCACTTCTGCTGTTCCTCTTTGTGCTCCCAGTCAGGTGAAGTACTGTTTTCCCACTCAGCTGAGTACCACATTTCCACTCTTTCCTCATGTCATACGTAGCGAGTGAGAATCTTTGGCAGAGGAGCCAAACCTAGCTGCTTGAAGCCTGAAACATCATAAACTGCAGCAACATGACTTGATGTTTGTGACATGAACCTCCAGACTGCCACAGCAATTTTAAAACTTCTCAGTTTGTATACAGTATTTTTGTTAATTCCCGTGTTCTTCCTTCATTGTCAGTCAGGATGAATCATAGACTCTTTTGAGTTGGAAGAGGCCGTTGAAGGCCATCTAGTCCAACTCCCCTGAAATGAACAGGGACACATGCAACTAGGCCAGGTTGCTTAGAGCCCCATCCAGCCTCACCTTGAATGTCTCCAAGGGCAGGGCTTCCACCACCTCTCTGGAAAGCCTGTTTCAGTGTTTCATCACCCTTATTGTAAAGGAAAAATTCTTATGTCCAGTCTAAATCTACCCCTCATTTGCTTTGAAATAATTTCCCCTTATCCTGTCACAACAGACCCTGCTAAAGAGTTTGTACCTTTCCTTCTTGTAGCCCCTCTTTAGATATTAACAGGCCTCTCTCAGGTCTCTCCTGAGCCTTCTCTTCTCCAGCCCCAGCTCTCTCAGTCTGTCCTCACAGGGAGGCTGTTCCATCCCTTGGATCATTTTCGCGGTCTTCCTCTGGACACACTCAAACGGGTCCACGTCTCTTCTGTAATGAGGACTCCCCATCTGGATGCAGTACTGCAGGTGAGACCTCACCAGCACAACATAGATAGGCAGGATAACCTCCCCTTGACCTGCTGACCATGCTGCTTTTGGTGCAGCCCAAGATACAGTTGGCTTTCTGGGCTGCAAGGGCACACTGCTGGCTCATGTCCAGCTTGCCATCCACCAGTACCCACAAATCCTGTTCAGCAGGACAGTGCTCTATCCTTACATCCCCTAGTTTATTCTGATAGCAGGGGTTGCCATGACCCAGGTGGAAGACCTTGCGCTTGGATCCAAACAAGTCAGCACAACAACCTTGAAATGCAGATAAGTGTGATTCTAATGGCTCTGTGAAAACAGAACAACAAATCCTTTCAGATATCGTTCTTTACACAATGAATGCAGACTTAGCACTCGATTCTGTAAATAAATGCCCCTGTACTGTTAGGGGGTCACAGGGTGCAGCTGCAGTGTTCTTTGAGGAGACTGAAGAGAATTACAACTATGCTAGTGGCTTGGTTACTACAAGTGATTTGATCCTGTGCAAAATTTTACTTACGTTATACTAAGCATAGCCATCATACTCTATTAACACTGGGAACAATAAGCTATAAATGATGAGGAAAAGAAGAGTGGACAACCCAAAATAAAGATGATAAGTTTTATTTTGCTTAGCACCTTTATTCCTTGCTATCTATCTGAAAGATTTAAGCTCATCTTACTTTATTAGTTTTGTTATAGCAGCATCTGTTCATGTCACTACTGTTTCAGTGTTTCTGTTATAGCTTCTCTTAATGCTAGCTCATAACCTCATTTTGAAAATACATTCTGTGCAAGGATTTAGCATACAGCATCAGCCCAGTTATTGCAGTGTCACTTTTCTTCCTTTGGCTGAGATTTGTTTTTCATTTTGTTGTTGCTTTTGCTTTGGGGGGCACATGGCTTCGTTTAGAAAAACAAACACCCACACCCAATTTCTTCTATTCTTAAGAGAGGGATAATAGCTAGTAAAATATATTTTTCCTAAGTAGGGACTTGTATCAGATTTATGCATTTGGAAAACATTAGCTGTCGTACTGATGCTTGCGGTTACTATGCAGTGGGATAAAAAAGGTTTAAAGAACGTATTTAAAAACAAATAAAATCCCGTGCTGTTTTGTTTAGCTCTGTGGTACTGTTCCTGATATAAGCATCTGTGACTGTAGTCTGTGGATCTCTGTCATGAAACATTTTCTGTGAGAGTTGCATGCGCTCTTTGTTGGAAGAGTCTGGCAATGCTGGAAATGCAAAAGCCAGGAAGTTTGTAAAAAGGCAGCAGGGCTTTTTCTTTCCTTTAAACAAGTGTGTACGTGCAAAATTGATTGTTTTCTCTTTTCACCTGTTAGTTTTTCCTAGTAAATAGCAAGAACTTTAATTGCACATTAGTGGCTTGCACGAACCTATTATTTTGACATGTATTTAAATGAGCTGTGAATTAAGAATCTCTTTCCACCCTGCGATCTAATTACATTGTCACACTAACCACAGTATCTTGTATCTATATTTGACTGCTTCAGTTTTCTTTTCCTAATTTACTGAAATAGCTTTCCTCTAGAGAATTTACATTTTGGTCTAGAATTTCTCTTATTTTCCATTCAGAAAACATACAGTAATTTAAAGAATATCTCAGTCACTTTGGACCCATTCTGTTCATGTCTCCACCGTTAATTTTCTGTGCAATCCCAGGTTAGTCATCTTCGTGCTCTCTGATTCTCTGTAGGAGTCCTGTTCAGCTTACTAAAGTGTTTTGGGATCTGTGGATGAAACTACACTACCAAAACACCAGGTGCTGTCATATGAACATAAATGTAGCAATATAGTTTATTTTTTCTGTGATCAGAGAACAGAAAAAGACCCTCACGGGTGTAGTTGAGACTTGGAAACAGGTAGTAAAATCATTATCTGTTTACAAAAACACTATGATGGGCATTTGAAGCAAATTACACTCCGTAGTACGGTGCAAATGCCCATTTAGTTTCTGTCCAAATACTGTCTAATCCCAAGCGCTAGAGATTAGTGTTACTACTAAGCAGTTCTGTTGTGTTGGTGATAGGTCCGCAATACTGTTTTAAGGGTAATAATCTATTAATATTGAATTAAGCATGCAAGCCTCTATTTGATTTAGTCTTTCGCTGGAAATAGCCCCCTAGGAAACATCTACTAATGTGGGGATGAAATTGTTAATAGTTTAATGTGATGAAACTAGTTAAAATAATTAGAAGAAATTGTGCTCTGGAAACAGTGTGCAGGTTTCAGCAAGCCTAGATGTGTGTGAACAGTAATGGGCCACTGGTGGCTCACTATCAATGAACTATGTTTCCTCACGTAGGAAGGAGGCTGCTTTTATTAAGGGAAGTCTGGAAGGGTCTTGAAAACAAGAACTTATTCAAGATGGGTAGAGATATATGTAAATATGGCAACTGTGGTTGATCAAAGTCACCTACTAATGGAGGAATGGACGGGCATGTGCCACAATGCTCAGCTTATTGTCACTGCTAAGAAAGAATACTCTTAGGTGAGCTCTGTGAAGACTCTTGCCTGATCTTGTTTGCTGCAAAGTTGATGCTGGTGGAAGATTTTTAGAATGACATTTTTAACTAGGGAGAAAGTAAGGTATTTTCTCAGGGGGTTCCCAAGGAATAGCAGCAAATCTTGTCTGCATCTATCGGGATGTCTGGTCAAATGTGATGAGATGGTTGCAAGGATTGCCTGCACCCATGCCTTCTGGAGCATGGTAACAAAACCACAAGATTTCAACAGATCATTTTCAATAATAACATGTTCAAAGTCAGCATAATCAATTTCATTACCGTAAAACTAAATCAAATTTAATCTTACATATTACTTCATTAAGTGGGAAGGTTACATATGGAAATGTCTAATAGAATTAGTACAAATTCAAGCTCTCTGGGAAAACGGCCTATGTCTAGCTCTTAAAACTCACTTCTTCTAGCAGCTAGCAACTTCTGTATTCCACCTGCTCCCTGATTTGTCGTAGGTATGACTACTTTGTGTTGCTCACTCAGTTCACTAAGGCTTTTCTTTCTCATGCTCTCTTTTCTGAAACATACGCTTAGAGCAGAGTTTTGTTCTCTAATGCGTGAGCTCCTACCTTCACAGTTCTTCACTTTGTGTGAATGAGTTTGAACAGAGAAGTCTGTAATTTGAGTACTCATTGGCAAGAACTATGCTAGGAAACTCTCCTCTGGTAGTGACTGGAGAAGAAGCAGGAGCTGGGCGATCCTCTGGATGGAGGACAATCACAAAAAATGTAAAACAGCATAGCATGGGGAAGGAGTAAATAAACAGTACAGACCTATACTCAGCAACTGAACATTCGTACTGTGATACAAATGTATTTTACATAAGCAGGAGTTTGCAACTATCAGCATCATTAGAGAAAATATTCAGTGGCATTCCCCTACTTCCTTTCTGGCACAGAACTTACCCAGCCATATATGTTTTGTTGTTGTTGTTCATTTTCTTCCAGGTTTGTTTGCATGGTTATTTTTTTTATTATTTTTTATGTAAAACTTCATTTTGGTTTTGGGGTTCTTTTGTGTTTTCTCTTTTTTTTTTTCAAATTTCAGTGCAGCTTAAAATGCTTTGCTTTTCTCTTTGACTCTCTTTAAGGGTCCATCTCCTGTTTTTCTGCTTGCAGGGATTCCAATGCTGAAGATAGTATTTGCAGGCTACGAGCACTTATCCTTAATTTCCGTCCCCTTACTCATCTATCATCCCGCTCAGATTCTTCTTGGCAGTCTTTTGGTACCAACAATAAAATCTTGGATGGTTTCTAGGCAAAAGGTAAGAATTGCTTTTTTTATTATTATTTATTTATAATGGAAAGTCTGCTACGAGGAAAAAATACCTAAACACAAATCTTAAACTCCTCAGGTTCCTTTTGTGGATCCCATGGTAGGGATTTTTGTTTCTTTACTTGGACGGTGATAGTCACATTAGTGACATGTTAAAAAGGTTGAACTTTATGCTCCTTATCTTCATAAAAGTTCAAATGCAGAAGTTAGACTTCTACAGCTTGTACATTTCACTGCAGCAAGCATTCAAATTATGAATTCAAATTTTACCCAGTAAAAATGGTTTAGTCTTTTGGTAGTAATCACTGCTTTGCATCCCTCTTGTGGAGATGTGATGGGATCTCTTGTGAAGATGTAAAAGATGTGAACTCTGCTGGCACGAGAGCTTCAGGAATCAGCTAAAATGGGGGCCCTTTGGGAACTCTGTATTGAAACAAGATGAAAAGATTTTGTATTGTTTTTTGTTGTGTTTTCTGGGGGATAGGAGAGAGGTTGTTTTGTTTGTTTGTATAGTTTTTACTTAGGTCACCCTTTACAGTAGCCAGAAGTCTACAGAAGTTTGGTGCATCACATTTCATGTCAAAAACGTAGAATAGCCTACAGGATTATAGACTAACCTAGACGTTTTTGTATTCAAGTTGCACTTATTTCAGTGCTGATTGAAACTATTCACATACAAGAGCCGTTCTGTGACATACATGAAATAATTACAGTGGTTTCAGTCATGTTCATTAATAACCACCTCACAGCCAGCTATTCTTTGCCACTGATTATAATTCGGTCTTTAATGTTTTGAGATGATAAGGATCAAGAAGCTGTAACAACTGAAGTAGTTTTAGACAGTCATGTTAGGTGAAGGTTGAGTCATGCTGTAGAAGGCTCCATCCATACTCCTCATTCTTCAATTGCCAGTGAAGATTTATTTTTTTATCTTCAGTGTTTCCAGTTTTCAGCAAAATTCAACAGACCAGCATTTTATTATTTCACTTCAGCAAAATTACCTTGCTAATTTGAATCCTAGTTCCTAACGTAGTCGCTTCGTGTTGCTCCATTTATGATTATCTGAACTATAAAAAGCAGAAAAGCTCCCAGTTTTCCAGCAGTGAGTCCAAAAATCAGGTCTCACTAAGCTGTATTTGTCTTAGCATCCAAAAATGGAAATTTGCAAATCATACATAATTTCAGAAATTCCGACAGTCTGAAGCAATATTTGTTTTTAATTATCAGAAATAATCGAGGGTCAGATTGCATAAAGGAAATAATGTGCTTCACCTGGAGGACGATAGCCTGGAGAAGTCAGTACCAGTGATAGAAACAATCCCTGCAATGCAGGTTTCTCTTCATCGTCTGACTGCTCCCTGCTGCCAAGACCAGCGCTTGGCTGGAGTTCATCCAGGCCTCCCTGATGCTCAGGGGTGGTGAGGGCCGTTAGGGGCTGCTGTCAGTTGCTGCAAGTTAACACAGCCTTTAAAGAGGGCATCAGAAAAGTCAACCAGTACTGCCGAGATTTACAGTTCACCAGCACTAGTTTCTTATTCATTAAGCTTCAAATAAACCTTCTGTGCTAATCAGACTGTAATGCTACCATAGAACCACTTTGGGGAATTGTTGTTCTGTTGCAGCCGTTTCTTCAGTTGGCCTTCTCTATTATTCACAAATGTTAGTTTAATTACTCTCATAAGAAAAATCAATGAGGTTGGGTCTGGTACGGTTGCAGTAAGTATAATAGAAGTGAATGCTGTGACTGGATAATGGTCTTCTGCTTTGAAAATAAACATGTCATCATCACCCTTGATGTTTATTTTCTATAAACACCTTGGCTTCATTTTGGCATCTCTTGCAGGGGGAGGTGGTTATCCAGTCACAGTACTCAACTGCGGTGACATTCTTACTTAATTATGATAGTACATGTGATCTGGTTGTATGAAATTGAATTTAAATATTTAGAGGTTCATCTACACTGAGGTATTTCTAGTTTGTAAATATGGCAGCAGAATCTGCCAAACTACAAAGTTAAAAAATTGTTTTCCCAAACAAAATGTGAATTGATATCTCTCCCGAGTCTCTTGATGAATAATGTCCAAAAGACTAATCTCAAATGGCTAGATTTAACAATAGTTAAATGCTGGTGTTTCTGAAAGCTGGTGTTTCTGAGGGGAATAGAGCCTATTTATTTTTAAAGGATTGGATTTTTTTTTAAAGGATTTACATTTGTGCTAGAATGTTTTTCAAGCGGTGCATACAAGCTTTAAATGTACAATATTAAAGGTTAAAATCTACAATAGGAAGACCCATCACACTTATCTCTCAGACTGAATTTTGCTTGTTTAGCCAGCTCTCCAGAAATGGTAAGTCTCTCGCACATAAGCAAATGCCAGTCTGTCAGGACACCTCCCCCAGGACGTGGAAAACACCGGTTCCAAATTTCATGAACTTCCCTCTTGCTCAGGCCACAAGAAAGCACTGAGCTTTTTTTTTGTTGCCCAGCACACCAAAAGAGGGCATATCCTCCACAGTGCCCACGTGTGTATACAGGAGCAGCTGAAAACCTCGTGTATTTAAGCCTGTCGCACTTAACTTCTAAGTTAGTGAGGGTGCATCCTGACAAAGAGGAAGGATGACCATCTATCGTTCAAGTTGAACCTCACACTGCATAGTTTAGCTACCATAACTGACTGACCCTTCTACACTTAAAGGTTTATCCGTGGAATTTCTCTCCTTGTAAAAACATTTGGTAAAAGCAGAGTAAAGCTGCAGCCATTGTAAACAAAAATGTCAGGTGTCACTTGAGATAAGGTCGTCTCTGGACGGGTGGACGTGTCTTGTTGTTACCTTTCCTCATACATGAAGGTAACGTCCAAAGTGCATGACATCACTGCAGCAGTGACTGCGCTATGGGTGTGCTTTGAGCCATGTGGAAGAAGGTCTGAGGATACAAAGGTGTTTGCAGAAGTTTTCTTCACTGTCTTTCCCTCAGTAACTCAGAAGCTTTTTTATTTGTGACACAGGCGGTTTCTTCAGTGGGACCCCAATAATTGCTTTCTAAAAGACATCTGAAATCCATTCCAGCTTCCTTTGCTGGCCGTCTGGCTGTGTTCCTTATTGTTCCTTTCTGAAGGCCGTTGTGATGGGCTACGAGAGATGCACAGATATCACAAAAGCCAGTGGCCTGTCAGCTGCATTCTGATACCTCACTCAGCGTCCCAGAAGTACCCAGAGCATTTCGTCACCCCTTAATAAAAAGTTTGTCTTGTGCTGTCAGTCTTCTTTTAAGAATGTAAGAAAGTGACTGCTTTTATTTTTTATGTTCACAGGCACTGAAGTTAACAAGGCAACCCAAAGTACCCGTGAAGGTATAATGCTGGAGACGGCCGGTGTCACAGTGAATGTATATATGTACTATACTGTACACACAGATGATCGAGACAACTGGGTATTTGTGAATGTTGCTTCAGTGCATATTTTATTTTTATATATACATATATATATATATATAAAAGATACCCGTTAAGTGCCTTACAGATGCATTTTTGGCAAAAGCGTTGATTCCAGAAGCCACTTTGTTGGCTGCTGCAAAAGGTTTGTACAGTATTTTGAAGTTCTTTAGTTTTTATTTTTCTAACGGAATGAAATGAAGAGGTCATGAGTAACAGCTGTGTTTCTTCCATTGCCCCTGCTTTGAAGCCAGGGTGCACCAGCTGTAAGTAGCCAAAATGACCAGTAGCCTATCCTACTGCTGGCTTGCCCTGGAGAAGAGCTTTCTGAAGGGTTTTTTTTCAAGACTGACTTGAATTTTTGTGTGATTCTGTTACACTCCCTAGTCATATGACTGTGACATGCCTTTTTCTTCTCAGTTTGTGTATACTCAGCATGGGGCCATCCATTGGATAGAAGCTGAGAAGCATGAATTATTTGCATTTGTTGACACAGTTGTCTAGACATTCCTTCAAAGTTAATGGTTTCTCAAGAAAATTCTTTCAATTCCATTGTATGATATTGTGCCATTGTATATCTTAAATGCCTCATAAGCTTCTTCAAAGAACCGATCTGGTGCTTGGGTTATGAGTGAAGTATTTGTGTTTGCAGCTAGGAGATTTTTTTATAATTTACCCCTGAAGAACACAAATTTTTTTTCTTTTCTTTTTTTTTTTCCTTCCTTCCCTTGGTGCAACGCACAGAGATCTGCAGTGACAGAATTTAGGATGCTAATATTGAAGCAGAGTCTCTATTGTAGTAAGCCGAGCTTTGTTTTCTACATTGCTGCATTGGTAATGAACAATAGCGTGTGAGGACAAGAGTTGATGATTATTTTTTTTTCTAATTAGAAGGATCCTTACAGTAACAGGAACACTATCATAGCTAATTTGACAATCCATCACAACTTTTTTGAGAATAAAATGGTACTTTTTTAATAAAGCCGTATAAAACACATACAAAATATCACTTTTAAGAGGAGAATTGAAGGGAAAGGAACATAGGCATATGTTTTAAGCACCTAGCCAGCTCTGCATCTTGTCTGGGAGATTAAGATTTCAGAAGAGGATCTACACTGGGCTTCCAGGGGTACCCATCTGCAAAAACTGTGCTGGCAATTGTAGATTACAACATTAAAAGGAATGAAAGAAATAGGTCAAACGGGGATCGATGTGAGTGCAGAAGTGTCACGTGTGTCATGGTTAACATTGCAGTTAATGGTGCAACTGAGCAGATCTTTAGCGGATGTGGCTCTGATAAGGCTGTAGACATCTACACAAGCTAAAGGTCTTTTTTTATTAGAATAGGTACATGAAATACGTACCTTTTTTCCTTAGTGGAAAAAAAATGTGTTTGATGTACCTACTCTGTTTTTTCTAGTCTGTCATTCCTGTGAACAACAGGAAAGCAGTCTGACACCCATCCTGGGTGCTTTACCTGATGGTCAGTTAGTGCAAGACTGTTCTGTTACCATTCGCCTGAGAAACTGTTAGGGGCCAACAGTGTCACCTTTATTCAAAATTGTTGTCAACAATAAAGAAACCACATAACAAAGGTATGCGATGTGGTCACAAGCTGAATTCTTTTCATTCCCTGGAGAGGAATCAAACTCTGACCACTGTCCACACCCAGCATCCCCCAGGGCTGTGCTCTCTTCTGCATAGCCAGAGATACGAAGGGCAGCGAGCAGCAAGCTCACAGTTTTGGTCATTGTATCTCTTGATGGTGTAGTCAGATCCACCAACGGGCCAACCAAGGTGGTTAACTGGAGGAGAGTAACATGCATGTTCTTGGGCTGTTTCTTAAACACACTCATCAGAAACTGCCTCCTTGAGCGTTAAAATTCATTTGTCTGTGCTTGCAGCAGAATCCAGACTCAGGATGGCTTCTTTTTATTCTTCTTCTATAAACCCAAACTTCCAGAATATATAAGGACTTAATCACCCATTGAAATCAGTGTCTCTTTCTGTTAGTTTTGAATAGCAAAACAACATTCCCAGAAAGTGGTAGTCTTTTTGTTGTTGTTGTGTTGTTGTTGCTTTAATCTGCAGGAAAAGTTCAAGCATACAATAACTGAGTGTAGTTGTGTTGATGCTAAATAGTCAGAACACTGCAGCTGCCCTTACTGAGCTACCTCTGTGTACTGAATCTCCTGTCTTCAGTACAACCAACTACTTGCTTAGATTCCACTGAAAACACCCTTCTTTTTCTTTCAGTATCTTCTGCATTTAAGAATATTTCAAACTGTTTTAAGGTGGAGTTCTGTTAAAGCCTTTACCAAGTCACTTTTGATTGCTTGGGGCAGCATAATATTGTGTATCAGCATTGGAGGTGTTCATCTAAAGGGAATATGAAGCAAAACTGCAATGCATATTTTAAAACCATACTTCATGAAACTTAATTATGCATATCAATTCTGTTTTGTTTAAAGACTGTTGTTTGTTTTATGACTTCTTGTTATGCTTAATGCCCTTAATAAACAGGATGGTTTTGAACTTCATTTGGCTAACAGGAAAGCAAGATAAAATCACTTATCGTTTGGGTAACTTTTTACCTATTACCTACTTTTTGTTCTTTTGCAAGCTTCTTAAATTGTTTGTTCGTCCCGTTAAAAAAAAATAAATGAATAAATCTGTGAGCTGTTTAAAAATATTTAATGAACTAAACTTGGAGAAATAAGGAATACTGCGAATTGTAATCAAGTGGAAGTGAATTCATTGAATACAACAGTGTTTCAGTGGAGGGTTAAAATAGTTTGGTTTTTTAGCCTTAAATTTAACTGAGAGTTGGTGATGAATGTAATCAGGCAAAACTGATGGAAACTGAGAACTCTGTATATAAAACGTAAGGATTTTCTTAATCATTGATGCTTCTTAGCTTCCACATATCTATAAGTCCATTCAATTATATCAGAGGGAAAAAAAAAACCCACCAAGACAATAAAGCAGTACTTCGGAGTTCACAGGGAATCTTTATAAGTTGTGTTGAGTCTCTCAAAAATCTTCTCTCCCCTTTTTTCGCAGTACTTGAGAAGCTTATGATGGCACCGGTAAGGTCCAGGAGAAATAATTTTGTATGTCTTTAAAAAGACAGATCTTTATTTTGTGGTTGCATTTTTTTCTTGTGTAACTTCTAGCTAGTGTGAATAGGATACACAACAGAAAGACCACAGTCCCAGCAGAAGCTGGGCAGTTGTGCTTGTTCACAGACCAAAGAGGAGTAATCCGACAATTTGGTTTTACTGTAGTCCTCTCAATTATTCTGGCAGACAGGGAAAGAGGAGCTTCTAGTTTTGTGTACGGTTTTCTGTGAAAATACCTCGACAGCAGGAGGTTAGGAGTGAAGATGAAATTTTGTCTGTCTGCAAGCACATTTATCTATCTATGTGTAAGTGCGTACGTGCATAAGATATGAGCAGTTACACGTGTAGAAATGCTAGGAAGGACCAAGTCTCTGGTATACATTTTTTGCAGGTCTTTATATGGAGAAAGAGCTACTTTTTGATGTTATTCTGATATTAAAGATGAAATTTCAGTCACTGAATTGTGTTTTGTATTGAGTCATAGTTTTATACAGCAGACAATTGCAGCATTGTATTTGTAAACTGTAGATTATTTTGCTCTTAAATAGATGTTGATGCATTTGGGAATTACAACACAGTAAGAGGCTAAATCATGGTTTCTCCATTTTGTTATAATCCAAATGCATTTATATTACTGTTATTATTACGATGTGCCAGAAATGCATACCATCCTTTTCAAACACGTTAAATAGATGGGAGACTAAATTCTGCCCTGGGCTACACTTGCGTATCTCCAGTGAGAGGGCTGTTAAGCTGTGGAGCAATCTCCCAGAGGAATCTGTTTGAAAAGCCCTGCCGTTGTTCTAACAGCACTCGGTGATAATGTAGCGTCTGAAGAGAGTAAATGAAGAGTATACTATACGTCGTAATGGATGGCCTGCCCTTTCTGGCATGTATAAACCCAATTTCTTTTGCCCCTATTTCCACTGGTAGCCCTGGTCTCTCACATCAGAATGACAGCACCTGTTTGGAGCAACGTCTGAAGGAAATTGTCTCTTTGCAGCTTGCTTTTGTGAACCACGTATCACTTGTGACTGTTAGACAGTGAGCTCTTGCAAGGAGGCATTTTGAATTCAGTTATTTCAAGCTTATGTGTACAGTTCCTCTACCGTTCTCATTCAACAGAGAACACCCAACGGGATGGCAACTAATTGCGAGTAGTGGGGCTTTAGGTTGGAGGGACTAGAAAATGAAATGCCAGGAAATACAGTTCTGAGATATTGCTACAAGCAAGTTTGCTTCATGCTGGAGTCCAGAGCTGTAGCAGAGGTTACAAAATCAGCCTCCAAATTGTTCTCTTGCCAGAAAAGCGGAGAGTGAGATCTTCAGTGGGAAGTGAAATTAAATTTGCTAGTGATTAAAAGGACAAGAGAGATGTGTTGGAAGCAATTGGTGCCAATGAGGCCTCTCAGCTGTTCCCCTAAGCAAATTGCTGTCTCGGTGGAATATCAGCTTCTCAGTCCATCAAATTGCAGTAATCAAGCCTGGAGCTGATGGGAGCATGAGTCACCACTTAATTTTCTCATCAGTGGAGGCCAAGTTTTCAAAGTATCCTTGGATGAATTTCTGCAGAGATTTCTGCTAGCCAGTGACCTATGGAGTGACAAAGAAACGAGCAATAGCTGCTCTTGAATTACAGTGCTCTCTGCCACCTACCTTACCGAGCACAGTTTGGGCAGGGAGGGCAGGTAGACCAAAGTCTTGCAGAAAAGAGCTCCGCTGAGTTGATCCCATCACCGACATTTGCTAAGTTAAGCACTTTTCTTAGATTTCAGGATTTTTCCTGAAGCTGGGGCTTAGATCACCTAAGGAAAAAAAAAACAAAAATACAAAGAAGATCAGTGTAAGCTGTTACTGAAAAAGAGCTATAATGAAGAACTACGTAGCTCCTAAAATAACGTGTTAATTCTTAGTGTACCTGGTAGGTCCAGACTAGCTCTGGCTCTGTGTTGCTCGCCCAGACTGAAAGCAGGCGTGAGACTAAGAACCGGCTGCGATCCCTGCACAGCGAGGCAGCCAATCCTTCAATGCTGCAGCATGCAGAAGAGGCCATCTGTCTCCTGATGATCCTGTGCGGGTGTGTATTGCCCACTCCTTACCTGTGTTCTGAGTTGCTGCTTGGCAAAAGCATTTCTCATCAAGCGAACAAGGAAAAGCCCTCTCTGGACAGCATCCTGTGTTGGGTGGGTACCGTCGAGTATGACTGTAACAAAATCAAAGGTTTGCAGCTGTGTCTCTCTGTAAGAGAAAATTTTTTATGGTCAGTTAGGAAATGGTTCCAAATTCTAAGAGAAATCAGGTCTCTTAACAGAGGGGGGGGAAAAAAAAGGGTTGCCTTGAAGGAAAGATGATTTCATTGATGCGATTAAGAAAATTATGGAGGTCATGTGAGATCTGGCCTTTTGCCAGAGGAATTGCAGAAAATAAAATTTGAGAGTCCCGTGACAATAATTGGGTATGAAATTCTATTGACAAAAGCTTTTTACAATTCTGTGCCCTATTTCTTAGCATCAGAACGGCAGTCCTTCCTGATCGGCGCCCTTTGGCTTTGTACAGCCCATACTTGAGAAGTCAGGAAATGGTATCCCATTTCCCAGTGGCTTCTCCGTGCAGTTCTGCCAGTTTTCACCAGGAATGTTTGATGAAATCTGCAGTAAAATGTCTTTCTCCCCCCCCCCCCCAATCTTCAACCCGACACATTCTTCACTGGGACTCGAGCCTCCTTGTGTGCACTGCCAGCTCCGACGTGAGCCCACAGCTCACTGTTGTGGCTGTCAGTTGAGAATCAAAGGATTCTCTGGGTGATAAATCTGGAGTCAGGATAACACCTTTGAAAGAGCCGAGTCTGACTGTCCTCAGCCATCCAGTGCAAAGCAGCACTGCTACACAGCCAGCAGCATTTGAGCCTGGATCAGTAGCCCTGAGCCAATGGTGGCCTGTGAAACGTACATAGCAATAACTGTGTGATGTCTTTTGCCAAGATCTTCAGCAAGTTCTTGCCTGCTCTATTTCATAGCATTGCTTTAAATTAGGTTCTTTCATATTCTTAATGTTTTTCTTTATAAAAATTGCATCGCCTTTTTTTCAGTGAAATATTTTATTATAGTTCTCTTTCAGGCTGACTGAAAAACGAGCTGTGATTCCAGCGAGTGGCTCAGGAAGATGCACGCACAGCATTTGGCTCGTCCATTCACTCTGCCTTCCCCTCCCCAAACGCACGTACAGCCCTCGCAGAGAGTTATCTGAAGTGCCCTTCAGTGCACTGGTGTTAACATCTCTGTTTAGGTCCGATTCCGTGGTAAATAAAATACATCCCAGAGGCATAGAAGTGTACTAAAAATAAGGCTGTGACACAGTTGCAGGCAGCTAATATGATAACTCTGTTTGATGCAGCTCACGGAGTGTTAACGTGGGAAGCCTTGTCTTTCCATCTCAGCCTGCTGTGAGCACCAAGCACGGCTCTGCTCACCCGGCTCCAATCCCACAGCCCATTAACGGAGCACAGGAGCAGGACCTCCCCAGCGTGCCTGTATTTGTGCCACTGCTGTTCGCAAATTCCTCTTTCTGGTCCCACCAAATGAAAAAAGGGTTGCTGGGTTGTGAAGTTGTGCGGTTCTGTGAGTCGGGAGTGGAGTAAAAGTGCTGCAGCCTGTGGGGTCTGTGACTTCCTCTGGTAGCTCACGGCTTATGCGGGGCCTCTCTGACCGTAAAGGGCGTAAGGAGCTGTATGATGTCACATGCAATCCCATAAACGTGTGCCCAGATAATCTCATTTCAAGTGTCTCCCAGGGCATTGTTCAAATACAGTAAGATCTTACTGTTTGGGGGCGCATTTTGAGGTAGGCGTTTTGTTGTTGTTGTTTAAGTAAGGTGCATATTACATGTAGAAGAAATGCTCTCCCTGCGTAACAGTGTTTGCATTGAATTACCTCCCGTGTTCTGTGGTTTAAGATCTCCAATGCGTTTAATAGGTTGGCTATTCATTTCCCACAGCAATCTCCCCGCTAATTCACCCCGTTTGCGCTTTTAGCTTTGACTTATACATAAATATGCTCCGGTGTACGGCAAGCAATTAAATTGGGTGAGAAATTTCAATCCGTTTTGCAATATGAGTGACAGCAGTCCCAGCAATGTGGTCTGTTAAGCCGGCATAGCGGTGCTGCTGGGGGAGCTGCTGCTCGGAGGGTGCTTGCAGCCTTTTCAGAAGCCCAGATTTGGGAGCGTATTGTCTTAGTAACAACGTGTTTGGAAGCTCGACGCGTTCGCAGAGGGAAAAAGGGTATTTATAGGCAGTGGTTCAGCTGGAGCCTTTTGTAAGTTATGACCAAAGAAAGACAAAAGAGTTCCTTTTTAAGACCTGCTGCCAGCTCCTGGTTCCAGCTATGCTGAGTAAGGTAAGTAATGTTCTTTTGATTAACAGTCAAGCCTTGAGTGGTTCTCGTTTAAAGAAGACTTTATTAAGCTTTTTTTTTTTTTCCCTCAGTCATCTTTTTTGTTCCGTTTTGAATGGACTCCCCTCTGAAGAAAACTTCCCATGACTTTTTGGCCTACATTAAATTCACACTGACAAAAGAGATGGGGATTATTATTAATTTGCTTCTAGAAAGAGCTAATGGGCTCTGCCGGGTAAATCACGCAGATCCCCACGTGTGCTGTTCTGTTCATCCCTTCTGCATAGCGCCAGGAGTCGAATGGGGACGCTGAGCTGACGATGGGGACTGAGGGTCGGTGGGCACTGAGAGTCGTCCTGCGGCTGCAGCACAGGAAATTACGGAGGGAGGGTCAGCGTGGGCTCCCGGTTTCCAGGAATTAATTTCTTCCTTCAACTCCTTGTTCTGCCTGCGTTCTTTATTTTATAGTGGGGATTCTGCAGCTGAACCTCGCATGCGGACTGGAAGTATCTGAGGAACGCTAGCCAACTGATCAGCCCTTTCCCGACCCCGAAGCTGGGTGCTGGGAGCAGGCAGCAGAGCCCGGCATTGCTGAGCGGCTGCGGTTCCCGTGTCTCCGCTTTGCTTTGCGCTGCCCCGGTCCCGCAGCTCAGCGCCTCTCACAGCAGCGGCCCGCCGGGCTGCGGAGCTGCAGGAGCAACGCTGCCCTCTGGTGGCGGCGCCGCGCGGCCGTGCGGGCCGAGCCCTGCGGCGGGGCGGGAGCGGGAGCGGGACCGCGCCTCGGGCCCTGAGCGGGCACCCGTGTGCCCCTCAGCCACCGGCCGCCGCGGGTGGGCTGGTGTAAGGAAGTTTCCCGATCTGCGTTGTGATAAGCAGCTGTCCCCAAACATCGGCAGAAAGAGGGCATGAGGCTGAGTAAGGTACACCCTGCGTGCGCTTTTCTGTGTGGAAAAAGGGTCTGAGGGTTCGGGGCAGCAGGGAGGTGATCGGCCCTGTGCTCGGCTGTGGTGAGGCCGCACCTCGAGTACTGTGTCCAGTTTTGGGCCCTTCAATGTGAGAGACATTGAGGTCCTGGAGCATGTCTGGAGAAGGGCAACAGAGCTGCGAGGGGTGTGGAGCACAGATCTGATAAGGAGCCGCTGAGGGAACTGGGGTTGTTCGGTCTGGAGAAGAGGAGGCTCAGGGGAGACCTCATTGCCCTCAACAGTGACCCGAGAGGCGGCGTGCTGAGTTGGGGCTCAGCCTCTTCTCCCAGATAACAGTGATTAAATGAGAGGAAATGGCCTTAAGCTGCTATTCAGAGGTTCAGGTTGGATATTAGGGAACATTTCTTCTCATAAAGAGCCATCAAGCATTGGCACAGGCTGCCCAGAGAGATGGTGGAGTCACCGTCCCTGCAGGTGCTCAAGAAGCGTGTGGATGTGGCGCTGAAGGATGTGGTTAGTGGGCATGGTGGGGATGGTTGGTGGCTGGACTTCATCATCTTAAGAAGTCTTTTCCAACCTTTATGATTCTATTATTCTATAATTCTTTCAGTTCATTAGGGTTCATCCCTAATTCAGATATGAGCACCTAGTATCAGGTTTGTTTCAGGTGACAGAAGAGCTGCAGCTTGCCTTTAACCGGAGTGGATTCAGTGTCTACATGTAGCAAGAGTCAAATAGGCCTCTGCTATGTTTGTTGTGGTATCATTAGGAGGTTAAGGCAGGACCAGGGCCCTTCTGGGTGAGGTGCTGGAGGTGGAAAAATGGTATCACTGTGAAAGCCTGCAAAAGCATTGGTCTAGGTCGCTTTTACCTCTGTCAGAAATAAATAGGAAACATTTAAGGTAGCAATCACCATTTTGTTTTAGTTTCTTTCTAATTTGAAAAGGTACGCATAAAAAGCTTTCATAAAACACTTTATAAAAGGCTAGAAATTAGCTTGTGAGTGTATTTTGTTCCTCTAGTGCTCTGGTCACCTGTGACTTGCAGCAGGTGCAAATGCCAATTGCATCTAGGTAAAGGCTGTAAGATAAAGCCTGCTCCTCGCTTGGCCAATAGCTAGACAGTTGTGGCAGAGTTCTCACATGCAGCACTGCCCACTTACCTGGCCAGGGGTGTGAGTGAAATATGTTCTGCTTTCCCACAGGGGAGTTTCTCTTACTCGTGGTTGCTGGAGCTTTAACCCTTCCCAGCAGGTTCCAGCATGGAGGGTTGATCTACTTCGTGTCTGTTACTAGCACAGAGGACCACGCTTAACTTATCTGACATGTAGTGTTTGTGCTACATTAAGCACTGGGAATTACTGGTGACATTTTACTTGACTGGGTTAAATATTTTTCCACTTTGGGCCATGTGTTTGCATAATGTAGATCAGCGAGTCACGTCTTCTGTCTTTCCCTCTGTACCGACAGCATAATGTCCTTGGTACCTGGACATCACTTCCTAATGTACATCAGCACACTGATATACAGCGAGTCTGATCTTTGACTTGCCTTTGAAATAGCAACACATTTTCTGAACAACAAATTATTCTTTGACATTAGAAGGTGGCAATCTGTAATGGATATTGCAATCTGAAGATTCAGAGACTAGCTGTGATCTTTGTCCTTAGCCCAGTAAGCTGGAGTCTCTTTTCCCTCCTGCATGTTATTTGATTGTAGTACATAACCTTGGGATGTGCTAATAATCATTAGTCAGAGCTGATACATCCGTTGTGGACCTGCCCTGCTAAGAGAAGGAGACGTTCTCTACAACAGCAGTAAATCAGCAAAACATGCACTTAAATATACAGTAAAATGTGGTGTGAGACATGATCCTTCATACATCATATAACAAAATGCCTTACTGGGAGAGTCACGCACATGCTAATGAGAACAGAGTGCTTCTGCAATGAGATATGAAGGGGGAAAATGGTTCTGTGGTGAGAGGGAGGCTAAGGAGAGGCTCCAGATAAGTGCACGGTCCCAGGGTGGTTGTGACCCCAGATCCTGCCAGACAGCTGGTGAGAAGGTGCTTCTCTTCCCTGCTGTACACAGCGTGGTGCCTTGGTGGAAATGGCAGGGAAAGGGGAGGGAAAAGGTAGGAAGGGAGCACTGCGGAGCTGCCCAGACCTGCTGGCTTTCAGTCTGAGCCTTGAGACTGTGGCAGAGGCAGTGGAGAGGCTCTGGCTTATCAGGAGGAATGAAAGGGCTGCTCTGCTGTTCACCTGCTGAGCGGGTCAGGTCATTACTTTGTTGTTGGTTTTGGCTGGTAAGCAGTTGTCTTTTTGCAGCTGAACACTGCAGGAATCGTTTCAGCATCTCTTCCTCTTTTCACAGGCATTTTTCATGGCTAGTTTACTAAACAGTGCGTACATCTGCAGAGCAAGGAGCTGGCTGAGGCACAGGTGGGTCAGCAGGGCTGAGGGAGAGGACCGAACCTCACCCCTCAGCGAGGCGGCCCACACGGCCTCTCCAGGGCTCGGTTTGTTGCAGGGCCGTGATGAGTGTTTCAGTCTCTGGGTTCCTGGGACAGCTGCTTTGCCTCCCTTGGTTTGTGTGGTCTCCAGTAGCTGCAGAAACGATGCCCAAGAGCTGGCCAAGCCATGTCGCCCAGCTCTGCTCTGTGAGGAGCGCTGCCTCGGCCGAGAACAAAGCTGGCAGGGGTTTGCCCCACTCTGCACATCCTGGGCAACCGCTACAGCTGGAGTAAGGTTACACACCTGGGGCAGGGATGTGATCCGATCCTGGCCTTCAGAAATGGTGGATGGAAATGCTCCTGATGAACCTCAACAGTGAAAGCTTCCAGCTTTGGACTTCTCCCGTGAGTGTCGTCACCCATTTTGAAGCAGGCAAAATTAGTGCGTGGCTGACATTTGCTGGATAGTGACAATGCAACCAACGTGGGAAATGTCCACCGTGATTTAACTGAGCTTCGGGCCAAATGCTTTGCTTAATGCAGCCCCTCTGCCTTACATTTAATGCCACTGATGTATTGGAAGGCTGCCATCCTCTGTTAACTGGAGTTGGGTTAGGAATCTTTTAACAGGGCATGTGCAGCACAGTATGAGGAAGCACCAGCTCCCAGTCAGACGGGAGCACGCTTATGAAGGGCTTGATGATGGGCAAAACCAAACTGATGTTGATACCGTGGAAAAGCAGATAGAATCAGTGATGGAATTAGACGTTCAGCGCCCAGGATTGACGGTGTAGGGGCAGTGGGTTTTTCTTTATGTGGAGAGGGGGAAAAGCAGCAATCGTGGAGACGTGAGGTGGGAAAATGAGCATGTCTGTACAGTAGTTAGCTGTTTCTAAATTACGTTGTTTTTTAAGTTAGGACATCTCAAGCATCATAGTGTCACCAAATTTGAATTGCAGCCATGGGAGTTTTCACTGCTGAAGCTGTGCCTGCTGCCAGTTTTGATGGGTTAGATGGCTGTGAATGAAGGATCAGTGGGGAGCTCCTTTTGGTACCTTCTACCAGCAGTTGAGGCACCAAGCACTTGGCTGAGGGATGGCAGCCTCGCGTGGGTGCAGACTGCTTCAGGCTGACCTGCATGGAGGAACTAAGATCCCCCACCATGTACATTTGTGACCAACGCAGTCATCCACCCAGCAAGGGAAGTTGCTTCACTTCTCACTCGAATTTGTATCAGAATGGTTTGTGTCGTTTCTTTCCCTGCTCTGTCATTTTTTCTTCTAAATCTGCTACAAACATGAGCACAGATTGATTTCAATAAAAGGCAGGCCACTTAAGAACGTGGGACATTTTAATGATTTGCCTTTTAATGAATTAGTCGGTGCTTGGGTTTTTAACAGCATTAAGGAGAGATAAAACCCCGATCCTTCTTGTCATGGCAACTACAATAAGCGAAGCATCATGCAGAAGACAAGAGAAAAACACGAGCACTTTCGGTCTCAGCCAAGTCCACAGAGTAGCAGAACTCATTACTAATTCAGAGGAGAACGTCCCTTGGAGCTCACCGTTACTGTTTTTACCACTAATAATACCAGAGCTGCATGAATTTAACAGAAGGTAGAGTTTGGCAGAAGGCAAGAGTACCATTGAAGTGCTGCTTTCCTCATCAGACATCTTCTTTCAGACCGAAGCCTTTGTTTTCTGCAGCCAGCCTGGCAAGAACAGTACTGGGCAATGGGGGAAGTGCTGGGGAGAGGAAAGGGGCATTTTTCAAGCTGTGCCAGTCTGATAACATTAAATCTGGAGAGAGAGTGGAAAAGGACATAGGTATTTGTAATTTATTCATAAACAACTATGCCATCACGAGAAGTTTTTTGAAATAATATGTGATAGTGCTTTAAATATTTAAGAGTTTGTTGACCTATTTTCTCAGTTAATTAGGAAATTTGGGGCTGCATTAACAATGAATTAAATGCAGTCTACTTTAGTCACTGGAAGCTACACTGAGTTAGAGAAACGTTCTTTCTTTCTAAAAAGGATGTAAGAGGGGAACTCCATTGTGTGTGTCTAGTCTTGTGCTTAAAAACCTATAGACCTCCTAGTAGGTGATGTTGCAGCTCATCTTACTGACTAGGAGAGCCTGAAGTCCACTGAGTCCTGAAGCAAATTTTCAGCTACAGCAGCCCGAACCCTGCCCCCCTGCAGTGAAGGGGCCCTGCTGCAGCTGCCCTTCTCAGCAAATGCAATGGTCAAAACTGCCTCATCTCTGCAGTCTGCATTTGTGAGTACGCTTATTTTTGTACTTGTTTATTTTATTATTACTCGACAGAAAATTGGCTATGTGTGGACTGCAAGGTTTCACGTCACCAGCCGCTGTACAGTAGCATGGCCAGAAATAAACTCTGAGTGTGGAAGACTGTTAGCAAAGGACGTGCTGTGTTACTCACGCTGCAGGAATCTGAACAGGAGAATAGCATCTCATGCATCCACTGAAGCCGTGGCAATGGAAGGGAGGAGGTGAGACCGGGGCTTTATCTGACTGTGAAGCGTGGAGGTGGCCAGCTAGCTGGAGGTACCTGCAGAGCCCTGCTGCCAGAGCAGGGAGTTGCCTGGTGTCCCCATCACCAGGAAGGAAGAGGGGTCTCGCTTCACGCGCAGGTGTCCGCTTAGCTTGGCGGGACGGCAGCATTGCGGTCTGTGAAATAAGTTGCAGCACCAAAGCTTAAGTCTGTTGTTCATTCAGCTGCTCAGAAGACAACGTGAGCCCCTTCGCCATAGGAAGGGATACCAGAGGGGGGGATCGCTGCTTTCTGAAAGGCTCTTAAGTTTACCTCTCAGGAGGATCACTGTCAGGACTATTTCTTGCTCTTTCAAAGCTTCAGTAAAACAAACCTTTGCCCTTGCTCTCATCACCTTCCCTTCTTGGAATGCATCGAGGGCCTTCGTGTTTTCCAAGGGCTGTTGTTGTGGCCTCCTGCTGAAAACCGTGCAGTCGGAGGAGGGTTTGCACAACCTCGGAGCACAAGGGTGCTGTTAATTTACCAGGCAGCCTTTGCTGGGGACCTCCAAAGTGACCTGAGAAGGGTATTTCTCAGTGTGTGTTAACTGAGTGTTAACTGGACTGACTTGAAGTAAAAGACGAAGTAAACGCTGGCTGTCAGGCTTAAACAAGCTTCTTCATCAGGTGCAAATGGATTGCAAAGGTTTTATTCCATTTGCACCTGATGAGGAGGCATGTTTCTCCCCCCCAAAACTGGTTTCTACCACCTTGTGTTTCTTTCCCTTAGATCAGTTCAGCCTTCTGTGGATCAATGTTCTCTACTAGTGAGTTACTGCTTCTTATTTTCCCGTTGAAACTTCAAATCTACTGGCAAGTATTTTGTCATCTGAAACGTAGCAAGTGCACAGACCTGAACCTGTAAGCTTCTAAATGAGAAAGCTGCTTTAAACCAAGGGTTTCTAGTGCCTGCAAAGGAAAGGGAAATGTAAAACTGGAAGCTTTTGCTGAGGTTAAACAGGAGACAACAGCACAGTGCAGAGGAAGAATTTCCATTTTTTTTTTGCTACAGCCTTAAGGTAATAGAGGCAGAGCAATGGTTGCAATGGCAGTTAATGAGCAGATATACAATATTAATTGCGGTACGTGTAACACGCAGAACAGCAGTTACTTTAGTTCGCTTAGCAGCCGTAGCTTGGATACTTTGACTAACACATCTAGCTGAGCTAGCTGCATCGGGTTTGTACACCTGTATGCCTGCCTATAGGCAGCAAAGACACCACTGCCTTCTAGAGTCTGTATTACATGTAGCTCAGCCGTCTTCATCTACAGGGGCGGCTGGCTCAGCTATGCGGCACTACCCTAAGGACTGCGATGTTTACATTATCCTCCTTTTCCCGCTGCCTGACGGGCTGATCCAGTTGTACTCAGCTTGAACCAGCACGAAGCTGTTCTCCCGGATCTTGCGGAAGTGCATCATCTCCCCGTTTTCTTTGACAGCGATGACGTTGTTGCCTGGCTCGCTGAAGGACACTTCTGTCCTCTTGTGGCAGTACCGGGCGCAGACGTAGCGCAGGCCGGCTGCCGCGGCCAGCCCCAGCACTGCCGTGCAGACGAGGAGGATGCCGAGTTGGGCTGCTATCAGACGTGTCCCTCTGTGAGAGTTGTCCCCCCTCCCTGGGATGGCAGGTTTGGGACCTGCTCCGGTCACCCATGGCGGCGTGTGCCCACCCACCTCCTCACTGACCTCCTCTTCCTCCTCACCCTCCTCTGACCGTCGGGGTGGTTTGCTTTCTGCCATTTGCCTCCAGGCCAATGACAAATTGCCGATGGTGTCCTCGTTGCCAAACCAGGCTGTTGTCACAGCGGCTTCACTCGGGTGAGTGCGTATGTGTAGGGCAGACCAAGAGGCCACTGCCGGCAGGGAGGTTTCCAGGGTGGTCCCATTCTCAGTACTTGCCTTTGAAAGCAAAAACACGACAAGAAATCCAGTGAGGGAACAGAAAGGAGGCTGATTAGACTCTCATCCACTACTGACTTCACTGTGTCATTCAGCTCCGTGTTTCTAACTGAAGTGTCCCTCAGCCTTACAATAACCCTATTTCATCCTCTGGTTACTCAGTAGCATTTAGGATATAAGCTAGATTCAGAGCTGCTCTGTCTGTGTCAACTGTCAGGGGAGATGAGGCAGTGGCAGTTGGTGCCATGGGGCAAGGCGGAGCGTGTGAAGGAGCAGAGGGGAAGGTCACGGGCAGGGGGAGGGGTCACTCACTGCTTTGCACAAGTCTGCAGCTCCCACTCTTGCTGTGGTATTTTGCACAGTCATTGTTATAACAGAAGATTCACTTAATGAACAGTTCCTGCCTTTAGTGATGCCAGCGTCGTTCTGAAAGGACGGATGTATCTTCCCAGCCATGATTTGTGTTTAAGTTCGCACTGGGTCCACTGAAATTCAGCATAGCCCTTCAAAGGCCGTGGGTCAAACTGTGGAGCTGAAGGACCCAGGCGGCCATTTTGGCATCAGCATTTTTGGGCCAGTCACATAAAACCCACAGTTTTTCCCCACAGTCCGTGTTGTCTTCTCAGTCTGCACAGCCTATTTGAAATCTGCTGCCTCTCAGTGTTGCTTAGCCACACGTGATAGCTCACATTACTGTTCTTGCTCGCTCCTGTGCTTTTCTAGGGGCTCTGCTTGGTGCCAGGCACCTTATTTTATCAGTCACAAAATGACAGCCAGGTCTGCGGTCCAGGTTTTTCTGCAGATTCCATCCAAGACTAACTGTGAAACAATCTTACAATTTAGGAGGCCCCCACAGAATTTTTCTATTCCCACTGTGCACCTGAGGCCCAATCCAAAACCTGAGAAATGTACTGGAGTCTTTTCTTTGGCTTCCCTGAGATTTGGATCTGACCCTTAGCAGCTGGCTACTCTCCAGCCTGTCCAGCCCAGCAGGCTCTTTCACACATCCGTTAATTACACCAGAGAAAATCTCACCCTCTGCCTTGCTAGTGAATTTGAAAGCTTGCTGGGAAGACTGTGTGACAGGACCACAAAGCTGAGGTAGGAACCCTGGCAAGCTGTGAACAAAAGTAAGGGGGAGTCACAGAGCATCCTTTGCAGAGGAGCCCATTTCCAAAGAAAGAAAGCTGCTAGTAAAATGCAGGTAGTAGGTAAAAAAAATCAGTAGCTGAACTGCAAGCTGTAGCTGACTGGCAAAGTTAGTCTTGCGTGTGTATGGCTCACTAGACCTCAGTGTAATCACACGTAGGGATATATTGTAGGATGTGGGGCTTTGCTGTAGAAAAAGTCCTTGCTCTGTCTCGCCTTTTTTCCCCTCTCTTTGTACTGCTTCTGTCCTTTCTTGCATAATTTTTCAGTACTTTTATTTCATTATGCTCTTCTGGTCTTGCCTTGCACAATCAGTCTTCCTTTCCATTAGTTCCCATCTTCAGCCATTTCCTCCCTTCTCCCCACTGCTCTGCCAGATGCTCACATTACATGCCCATCCTTAATTTGTTCTGTGTCCTTTCTAAATATCTGTCTCATTGTCTGTTGAATGGGCCCTTCCTCTTTTGTTTTCACCTCTCATCCTGATGCGTGCTTGTGCGAGCACATGAAGGAGCGTGTTTTCTTTGTATGCATTTCTGTGCTCAGAGGAACGGGAAAGCACCATAGAGGCTCTATATGTTTATGTTTTATATACAGAGCAGGCCTCCAGTGACACCACAAGGAGGTGACAACTTCAAGGAGCTTTGGGCAGAGAGCAATGCTACCTACTGATGGGGATATGGAGTAATTTTGGATGTCACTCCAAGAAGAAGTATGTTATTAGGAAATAAAGCTCAGCTCTGTAAAAAAACAACAAAACAGGCTTTCAATCTCCCCCCACTCCTAGGATGCTGAGGAATTTCACCTCTGGTGACTGTAATAAGCAGTACCTACTCGGCACATCTAGAAAGAAGCATCTCAGCCTTCCACTGGAATAAAATGCATATTTCCAGCCCAGTAACATCCAGCAGCATGAAGCTGTGGTCATGGCTACAAACAGAAAGAATTACTTTGGGTTGTTTTTGTAGTGAAACTCTTAGCAACCCAGACACCAGGAAGGAAGAAAAGAGAAGAGAGAGGAAAAAACCAATTCCCAGTTAAGGTTCAAACAAACAAACAAACAACAAAGAACTCAACAACCTCGAAGTAGTTTTAGTCACTCATGAGACATATGCATGCTTCTTGGTGTTGTGAAGCAGCAGAGAGGTTTTATCCTCACCTTCTCTAAGGACTTTCACCAGCTTCTAGCAGTTGCTGTCTTTGGAGAAAACAAAAACGAATCCTCCCCATTCTCAGCGCTTACCTGCCCGTCTTCTTTACATGTCACACACAGGTGTGGGTTGGTAGTGCTGGCAGTACTTTGTGCTCTGTAACAGAATAGGCGGGGTTAATATGTGATACCTGCCACTTCGGAACACAGAAGTAGAACCCCTGAGCTCTACAGCATGCACGATTTGTGAAGAGTGCCACTTGCTGGAGCAGCCTCGTGGTACACACAGTCGACACAGACCACATAGGCCATATGTTCCATAATGACTGATCATTTAGCCATAGTCCCATCATTTACACCCACAGTGTAATACATTGCATTAAAGGTCATGTGGCCTTTCAGACTTCTGAGCAGACCTCCTTAAGGCAACGTTTCATAATTGCTTTAAATCCTTTCTTCCTTTTCCCTGCAGGTGGAGAAATAGCTCTGTTAAGTTGGCCATTTCTTTGGATATTTGCACGCACTTCTAGAAAAATATTGCAGCAATCAATTCTGGTCAATAGCTTCTATCACATTTTTCAGTCACCTGGCTAGGCAGCTCTGCTGGGCTGCTCAGCACAAGGCCTGCACTCTGACTGTCTCACTGCCACCGTCTGTCACAAGCAATCTCTAAAGGATTATTTACCGAAAATTCAGCTAGCAAGCACCCTCCCACCTGCCCCCAACAGCCACACACACCTTACAAACACCCTCATTTACCCACAGTGAAACCAGCATTGATCTCCTTCCCCAGGACTGAAGGAGAAGCAGCTGTTCCCGCTACCTGTCCATCACATGGTGCAGTACCTGTCAGAGAGGCTCTGCCTGGAGGCGTAGTCCTGGAAGAGAAAACTTTGCAGAGCGTGGGCCATGCCTGGCTCTTGGAAGGCAAGCGATGGCTCCAGCCCTGAGCTGCTCGTGGGGCTGCTCCCTCCACTCCTGCTGGAGGCACCCCACAAGATCTGGGACAGCTGTGTTGGCTGAGCGGTGGGCTGCATATCTGAGTGGATGCCAATGCCTGACTCCAGTGCTGGTGTTGGCGTGATGCCGGCCAGACTGACCGGAGCTGGGCTGGTGTACTGCAGGGAGCTGGGGATGGCAATGGAAGAGCCAGAGCCTAGCAAGGCAGAGACAGCAAAAAGCAAGAGAGGAGCAGAAGTCGACCTTCTTTGCTTTGTTTCTTTCAAATCGCACTTGGTGCTAGCGTTTACTAGTAAGGACCACAGCAGTGATTTCATTTTTAAGGCAGCTGGTTTTAAATAGGAACCCAGACAGGGAGTAAAGAAGCAAAGCCTGCTGCCTAACAGGCATTCAAGTAAAATAATTAAAGCTCAGACTTGATGCTATGCCAAAAAGGCTGAGAAACAGATCTGATTGAAATGTAAGTAAATTCTTAGAGCCTTTTACCAACCAGAGGCTGCGTAAATACAAATAAGTACATGCCTGAAGGGTAGTGGTCACATTTAGAGACGAATGTATTCCAGTATGTGGGCAGCTTTGCTAACTGCACTTGCTTGTCTTTAGGACCTCGGATTTTAGGTGAAAGACATTTTGTTTTAGGGTGAAAAACGAGTGTTTTAGGGTTTTCATTCAAATAATAGGATCTGGCAACAGTGTTTATCCTGTTGGTACCCTCCTTGGGACTGACTGTTACCTAGGTTGCCCATTTGTGCCTTCTCTTCAGGGAGTTCTTCATAGCCATGACTGATCTCACCAGCAGCTGAAAAAGTTAAATGGGCCTCTTTAGCTTGTTTATCTCTTCTGTCTTCAATGGTTGCAAGGAATGAGCTGTAAAAACACCCTGCTGGAAACTGTCAGCATCAAACCACGTACCTTTGCTTGCTGTGCCAGCTACGTGGGGGCCAGCAGGTTCCTGCGTGGGTGCAGGTGCTGCAGGGCTGGCCTTCCTGCTGCCACCAGCAGATGTGTCGTTGTGCCCTCGCTGAGCCACGGTGGCCGATTCGATCCTTGCCCAGTAAACAAAGTATGACTGGACTACAGAGATGCTGTTAAAAGATAATTATGCAGGAATTTACTCTCTCGGTGTTATTAATAAAAGATCAGAATGCTCAGCTAATCAGAAGGAGTGCTTTAATCTAAAGGCAGCGTGAAAGTATTTTAAAGGATTAGCCCGTCACACGTTTTATATTACAAATAAAAGATACCGGGTCCCATACGAAAGATAGTGAGTGAAGGATCACTCATAATTACCATCAGTCAAAAATGTGTGGGAACTGAAAAGAAGTAAAAAAAATGCTATTAAATTCGCTGTGTCGGTAGAAGTGCGTTTGGAAAACTTTGAATAGCTCTGCGTATAATCTTCCGTAGGCAGGGAGACAACAGAGGTATTTACTAATTAAAACAGGTCAGTGTAACTTGTACAAACAGCAGAATAGGTAGAAAAAGCCACAGGCACTCTCTTCTCAGCCCTTCAATATTTGCACCTGCCTCACGCTCTGCTTTTCATCAGGTGCCAACCTTTAGCCACGTCCCCACAGCGTGGGGAAGCTTCATCCTGGGGGAGGATTTCAGCTCAGATCACTCAGATGCTTGCGAAGATGAGATGAAGGGGGAACGACCTTGCCTTTCCTGTGCTGAATGGTTCTTGTGAGACACTTTTACATGGAACAAGGAGCTTTCTCAGATGTTGTAACACAAGTTATGAAACATGGATTTACAATGCAGCGGGGGATCACCTTTACAGCACGTGCCGTTTGCTTTCTGCGTTAAATCTGCCCAAAGTTTACTGACTTATAAGTAATTTTTTGGGGGGGGGATCCGAGAGCAGAAGCAGCAGCAGAAGTGGGAGATGGGGAGAGAGCAGGGAGGAGGGAGCAGTCAGAGTTTCTTCTGGAGACATGGCCCATGGCTGGTGGCATGGCACGGCCTCGGGGAGAGAAAGGAAGGGCTGTGGGGCTGGCTTGGAGGGCAGCAGCTGCAGGGGGAGTCAGAGTGGGTGGCTAGGAATGGGCACGGCAGCATTTGGCCTATTTTTATCTGTTTGCTTTTCACATGTTTTTAATAGTATTTCCCAATCTGTAACAGTGGGCAAAATGGAAACGCTGAGCAGCATTATTTTTGTTTCAATTACTTTGCGTTGAATCATGATGAGACGTGCAAGCCACAGCACTCACCAGGAGGCCTGCGTCTTGGGGAGCAGCCAGGGATCTGGCCAAGGAGCTTCTAAGCACTTTTGTAAAGTCAGAACAAATCAATCTATTCCAAAATGAAAAAATCCTTGCACTCCCTCTAAGGCAGCCAGCTAGATTTTTTTATTTTGTTTTATTTTTATTCCAATTCAGCACCAAAATACTTGGACTTTGGTGCAAAACAGTGATGTAAGGTTTTGACCCAGTGCTGCCCACCCAGTCCTCCTGGGAGTAACTCTGTTTACATTCAACGTGAAAAAAACAGACAGTAAACTAAAAACAAAAACTCAACACAGCAATGACGTACGGCATTGTCCTGTAGGTAGGGAAGGCCTACGGGTGTGTTATTTAGAAAAGCAGGCAGAGCACAGTTCTCTCCTTAAGCCTTAACGTTTCTGTTTCCTAACTGCTTAGGCTGTCATCTCCCAGTGCATTTATTCTGAGGAAACGGTGACCACATAAGTAAAAAAAAGCAGTACCCAGCAGATACAAATGGGGATTTATACACCAGCTGGGACGCTGTTGCAGGACTTCGTAAGCGTTTAGCTCTACGGGATTCAAGAAACATCAAACCACCGTGCTAGAAAAGTACAATGGAAAAATGCAACCAAATCTGTGCAAGCTGAAAGATGAGAAAGGCTGACACTGCGAGGACGCTGACACTGGTTAGGGACTGACGTGCTCTTACAAAAATTTGATGTCTCCAATGGGTTGGTCTGGCGCTTTCCATACAAAGGACAGGTTTCTCTTCAGGGACTTGTCCGAGTGGGTGACAGTATCACCATCTTCAAAGCAAGACAGCAGCTTGGAGCCAGGAGGAATGAAGACAAACGTGCCAGCAGTTTCATCATTAGACACTTTGCGAGCTTGAAGCAAAAAGCCCATGAAATCCCGGCTGCTCCTCACTGTCACTGCAAGACAAAACATGGGACACGGAGGGATTTGTGTTGCAGTTCTCAGGTGAATTTTTTGTGATGGAATTTCCATCGGCGACTGTGAAATCAAAAGAAAACCTTGTCAAAAAAAAAAACAACCCAACAACGCAGCATCCTACAACCTTTGCCCTTACAATCTGTGTTGGATGTGCTGGATACAGGGTGCCAGACTATAGCTTTGTAGTACGAAACTGCACAGGCAGTTGGCTTGAGTCTTCTTCCCCCTTCATTACGACGCTAACCACGTTGCATTAAGTGGTATGCAGCCACCTTTAAGAAGAGATTTGGGTACCACACTGCGCATACGCAGAAGATGGCACACTGCCCTTGAAGGAGAGTTATTTTGGATGGGGATGGAAAGGGAAATTAGCTGGGCTGGAGAATGGTGCCTCTCAGCTCTGTCTGCAGCCTAGGCAGTCAACCCTCATGCCCCGAGGAGCGCCCATCTCTTATGGGGTGCTTCATGTAAGTGTGAGAGGCAGAGGGGTGGCTCACCCTCCGCAGGTGCCTCTCATGTGCCATTGTGTGATGGGTTCTGTATGGGTGAGAGGCAGCTGAGATAAATCCCACCCAAACCTACCAGCTGTCTCTGATGTGCAGCACGGTGGGGATCTGGGGCCAGGCACCACCTGAGAAAGCTTTAGGCAAAGCACTGCAGAAAGCATCTCTCTGTAAATACATTCATTTTCTAGTGATGAGATGTGGCATAATGCACCTGGGGCTGTGCCGTGACGATGGTGTCCCTCTTCCCATCCCTCTCTAAGATTAATGTCATCACTCACGAATAGATAGCGTGGATTTTTCAGATTCGTAAATGTTTCTTAAATAATTGCTCCTCTGAGCCAGGAGCACGGAGCAGAAAGCTGCTCTGCTCAGTACACTGGATTTCGAGTCACAAATGAATATAATTTGAGAGACTGTCTGCGAAACTGCCACCAGCAAAGACTAATAACTGCTTTAGGGATTTCTGCGGGACTGGGCTGAGACACAGCCAGCAGCTGTCCTCACCTGGGACCTTGTCTCCCGGGACGTAGAAGGACACGTTGGTGTGGACGGTAACGTAGTTGTTCGTGGGGCTGTGCAGCTGAGCCCGCAGGTGCCTGGGCATCATGTCAGCACAGGCAGAGGGGCTGGCGCCATGCGAGAAGGCGGATGTGGAGGAGACCAGGCAGAGCACGGTGCACGCACGGGCGGCCACCGCCAGGCGGGCCTTCTGCCTCTCCTGCATTCCGTCCAGAGTGATGGCAGCAGCAGTCTGTGCACGTCCGTCACCTTCCAGTGAGCTGAGCGGCCTTTCCCACAGCCTCTAAATGAAGAGGAATAAGTGACCCCCATGGCACGTGGATCCTCTCTGGGAATCCACAGAATTCCACATTTGGAAGTAAATTGTTGATGTTGCGAAGGAAAAGACCCGGCCAGAGGACACGTTTCTAGTCAAGTCATCCCTAGAGTGAATGGCTGGGAGAGAAGACTTGCTCCAGAAGTTTGGGTCATATTTAGCAGGAGGATAAGGCTCTGTGTGGGCATGCTAATGACTCAGCTCAGCTCCCTCTACCCCTGCTGAACTCCACAAGTTCTGTGCTTGGCGCTCTGTGCTGTTGGTTATCACCCAGACTGGGTGGCTGGCAAAACACACATCTCCAGATTAGACAGTATCTACGGTAGGGTATTTTCTTATTCCAGTTTTCCAGGCCCGTTTGAAAATGAGGATGAAGAGTGAGGGCACCGTATCTATTGCGTACTGCCCTGCTTTTAATGTAGCTCTTTCTAATCTTTTCAACATGCAGCTTTTCCTGGCTTAGATTTTGTTACGTTCAGTCAATAAATAGATGTAAAGACATGAAAGAGAATCAGAGACTGAGGAGGTCCAGTGTACGCCTCCGTTTACATCACTTTCAAACTTGCCAGCTGATTAAAACCCTTCACACGGAACAGCTTGTGCCCAACCTGAAGCCAGGAGCAGAAGGATGCAGTTCGACCTTGTGCATCAGGGCACCGTCATGCTCCCATCAGCTGTGCGCCAGAGATGTTCTGGGGCTCACAGGAGCCTTGGGCAGACCCCCTGCCCCTGCCCTAGTGGTGGGGTGCCCTCGTGCTCTTGGAGCCAGCTGCGGAGACATCCAAATCTTTGCTGGATGAGGTTTCTCGTGGCAGCTCATACAAGTACCTCCGAGCAGCAGCTCTGCTCCTCCTGAGGTTCCCAGGCTACAGTTTCCCCCTTCCCATCCTGCCCACACTGCGTCCCGCGCCCTTCCCCACGCACTCACAGGCAGTGGGAATGTCACCCCCAGGGCTGCAGCCACCCACGTTTGGGAGTGGATGCGGGTTTGGGCCCACGTCGGCGCTGGCCCCACACACTTACCTCCCGCCTGCTGCCGCCGCGTCCCCAGCCTGCCAGCAATGCATCCCGTCAGGGAAGGTCTTCTCTTTCTCCTCTAATGGGAAGTGCCGCAGCTGTTACTGCTTGCACCCGCTGACCACAGGAACGTGCCAGCAGTGCCCAAGTCCAGCCGTAATCACATTAGTTTTCATCTGCACATCCCAGTCACCTCTTTTTTTTTTTTTTTTTTTAATCCCCAAGCTTTGGCAGTGAAAACAAAGCAAATAGCGAAGGAGTTGGGGGAGTGCAGAAAGCCCAGGGATGTGCATAGGCTGTGCTGGGCCTCTGCAGAGGCACGATGGGATGGGAAGCTGGCAATCCCCTTGGCCTCAGGTTACCCTTCAGATAGGTGCTTACCCACCTGAGCCAAAAAGCCTGAAAATGAGCTTTGGTGTTCATGTGTCATGCACAGGCTTGCATAAACAACCCATCTACATCCCAGCACAAAATTGATGTGGCCATAAAAACATTGCTAATGCCCGTTGTCACCTTGCCTGTAATGGGCTTTGCTCTACTTCAGGAGGTTGCATGGCAGGTGCTGGCAAAGCAGTTCCAGCTGTATCAGCTTCCCTCACCAGGTCCTTGGACACCCCTGGTCCCTGCCTGAGCTAGAGCCTGGCTGTGGCACTGGTCCTGGCCCCTGTCCCTTCAGGCTTTTGTGGTGGCCCAGACCCTTGGCCTGCTCTGGCCAGCAGTGCCAGGCAAGTGGGCCAGGGCTCTTGCCGGAGCTAGAGCTGCCTCAGGGCTGAAGCTAGGCCTTGTGGCAGGGAATGCACCCAGCTCCATCACTTATGGATGGGAGGGGTGATGGTGGAAGGCTTGGTGCCCTCAGGTCCTCCTCTGCTGACAAACATGTCTGGAGGTGGAATGAGTTCTTGCTGTGGTGCTATGGCCTCTGCAGGACACTGCAACACTCTGCCCTGGAGGAGACTGGTGCATGCTTTGGTGAAGTTTAATTCACAAAACATTTGTTTTACTGTTCTGAAAGTGTGGAAACTGGTGGTACTGGGCTTTTAGCAGACTGCTCTCCTCTGTATCTGAAAAAAGGCCTTAAATTCACTGGATTGCAGTATATAATGCAAGGCTTCTGGTTTTCCTTCTTTTTGTCAGTGGAAGAAGGGAGTCTTAGGTGTAGTAGTTCAAACAAAGAGAGAACTGTGCTTCTATTTCACTTTGCAATTGCCCATACTTCACATGTTTTTATAAAGAGTATATTTAAGCAATTTTATTTTAGTACCTAATCCTTTCTTGAAATGAGCTAGTCTCTTTTGGATGTTCCTCACTTACATATTCTCTACTTAAACAACTCCTTTCCTGTAATTCCAGATCCAGACCTCTGCCAATCCAAAGGGAAACATCTAAACCCACCAAATGCATTGCAGCCATTCTGACATGGAGTGACAAGACTCAAAAGCAGCACTGCAGGTAAATGTGCATCTTTGAGTTATAGTGTTGTGTTGAAGCATCACGCAGCCTTCTTCAGCTGCTGCTGTGCCTTAGGCACACATTTCACTGTGCACCTCCAGCGAGCCTCAGGGCTCACGTGGCTTTCAGAAGCACCATAGGGCTGCAGGGTGTTGCCTGCAGGTAGCCCTGCTCAGCTCAGTAGCAAGCCAGAGAATTGCACAGCCCAGACAGGACTTATTCAGGACTTGTTTCAGTGAGGCTGAAATACAGCCTTACACTGAGTTCATCCTTGCTGTCTGCACTCAGGCAGAGAACTCAAGGGCTTCACAGTGGCAGTCAAACCAAACCAAATGTCATCATTGCCTTCTGCTTAGAGATGGAAAAAATCCCATCGCAGTCATCACCACAGCGTGAGCACCTACCAGCAGCCCCCAGCTGCAAGTTCTAATGCCAAGTGACAGGCGTTTGCTCCCAGTAAGAAATACAGTCCTCCCTGTAGCCTTTGGTTGCATCACCCAACAGGACAGCATTGCCTCAGTCTTTTCTGGCCAGAGCTGTGACCTGGCGTCGTTTTTGCTCAGCCACGCTCTGTACATCTCTCTCATGATAGGGCCCAGACACAGACAAGTGGCACTGCTGTCACTGGAGAGAGTTTGGACTTTTTCCTGTCATAAATTTCTTTGTTGTTAGGAAGCTGACATGGAGAAGGGGATGTAAGGCAACTTACTCCTTGGTCATTGTTTTCTCAGCGACATTTCTGTTGCAGATTTCTAGAAGAGAAAAATACTCCATTGGATAGAATGAAGAACACTGCTTGCAAACTAGTATCTCAGGGTTGACCTGTGCACATCTGTGGCTCTGTGTCTGGGGAGACAGGGGAAAAGGGGATACTTCTCTGACATGTAATAGGAAGGAGGGTCAGTAGAAGTACTAGCGGTACCTCCTGCTTCCACCTAGTCAGCTGTTTTTGCTATTCCTCTATCAAACTTACTGAGGTTTGATAGTGGGTTCAGATGTTGTTGGGAATGAACTAATATATACACACACACATACAAAATACAGCATGGCGTCCTGTGCCTCGCTGTCTTACAACTTGTTCTTACCCGTGCCCCAGCACTTTATTTTGTAAGTACTTGAGGGTGCATGGGGATGTGGGTGGGGTTCTTTTTGGCTCCCGTTAAGAAAGGCCTGACAGCAAATGGGTAGCTGCTCTATTAAGACAGAAAAAGAAGAGGGATACAGATAGTGAGTGAATTGTACCTCCCTTCAGATGCTGGGTACAACGTGTTCAGATAGCATTAGAGCCTGCATGGATTTTTCCCACGTTCTGCTGCACAAAGCAGACCTGACCCTGCCTGAGGAGAGAAGCTCTCCCTTTTGGCCACTTGAACTATTGTGCGATTTCCTTACAAGAAAACATCTCTGCTCTTGGACGCTGTTCTCACGAGGGCACTTTGCCGTGCTGCATGGTGAGGGCAAGGCCAGGCAGGTGGTGCCGGCAGTGGGAGCTGCCCATGGGCTCCTGTTACACGGAGCCAGCCCTGGCGATCCCACAGCAAGCAGCCTCTGCTGTCCTTGAGAGCTGCACCCCAGGCACCTGCTTAGCACCACTGAGCCCTGCGTGTGCAGCAGCCCCTCAGGTGAGATCAGTACCTCTCAGGGAAAGCTGGCTGCTGTGCCCCTTCTCTGCTTCGGAGAAGGTTGGTGCGGGAACCTCAGACTCACAACCACTGGTTCTACGGTTTGTTTGCTTTCAAAAATGACAATGAGCTGGAGCTGGCTGCAGGCATGGGTTGGCATATTAAAGCTCAGGCGTCAGTACCATCAGTCAAATGCTCTAAGGCGTCACTTTGCAAACACTTCCACACATTCTTGACTCCTGTGAACAATGAAGCTGAAACCTACAGCAGAATGGTGTAATCCCCTCTTAGAGCCAGGCACGAACCTTGTGATGTAATGGACAAGTAGTGCCCAGAAAGATTCTGGGTGGCTGTTTTGTCACTGAAATGATGTGAAAAAGATGATCACAGCTCAAGTAAATAATGTTCAGAATGCTTTTGCAGTAGATTTCCTTTGAATCAGAAGGCAGAAGGAAGATTGCAAGTGTGTCATACCCAGCCCATACACCTTTAAAGGAATCCTCTCCCAGCATCCCCTGCTCACGTCATATAGGGGCACTGTGGGGTACCATAGGCCTTAGGAGTAGCCTTGTCTCTGTTCCATCACCCATGGTGAGTGTGTGGCTCCTTCTTCCGTGCATGCTTTCTTTTGCTCCCTTAGAGCATGAGGCCTTGCTACATCTGGTCAGGATTCTGTGTAAGGAGTTGTGATGTGGTATTGCTTTTCAAGTTGGATTCTTATGTGGCGCTTTGGAGTTTCTGCTCTGCCTGTGAAATGAGAGTGTGGAGAGGGGCAGTGACTGGATGGCCATAGTTTCTTGGAGTGATCTCATCACATAAAGGCACTATGTATATACACAAATGCACCTTTGTCCTTGGAAGTTCAATTTATTTGTTTGTTAATTTTTAATTGTTTAATTGTGGATGCATTCTTCTAAGAAAGTGGTCGCTGTTATGGACCAGCATTTGTAAGCTGCTTAAGGGAAACTTCACTTTCAGTTCTGACCTAGATGAGCTTGATCTACAGGTGAAAGCTTTGCACAGCTACTGGGCAGAGAGCATTAGGACATAGTAAGATAAGTAAACGAAGGACATGAGCGTTAGTATCTGATATTGTCTTTGTGTGAAGATACGTTTACATTGTAAGAGAGTGAAAAATGTATGATGTTGCCATCAGTAGCCATTCTCCCCACGGGATAAGGATCTTATAAATGTGGTTGAGTGATTTCTAAGCATCGAGAGTTTGTGAAATACACACTTTGATATTCATACACATTGGTGATGGGATAGAGCGCGTTCAACTTTGAATAGCATTCCATATGTTGCTCTGAAAGCAGGCTGTCCGGTGACTGATTTATTTCCAACTGGTATGTTGTCACATGCAACACAGTAAGTTAAAACAGGTTCTAAATGATAAGTAAATCCAAGATGGATATTGTATCCAACTCAAATGACTTCCAAACGTTGGAATGCCTATTGAAGTAAGGCTTAAATGTTGAACTGACTTCAACATGAGGGCTGAAGTCTGCATGAAGGGCAAAAGTCTTGCAAAATGTACGGGAAGGTCAATGATTGTGGGAATTAAACATATAATTTTAGTTACTTTTGAAACTTGAATACAGATTGCAACAGCTCTTCTTTAATGCAAATTTTCTTACCTACCTTGCATAGCAAATAGTGACCTCATGATCTGGAATACATTAACAAAAATCTCAGCATTTTAAACTAAACAATGTTTTCTAAGTTCGTGTTTAATATGTGATTAGACCACGCTCTGCCTTTTGAAGTAGCAGATCACAACTGGAAGTTGTTCCATAACTAGCCTTGTAGAAACAGAAATGCAGTTGTAAAGTTAGAGAGGCAAACTCTGGAGAATAAAGCAAAGGCTGTGCCGAATTTGTTGTTATAGCTGGGTAGGTGGAAGAGAAATGAAAAATAAACATTAAAATTAAAAAAAAAAAAGAAAAAAGAAGAAGAAGTCCTTGCCTGGAAGACCACAGTAACCAACCAGCTGTATATAAAGGACAAAGTAAATGAGAAACTGCACGCTCTACTTGGAGGCACAGCTTTCTTTTTTAAGAAGTCCCTTACAAAAGAGCAAGTTGATTTGTACTTGCTTTCTGGACCCTTTTCAAGCCCTTGTCAAAGAATGATAAATTACTGAAGGATATTATAAAGTAACATCTCTATTTGTGTGTTCTGAAGTGGCTTCTGAAGTGTTTAATGTCGAAAGGTTAACTATTAATTGCAAAATAATTTGGAATGATTCCCTAATCTTTATTCACACGCACACAAAAAGAAGAAAGCAATCCACAGTCTCTGCCACGGATAATTGAAATGTTACTGTTCCCTACTGCATTGGAGCTACTGGTCCTTGGGAAGAAGTGTTGTCTTGTTTATCCAGCCACAGCTACAAGGATTTTTTTTCCTTTCATGAAGGCACTGTTGATGGCTCAAAGAATAAACTGGGCTTCAGAAAACTCATTAAAAACAAAAACCCGAACAACCTCACCACAACAAGGTGCAGTACCTAAACTTGATCCTCGACTTGAGGAACAAGAAAACATTCTGAAAAATCTGTATGTTATGTGCAATAACATCAGACTACCTCAACATTCACGGTTTATTTCTTCGCTGACTGCAAATCAAATGAGAAGCTGTTTTATAAACTGATGCAGGTATCCATCTAACACTGAGCTGGGTTTTACTCGCTGGTCTCTGATTAACTGGGAGCGTTGTTGCAGAATGTAAACAAGTTCCAACTTCACTGCCTGCAAGAGATTTCTCTTCCCCTAACGCATGCCCCATGCTATGAGCTCGATATATTTTTTCACTTCTATGGCTAGAAATGAGCAAATATGGACGGTGCTAGGTTGGGGGTGAGCGGATGGGAGAATAGGAGTGAGCAGTTTGAAGAGGATACACATTTATAAAAGCTTTTGGATTTCCAGTCTGTTTTAAAGAGTAGCTTTAGATATTAGTTAAAATTGTTTTTTTATTGAAGAAATCCTTTGTGTGTGGTCAAGAGATGTAAAAACAAAGGTAGTGCAAGCAGGGGTGGGGAACAGAGGTAGGAGGTGATGCGGCTGCTAGCTGTGCTGGGGCACCAGCTGAGAGCTTTTCACTGGTGACTGACTTCCACAGCGGGGCAGTGCTACCCCTTAGGGCTCTCCTTCCATTTCATTCCCCACCCCCAATTGTTTAAGTGGTTACATCCCTTGATTTCCTTCCCACAATTCACGGTGTTTTGGGTAATCTAACAGTCAGCAGCTGACTTTTTTACCCAGTGACTCTTACTGCAGTTTGGCATTTGAAGCTGGCTGTGTTTTGTGAAAGGGACAGGTCATTGTCACCAAATGCTTCTCCCTTCCCAGCATTACTTAGACCCTTCTTTTGCCGTGATTGCATGGCTGTAATTTGCAGTTCTACACCTGCTTACCTACCGGTTAGTACTGTTGTGACTGCTAGTGTAACCAAATGAGCTCGTGCTCTGAATTAGTCTTGTGACACTGTTGCATGCTTCATTTTTATTTCTGTACAGCGGAACCAAACAATATTTTCCAACAAAAATATTCAGGAAGCTTACACTGGTTTACATTTATTTAAAAAAAATTAAGCACTTGAATCTGTCACCTGTGAATGGTTAACTACAAATGAAATAGGTCTCATCCATTTGGAGAGATTCACAAATACAGAAGAGCCTCCTTCTGGCATCTTCACATCCTTCTCTTCTGTGTGCTTATGTACAATACTGTGAAAAGAGAAAAGCGGTACAGTTAAGAGAGTGTCAGTAAGTAATGTGCAAAGCCTGTTTATTTAAAACTTCTCACTTCCGTGGCTTTTAAAAATGAGCGTAATTCATCCCATTCAGCATGAACAAAGTCAAAAACTTCTCAGTCCAGGCTCCAAGAGACGCTATCAGATTTACACATTGTGTACTGACTTGATTCAGTATTAAATTCATAGTCAAACGGTACGCTCCAGGTGATGCAGACTGCACAGAGGGAGAATAAATCTAGCTACCCTGCAGCAGTAACAAGGAGAGCACGATAGAATCTTTTAAGCAGCAGAATTAAGGGTGTTGGACATCCACGTTATGATCTTTCAACAAAAGCTGGAAATCCCAAGCGCTTCCTACAACACTACAAGCACCTATGAACCAGCAGACATCTTTCCCCTACTTGGCTGCTGCTACCAGAACATCATGTAATGTTCTCATCCTTCCCATGCACTTCGTAGGAATGCTTTTGGCTTGGAGTGGAACTGTGCAGACTGTATTCTGAATGCCCATATTATGAAATTACATCCTGCTCCTAAAACCTGGAATGTCTTAAGTTCTTTGCTTAGCCTGTACTTCATTCTCCTGCCTATCATCCATTTGTTTGTAACTTTTGGAACAAATTCTTATCCCCAGAATGAACTGTCTGGCTGCAATGTACACCTTACCGTAACAAGCTAAATTCCTTAAAAAAACAACAATCATTTGACCTTGTTCAAGGATTGTTTCTTTCCAAAACAAAACATGACTACATTACGTGGGGTTCAGTTCTTCTTTCTTTCTTTTCCCTCTTTTCTTGTAACTTAGTCAAACTCTGCTTCATTTACCTTCTCTACAAGTCTCCTCACATCTGCCCCATGAACTTTTTCCACGTTTAGGTATTCTTCTCCCTGGCACATCCCACTGTTAGAGCCTAACTAACTGATACCGCAGCATCATTCCAGGAGCCTGGGATGTTCATCAGCCCATGGTTAAAAGCAAGTTTCTCTTGTGGTGGGGAAGGATGCTAACTGTCCTTAAAGTGTATTACAACCCACCTACTGCACTCGGATGTTCCAAGGTTCCATAATGAGTGCAAGTGATTTTTTTCCCATCTCTAGGAGAATCTTTTGTAAAAAACAGCCTCCTTTACTAATGAACAGAATTCATCCAGCTCTGAGGAAAAGCACAGGCACTGAAAAGAAGCACTGTAAAACATAAACACAGCACAGGAAGGAGGAGTTACCGTTATTTCCTCGGATAAATGCGTCCCCATACTTGTTCTTTAATTGTCCATTTACATATTCTTCTGTCTGTTCCAGAGCTATATTCATATACCCATCCAGGCAAGCCAGGACACCTGAGGAGAGTGACAGTTTAAAAGTGAATCAACTTAAGCTTCTTTTTAAATTAAACAAAAAAAGGCTTTGCATTTGAACAGTACAAAGAATAAAACTGTATCTTCGTAACAAACTGAAGCCCCAGGTGTGGTCAGGTGGGTCAGTCAGTGTCCCAGACAGCATTAAAAGAATTAAAGTGAGAGTAGAGAACCCCAGGTCCTGCATCTGACTGGGTGGGGAGAACTCATTGAGACGTGACTTTGGACAGATAACATCGTCCATTCTGAAAGTTGAGTTGCTCCTTCTTACTTTTGTTTTACACCCTACTCCTGAGCAGAACCTGTGACATAAAGTGTAATTGGGCAACCCAAGAACAAGGCTACAAGTTAAATTTTGACCAAAGCTCGTCAAGGATATATGTGAGAAATATCCCTTCTAATACAGGACACCGTATACACATTTTTCTGATTTATTTTCCTTCTTATGGACTTCGGATGACATGGGCTGCCAGTGTGATTTTTGTGTAAATAAAATTCTACGTCATCTTCAACAGGGAAAGGGCTTTCAAATGACACTGAAATCTTCAGTCAAACTTATTTTAACTACTGAACAAACAACATCTACACAGTGAACTAAATGTGGGGATTAACAGATGTAAAGAGCTGCTCGGGAAACACAATGCAATTCGCTAACTGCGTATATCCAACAACTTCTAACAAGCTGCTCATCTCCATCTTGCCTGTGTTTTCCTGACTTCCTCCTTGCACACAGACACCACTACTAAAAATACAACTGCTAAATGGAAAACAATCTAATTTACCTGGCACTAAAACTGAAGAAATGCAGTACGTTGGCTGTATTGGAGGAGGGGGAGAACTCCGCTCTGAGAATCTTCCTCTAGGCTATGTTCTCATTTTCCAGAAGTGTTACTGTAATATCTTCCATTAAATAATTAGGAATTTAAGTTTTCTTGCCAACTTGTAATGGCTTGAGGATTGTTATTTTCCTCTATGTGTTTTTCATCCCTCTGTTTCCACATAAATGGGGAAAATCTGACTGGCCACGAGGTGTTTTAAATGCACCAAAGCCTCCCAAACCACGTAAGTGACAACATTTTCACTCCAGTAATCCTGAGTGCTTCAAGATGCAATAGAAAACAAATGTTTGCCCAAAACCGAAATTGGGCTGTGGGGCTTTTTTGAGCTATGATTCAACTGGCCAGGGTGCATTTTCACTTGTTTCATTATCGTCTTCCTTTTCTTTGTATTTACACTCAGGACACTAATCACATTACATACTGCTGCTGCCCACCCTGCCTCATATTTTACCCGCTTTTTATCCGTATGTAGCAACGTTTTATGTTCATATCCATCTGTACAACCGATTCCAGGTGCACTTTCCCAGGACATCTTCCCTTAGATGTACTTGGCAGTGAACCAAGACATTTTACAGCAGCACACCAACACGTGTGCCAGGCAACTGCTGCGTGCACAGTGGCTGGGAAGGTGGAGGTGCAGACATAAAATGAGCAGCGTAGCCTACAGATGGATCTGCAACCAAAGCCTGAGATGCTGGGTTTTCTGATGTTTGGTTTACGCAAGTTACCAAATTGCTGTAGAGAAATGGAGTGTGTGTTTCTCAAATGTAAGCGTCACGGAGGTTTTTAGCTGCAGGATCACATCAAGTGAGGGAAGCAGGGAGAACGGAGGGAAAAAAAAGAAAGGAAAATAACTCCTATGCTACACTGCCCTGCTGTCAAAACACCAAGATTCCTTGTCAAAGGACAGTCTTGTCTCAACAGGTGCTAAGATGGGCCAACCGAATTAGACCTATCAGAAGCAGCAATCCGGCATGATCGTAATGTTTAAATCATTGCACAATAGAACACCCACTTTGTGCTCATAGATGCATGATAGGAGTATCCAAACGTAACTAAAACTAAAATAAAGAAATATTTGCACAGGCTGATACTCTCAGCCTGCAGGGAGTAGGAGCAGCACATCTCGCTGAACTGACAGGTTTCATTTCTCGTTCCAAAGACACCCTATATTCTTGCATACAGTACACGAAGGTAAACGGATAAGCTCTGGAATAAAACTGATGGTCTGTGTTCAAAAACAAAAACAAACCAAAAAAAAACCAACGCTGGGCATAGAGGAGCAAAAACCACACAAAGCTTTCTGCTGTATCCCTGAGTCCTGATCCAAGGCAAGGCCAGGCAGTTCTTTAACCAAGAACACAAACCTTGTAAGAGCAGGCTTATTGTTGACAGCACACATTATAGTCTGAAGTTTACTGGACTGAGGTCTGTGCCAGGAGTTGGAAAATAGGAAGAAGAAGAAAAGGAGTAGCTTTCGATGAGGCGTTCTGTCGGTGCACTGAAAAGGGAACTGCCTGACCATTCTGGGAGGTATCATCCAAGCCTGGCGTTACAAACCCTCATTCAGAATATTGAGCCTCCACTCCAATCACTGTGACTACAGATAGCAACAGTCTCGCTAACTTCGCTCTCTCCATCTGTTAGCTCTTCTTCATCAGCCTCTCCGGTTTTCTTGGTTCTTCCTTAATGTCACCATTCTCAGGTCTACATTCACATACTCTAAGATGCCAGATCGCACCGCTTTGCTTTGTAAGAGCAATGCATCTGTGCCAGCCTCTCCTGACAATGAAATCGTAGGCAGGTGGAGATCTTACCTCGATAATCGACTCCAGAATTTAATTTTACAACAACTGGCCTCCCAATGATCTGTTTGAGGAAGTCACTCGGAGTTTGCTTTCGGAGACTCATCTTGATTTTTCTTGGTAAGCTGGGAAGAGATGTGAAATTAGATGTTTGGATAAGCAACACAGCCCACCCTGGAGGCATCCAAGGCCAGGCTGGATGGGGCTGCGAGCAGCCTGGCCCATGGGAGGTGTCCCTGCCTACAGGAGGGGTTGGAACGAGATGGTCCTAAAGGTCCCTTCCAACCCAAACCATTCTGTGGTTCTGTAAGACGCACACACGGACTTCTGAACACTCAGTACCGACAGAGCCCTGGTTAAGGGGTGCGAAAATCTGAAGATGAAAGCAAAACCTTATGGGTGAAAGCGGGGACACGATTCCTTGAGCCACGGAATTAAGCCTTCCATTCGTAACGTTCTTTGCGCTCCAAAGCAGCACAAAACCTATCCCGACGGCCCCGTCCCAAGCAGGCGCCCCTGCGCCCACGCGGCCCTCGGCTCCCGCCGGGCAGAAGCGGCACCCAGAGCGGATACGCGATCGGCCCCGGCTCCCGCCCTCCCGAGCCCCCCACTCGGGGCAGAGCCCGGCCCGCTCCCGGCCGCTCGGTTCCCCATTGCAGCCGGGCCGAGACCCGCCGCCGCTCGCACTCACCCGCTGCTGCGCGCGCCCGGCCCCGCGCTGGCGGCCAATCAGCGGCGGCCGCTACGGCGCGGCGGCAGGGACACGGCGCGCCGGGCGCGCTCGCTAAAGCAGAGCGGGTTCCGGCCGCCCCGAGCCGCGCCGCCTGGGCGCTTCAGGGAGGAGCCGGGGTCACCTGCTCCGAAAGGACGGGGCCTCGGCCTTCTGCGTCCGCGCGTAGCTGTGGCCCGCCGTCTGGAAAACCCGTATTTGTGTTGGTTGTTAACGTATCTTTTAGGGATTTAGTACCTTGCCGAGCTGTGTGTGGTGCCTGTCCTGGCTGTGCAGCATCGCGTTTCGTTACTATTACAAACATACGTATTCTGAAAGACAGAAATAGAGACGGACAACGGTTTCGCATCCTTAGCTCGCCTCTTCTATGGTTTGAGGCCAAGTCACGAACCCACATCTTAGTAAATTTTTCCTGGTTTGCTATAAGCCTCGAAACAATCTTCTGCGCTGGTCTGAGTAAATTAACCTCCACGCAATAGGACATACATTGCTGAGCACTTCGGTGTAGTGGGTTTTGCACCTGGAAAGAAAATTTCTCTCTCGCTCATTCAGAAAGACTATGTAATGTAATCACAACTGTAAGCACACAACCTAAAGAATGTGTTATTTCCTGAGCCACCAAATCCCAGTGCTCGGCTAGGTGGTTTTCAAAGGAATTATGTAATCCATTCTGTAGACTCCTTGCAGATTTCAAATCTTCAGGTATGAAAAAATGAGGCCTGCTGTTCAATGATTCTTCTTTTTGCTTCGGTCATCTAGATGAAAAAGGACTTTGGTCTAAAAAATGCAAGTACATTCTTTAAAATATGGTGTTGCTTTATCGTTCCATGAAGCAGGGGGGAATTTTTCCAGCCGTATAAAACTCATTGAAATCAGTCAGATTCTGCCCGTGTGTTTTAATCAAGATGAACTTGAAAGGTGAACGTTGTAAGTGGTAGAAATTATTTATAATTTGGTAATAAAAGTTTATGTCTACCACTTCCAAATTTCATACATCTGCTATGTGCTGGCCTTGAGATGTAGAACAATTGTGATTGCCTTTACATTTGGCCTTAGATGAAAGGTCATAAATTACAATGGTAGTTTTCAGTCCTTCCCAGCTCACAAAGTTTCCATAATAGCTTCTTCACCTCAAACATAAATGGTAACAAAGTTCTAAATGAGAAGAGTTGCCTTGGCCTTTGCCAGCTGAACTTAATGATGGAAGTCGGTGGCTCACGTACTATTGCTAAGTCTTAAATATGAAGCATCTCAGAATCTTTGTTCAGAGGACCTCATTAAAATTTGCAGTTAGCTTTAAAAAACTAAAATGGGATTTGACAGTCTCTCTTTCACTCTTTTTTTTTTTCCAAATGCACTAAAAATCACTTCAAAGCTAGAAAGGTTTTTATTTCCTAGCTACTTGAAATAAAGGCATTTCCGTAAAGCGAGATGGTTGTGTAACCCAGAATGTGTTAAAAAAGACTGTCCAATTCTTCCAGCTCTTCTGAAAAGAACACCGTTTACATAAGGTAAATGCAGGAGAACATCATGCCAGATGACAAAGGAATGTCTGTGGAAAGACTTTGAATTCAGCCTCAGTAATCCCTGGCTACAATCAATGGACGGAAAAGGATTTATCAAATAATCCTCACCAGAAAATTGTGTCATGGAGGCTGGGTGTTATTTGGGCCAAAATCATAGCATACCTCATGATTTTAACATTCAGCTTTGGTGCCTACTTAGATTAGAAAGCAAAAAAACATCTGAAAAATGCGCAATAAATTAAGGGGGCTGAGCACCAGTTCCAAATGCAAGAGAACTTATTCAGAGCCTCTGAGAGCATGGGGCAGAAGTTAACCTCCATGAAATAATGTCAAAGTGGAGAAGCTTTGCAGTTCAGGATTAAAACTGTAAGTGCATGGTTTCCTGAAGTAAACACTGTATGACATTTTCAGAGTCTGAGAGAAGCAAGGGGAAATTCTCCTCCCACTGAAGTCTGTGGAGGTTATGGCAATTACTTCTCTGCACTCAGGACCTCACAAAAAAAAAAAAAAAATCTTTGAAATACACTGGAAATTTCAAAACAAATCCATCTCAGTGAGCAGGTACCAAGAAGACAGCTGCTGGCTTACAGTTGTCGTGGCTTGTTTTTAGAAACTGAAGTTTCAGCCGCATATCCTAGCTACTGAAAAATCCCTTTGTCCACTGGCCTGATCCAAAACTCTTTCAGTGAGTTGTGCTTCAGATCCTTTCCACACTCCTTGCTTTCTCCAAAGCTATCCCACAGGATCCTCCCAGAAGAGCAGAATACATTGATACCTTGTGCTGCTCAACATCTCGATAAGAAAGCTATTTCAACCCAAGTGGCATGTCTGCTTCTAAGTCCTGAAATAACTCCTTTGCCTGAAGAGTGGGGCTTAGCTTTCCTCTCATTGCTGTGGATGCCCAGGCTGTTGTCTGATAGCCAGCTCATGGGTCAGATTTGCTCTTGGCACTGTTAGAGGCTGTGCACAAAGATAAATTGGTGCCAGATTTGAGGCAGAGGCCCACCAAAGCTGACCTTACTACACTGCTGTGCCATGCTTCCTGGCAGGCCACTCTCTTGACGTTGGCATAACCTCCTCACTCTTCATCCCTTTCTTATTCCTTCTGGAGCCACGTTCTTTGCCATAACTTGTGCTTCTTGGAAGTGTTCTTCCAATACCCTGGGGGTGAGAAATGGGACAAAAAAAAATTGAAGAATGCAGGAAAAGGCAGCAGAAAAGAAATAAGGACCTCTCGCCTTTTCAGCAAACTTTCTAGCAATCAGGCCTTGTTCACAGGTCTTGTGGGTGTTGGGGATAACAACGTGAGAACTCATCCCAAGGCTTTCTCTCTCCCTTCCCAGAATTTCAGGTGTGTTGGAAAGAAAGAGAGGATCTCCAGAAGCTTTCAGAGCTCACCTCCCTCAGAGTACCTCACAGCGTTCTTGGCTTCTCCCAAGGGACGAGAATTTTCATGAGCCTTGAGAGGTTTGAAATTCCCTTTGCATGCATTTTGATAGGAGAATGCAAGCCTTTCAGCATGTAAATGATACCGTATCTTTGCCTATACAATGAAAGATCAAAGGTTCTGGTGTTTTTCTTCCCTTAAACGGAGGCTTACTTATCCAGCATTATTTCCAAGAACATCAGAACTGCAGATTCCCAGCTATATTCTCAATTAAAAAGTTAATACATTTTAAAATTGGACCTTAATTAAAAAATATTGGTTCTGGGCTACAGATTTAAGTCAAAGAGCCTAATAAAATTCCATTGTCTTCAGTTCCTTACTTTGTGCTCCCGCTCCAGGATGTTCATGTCATCCAATATGAATTAAGTGACACGATTACCTTTTGTCGCATGTTTTTGTCTCCAGCTTTCTATTTGGTTCAAACATAGTTTAACAGACCACATGAAAACGATGCTCCCTGTTGCACTCAGTAAAGGCTAGAAGATCCGCTTGCTTTTGTTGATTTGATTTTTTGGGGGAGGGCACTTAGCTAGGCTATATCCAAATTATGATCGTAGTGGAGCCAGTCTTCTACATTTAAGCTTTCTAAAATATTTACACTAAAGAAACACAAGTTCTCTCTCTCTCTTTTTTTTTCCATTGTAGAATATCAATTCCAGATGATATTTCAATGTGAATTTTTCCAAAGCCCATTTGATGGTGCAGTTCATCATTTCAGGTTGATAATCGTGGTGTCAAGTTTAAGCCCAGACATGGGCTAAAACGGTTACTTTAAATTGGCCTGCTAGTGTAAAGCATCTGCAAGGTTAGTTCCCAGCTCCCCAGAACTGCTTCTGACACCCACCTGAGAATATGAAGTAAACATGGGGCTGCTAATATTTGTAGTGTGGTAAAAACCCCATCTCAAAATTCAGTGTAGCAGGAAGACTGGAAAGTGTTCAGCCACCTTGCTGTCATAAAATCACAGAATGGCCTTGGTTGAAAAGGACCTCAAAGATCATCGAGTTTCAACCCCCCTGCTATGCACAGGGTCGCCAACCACCAGACCAGGCTGCCCAGAGCCACATCCAGCCTGGCTGTGAATGCCTCCAGGGATGGGGCATCCACAACATCCTTGGGCAACCTGTTCCAGTGTGTCACCACCCTCTGTGTGAAAAACTTCCTCCTATTAGCTAACCTAAACCTCCCCGTCTCAGTTTAAAACCATTCCCCCCTTGTCCTATCACTATCCACCCTTGTAAACAGCTGTTCTCCTTCCTGTTTATACACTCCCTTCAACTATTGGAAGGCCACAATGAGGTCTCCCCAGAGCCTTCTCTTCTCCAAGCTAAACAAGCCCAGTTCCCTCAACCTTTCCTCATGAGAGAGCTGCTCCAGCCCTCTGATCATCTCAGTGGCCCTCCTCCGGACTCGTTCCAAGAGCTCTGCAGCTTTCTTGTGCTGGGGGCCCCAGGCCTGGACACAGTACTCCAGATGGGGCCTCACAAGAACTGAGCAGAGGGGGACAATCACCCCCCTCCCCCTGCTGGCCACCCCTTTTTTAATGCAGCCCAGAACACAGTTGCCCTTCCAGGCTGCAAGCACACACTGCTGGCTCATGTCCAGCTTCTCATCCACCAGGACCCCCAAGTCCCTCTCCACAGGGCTGCTCTCAAGGAGATCTTCCCCCAGTCTGTATTAATACCTGGGATTGCTCCAACCCAAGTGCAGCACCCTGCACCTGGTCTTATTGAACCTCATTAGGTTTTTATGGGCCCCTGACCCTTTCCACCTGAGGATCCAGCTGATGCTCTAGGACAGAAGCATCATCCGACTTTTGGGAAGACTAAGTCTCTTTGGGGAGCTGACTGGATCTGCCATTCCCTGACTTCTTCCAGCCTCTCAATGCAATTTTTCCACTTATCTGAACCTTCTCAGGTATTTCATATAGAGGGAAAATACGTGTTGACCTCTCCTCCGAGAGATCCTTAGAGACTCTCTGTGGATTTTAGCAAGCAGAGGATTGTGGATCAAGCCTAAAATAAGTTGAGAGGGGTCAAACAAATTTTGTTTGTTTGTTCTTCTGTCAACACCGAAAATGTAAAACATAATCCTGAGCCCAGCAGTGCTACTTCATGGCAGCTAGCACAATTTATGTAACAGTTGTAACAGCAGTAAATTGGGTTTTATTGACACAGACTACAACGTTACATATTAAAAAAAAAAAAAAAAAAAAAAAAAGCATGGATAACTGAGAAATTTGAAGCATTTGCCCTGGAGGAAAAAAAAAAAAAAGGATTGAGGTTTCGAGCTGTGGAGCTGTAAAGCTTTTGTTTTAGTTGCTTGTACAGTATGCGGAACTCATTAGATATTACTGAAATGCAAATACAAATATTAGTCAAATGTTAGAAATGAGCGTACAAAGATTATTCGGTTTGTCCGTGTGAGGAATGTCTCACTGAATATTATCCAGACTGAAAGCCACAAGTGGAGCTACAGAGTTGGCGTTCACTGCTGATACGCGTCCCTCTTGTGAGAACACTGCAGAGAGGCAGAAATGATCGGGTCTGTTGTTCAGACTGCCTGGGTTCTCATGTGCCTCTGCCCGAGGCTTCCAAGGTGATCTTGGGTGAATCACTTACCTCCTCGGTGGCCACATTCATTTAATTAACAGAAGCTTGATTAGATGAGAGAAGCTATTTTTATTAGTATAAATAATTTTTGGAGCGGAGGAAAAATAGGAAAGAGATCTACAAAAAAAATCTCAAATATTTCTATTTTCAAAGATTTTAGAAATAAATGTTTAGTCTGCTGTTAATTCAGGAAACCAAACAATTAAGTATTTAAAATAATGGAGACTGTGGTATAATCACTCTGTTCTTTCTGTATCTTTATTAGCTGCAGAGCTGGAGAGCGCAATTTCTTTAGAAATAAAATGTGATTTAATGCCAATGTTAGGCTGTTCCTGGGGCATTTGTGAGCTGATATTTGCCAGTGCCCTTCATTCCTGACCACTGACTACAAAGTCACTATTTCTGCAGCAAAATTAATGTAAAGTTTTGTAATGTAACAACAAGAACAGAAAGAAGTAAAAGCAAAAGGGAAGACTGGAAACTCAGTACATATGCAAGGTAAACAATTTTGTTCGGAGCACAACAAACTCATAAAGTTTCCTATTAAGTCAAAAGTTATTTTTTTTAACTGAGTACATTATGCAGCTCTTGTCTCCTCAACGTGTATTATCCTGTTCTGCATACGGTACTGAAAATAAGGATGCTGTCTATAAATACAGATCTGCCAACGTGGTGCGACTGTCTGTGACCTGGTCCTCAGGGCCTGCTGAGGTAGTAAAAGCCCCAGACACTGTGTTCAGATCTGACTCCACGGTGTTCACACAGATGCAAGAAAATTTTCCTGTGTATTTTACTCGTGACTATTTTGATGAAAAGGTATTACTGGGAAAATTATACAAAAGCAATATTGAAGGTTACGTGTTAAGTCTTCCAAATGTGCGATAACAGGTACGAATGTTACCTTTGAGGAGGGGTCGATGATACAAGGAAATCAACACGCTCTTCTGTGGTGCATTTTTTCCTCTCTCAACAAAGACTGCCTTCTGTGATACCAGTGCAGCTCCACCAGTCCTAGGAACTGTAGGAACATTGTTAGGATGAAAATAACACTCATGTTTTCCCACTTCCCCAATCGTAATGCAGGTGGCAGTAGAGTGAGGTGCCTGTAGCCATCCACACCACCTGGTATTAAAATTAGCACCCTGACTGCTGCCAGTGGACCTGCATAGGTGTTGGGAATGCAGTGAATGCTGAGAAACCACTCAGCATAGGCATGGCTTGGAACTGTGGAACTGAAAATGTTTGAAAAGTCCTTCTGTAGAGAGAAGAGAGGATACAAAAGCCTGATTAGTTAGTCCTTGCAGGCTTCCGTGGCTAGGAAGGTGTTGGCAATACTGCCCTAAAATGGGTTATAAATCCTTATGACTTGGGTCATTAAAGAACTATGTCTCTCCCTATTTTGCTTTGCTCTAAATGAACTGAGAACTTCTACAAAGAGGAAGAAAATCCCTCTGCATTCAGGAAAAACCGGAAGGTGAGGAAGCAAGCTGTGTTTTTACTGTTCTTTGCTTTCTTGTTTCATTTCGCTTCCAGCTCCACCAACTTGACACATGCTCTGGTTTCCCCCAACATGTATGTGGAATACTCTGGTCTTGTCTCTTGAGACCATGACCCAAGCATGTCATCTCTTCAGCTACTAAATTCTTCCTATCTCACGTGTTCTCTTTCCTCCAGCAAATAATAATTTATACTTTTTTCATGTTTTTCACCTGGACTCTCATCTGCTTGGAACTGACACTACCAATTGATTTCATGTAATGCACACAGCACAGTCTAAATATATTTATTTCCGTCTACATATATGTAGGGTTCAGACATTAAAATCGATGCCTCGGACATGAAAGGTTTCATTCTCTATAAATAACTCTTGAGCCATTCATTTCAGCTCCCCAGACAGAGAATCAGCAACGGAGTATGTGATCTGGAAGATGAGATTTGAAAATGCATATGCTGTGCTCCAACGTTTCCTCAGTTGGAGGTAATTCTAAATATTTCAGGAACAAGCAAATGGGGAATAGCAGTGGATTAGTTTTCTCTAAGAAAATGGAGTCATTTTTTATATGATAAGAAAATATCTGATCATTTTCTCCCATTAGTGAATAGTAAATGAAGAGTCACGGTCTGTGTGAACAGTTCAGGGATACACCAGTGAACAATGCAAACTGCCAGTTTGAAATAAGCAAGTTGAGTAATGGGCAGACTGGTCTAGAGTTGCCGGATCTGTTCTCACTGCTGTTGCTGAGCTTCTCTCAAATTTTAAGACAAGTCATCTCACCTCTTTGTGACTCCGTTTCCCCTCTGTCAAACAAGAATGATATATCTGGAGTGCTTTCAGATCAATGGATGAAAATGTTACCTAATAGCAAGATATTAATAATATCCTAATGATACCAGGAGAGAAAATGATCAGGAATTATTTATGTTTTCCTTTGCTGTTCGCGAGGTATTTCTCTGCTATGTATTTCTAAAGTTGCATATGTAACAGCGGAATGTTGTTACTTTCTTGCAGAACATACAAGTCTTTTGGTGCTTGTATGATATGAAGATGAAAAACAGGTTAGATTCCGATATGTCATTTCTCTCAAGGCTGGAGGGCCAAAGTCAAAGGGAAAATCTAATGATTTACTGCATGAGCAAGTGCACAGCCCATGCATTAATAAATTCTACAGGAATTTACTCATACCAGTTTTTATGCTTGAAATTTTAAGGAATTGAAATAAAAAGGATTCCTTTTTAAAATTGCTCTTTGTTAAATAAACCATGTTTAAGAAATTGTATATTTATTTTTAAAGCAACCTTATTACTACCAGACTATTTTTTCCTTCTGACAGTAAAGCAGAGTGCTTATCTTCATATTTTCATAATGAAAGCTCCCAAGCACAAGACACTGTGGCAGATTTACAGCCTGTGAGCAGCAGAACTGACAGGCATTTTAATATGAAAGGAGATATGATGTCTTTAATGTACAGTGATGTCACTTCTAACAAGGTAGAAGCCTGCTTTTTGCACTGCAATCATCATAAGAAGTGAAACCTGTCTGCTTCAGGAGCGACCTCTTAACCCAGGAAAAGGTCACAAATAATAGAAAAGAGAAGGGACTCTGCTTCCTCAGGTGGAAGGGCACACTGACGGAGGAGCGAGGCTATTGTGAATGTGCATTATCTCCAGGAAGTTGAAGCTAGAAATAGTCTGGCTAGAGCTAACCTTGAGAGCAGAAAAGGAAAGGATAACGAAAATCCTCAAGGGAGTGTTAAACTGAAAGCTAGGTAGCCTGTTGACCACCCTTTTTCCTTTTATTCAACATTGATTGGACCTAATAACTTAAAAGTGATATTGACAGCCATATAGCCTGCCATTAGCTGGGCACATGATTGTTTCACTAGGAGAGCACAGCACTCCAGTTTCAAAACTTACGTCTTTCATTCTACGTTAGACCAACAAACATAACACTTTGTCTAGGGAATATTTGCCAGTGATTTTAAAGGCTGATTTAAAATGTTATTTTCTTAAGTCCCTTCTTAAATATGCTTCCAGCCCCTAAGTGAAAGATTTTATCTAGGAATTCTGAAGCTGTGCTGTTCTTAAACCATGTATGCAAGAATATATGCTGAAAAGACCATAAAATGGCAAGAAATCTCAAGGTGCAGTGAGTATCTTGTGTTAGCATTTGTCTGGTGACTGCAGTTAAAGACAGGAAGTTAAGGTATATGGGCATACGTACCCTCAAGAGAGTCAGTTCCGTTAAACTGAGATTGGAGAAAACCAACTTTTATCACGTAATTTGGTATTTTGACAGTTTGTTCTTGAAAAGCATACTAAAGGATGAAAAAAATACTGGCAACATAAAAAGCAGCTCTTGATTTCTTGCAGAAATTGTAATTTTAAAAGAAAATGCTTCTCAGCAGGAACCTGAACCCTCTCGTTCTCCTAGCTGAGGTGCTGGGGCACTGAAACAGTAATATTCAGGTAAGGCAAAACAAAGGGGAAACCAGCGTTGGTCAGTCTGTGTAGCATTATCCCCAAAAGAAAGCACTGATGTCAATATAGCTATGTATCTGCTCTCTACACAGTCTGAAATGATGGTTGTCTGGGATCTTGGAGATCCCTGTAATATTCCACAGCTAATCCTGTATCACTTTGAATTTAATTCTTACAAATATATATTCTCCAAGGTGACTTGTCTGTTTTCTTTTATAATTCACTTTGAAACAGCTGTGTTTCTTCATCCTTCTTCAAAAGGCAGAGAAAATAAACTGCAAAACCAAGCTCACGTATAGAAATAATCAACTCACATTTCAGTAGACAAAGCATCAGGAATGCTGGCAGTAGCAGTTAGTTCTTCTCCCTGTTTTCAGCCTGTTCTTCTGACAGTGAAGAAATGTTCCAAAGATCAGCCCTGTGTGTGCTTGGAGGTATGATAATTATATTTTCCCAAAAGTGAAAATATTGGCAGATGATATAGGAAGTGATTCTGCTGTAGATCCATAGATTCCTGTGTGGAAAAAAATCAGATGCAATTAATGTAAGCTAGTGATTTGAAAGATCCCATAACAGCTGTAAAGGATCCCGTGTCTGGTGATGAAAGCTGCTTGACAGACCATGTAAGTTGTGAACGGCTTCACTTTCCATGCTATCTTCTCTTTGTCAGTATATTGGCTACAGAGTTCTGCCAAGGCCAGTCTCAGAAGGCATTCTGTCACACTGCTCAAAAGATAAACCATCCCTAAGGGTACAAAGAATGCAGGGACACATGCTGATAGACAGGAGCAGCTCTGCAACTCTAACATTTTATGGCTAAGTTCAATGAGTGAGTACTTAAATGGATAATTGAATTGATAAAAGGCTTATTATATTTGCCCCGATTAAGCTTGTTCTTTCTCCATATGTAGAGCTCAGGATAGTTTAAACAAAAAGTAAGGAAGAAATTTAGGAGAGAGACAAAGCTTGCCAGTTTTTAAGTCATGCTGTTTGTCCCCACAAAGAATCCTGTTGCTGAAGAAGGGCCATTTGCAAAAGCCCCTTTTTTTTCTAACTAAAGGACTTGTAAATATTTGTAGGCCATGCTTCACCGCTTCATGACTCACATCCCTCTGATCTTTGGGAGTTTTCCCATTTGTGATCATGCAGCATCCCCATGGCGTATAGTCACTTGGGAAGTTCTGTCAGGCAGAAATTAAGGGACTCTAGCTATTTTTAATGGCACTCGGAAGGTAAAAATATGAAAGAAGCAACTCCGTCACATCAGCATTTTCCAAGCTAGTGCATTACATCAACCAATTTCACTGCTTGTGCTTTCTATGCTGCATCCCCCTGTTCAATCTTCTGTTTATAACTGAACTGTAAACTGCCTGGGGAATGTGCTTTTCTTCTGTGTATGCATACACAGTGCAAAGTGCAAGAGTATGATGGCCCATGACTGGGATCATTAGGTGCTATGGTAATGCAGCGTTCAAATGAACGCGTGTTGGACCAGGAACTCACATATACCTGCTTTCAGAAGCTTTGAGCTTAAACCTATGCCTGATTCTTCTGTAACTTTGCTGATGTTGGTTTCCTTTTTCAGAAAACTTGTAAGCTTCGTTCCTCACCTGTTAAGCAGGCATGTGATGGCTTTAAGAGAACGAATTCTGAATCCTTAGATGAGTATCAAATCTCTGTGCGTTTAATAACCATTTGCTGTTTGGCTGGACTTTATTTCTCTATGAATTAAAGTATTGGTTCATCGCTATTTGGGGCATGACGTTCAGCTCATCTGTTCACTCTGGCCATGATTCAGGCAAATATTCAGTGTCAGTGAGCATACACTGTATTGAAAGTTATCAGTGAGCATGCATGTGCCTAGCTCAGGAGTCTGAAATGAACTAACCAGTTAGGACTCCATGCATCTCTAACAGAATGCTCAGAATTGAGTTGAACTTTCAGTGTTTGAGTTTCATGTAAGTCTTCTAATACGACTTACAAGTTCTTTAAGATCACACTTGATGCTTACGCTCTGTCCCTAAAAATACACACACACACACACACACACATGTGATTGTTGAGTATTCTGATGGATTTTTTTTTTGAGAACAATAGATTTCATTCATAGTTTTTTTTATATTAGAATATGTGTTTAGTGCTATTGCATATTTACACCAGTCTCACACTATAAGAATCACAAAATAACAGAAGCACCCCATGCTTGAATACTAATTTTTCTTCTTTAAATAAGGCCGGGTTCTAACTGCGTATCTGCTCTTGGATTCCTTCCACGCATGCAGCACCACTCACCATTCTGTTCAAATAACTACACTGGTGAGAATGTTAGACTTTTTAAAACACCTTCTCCTTATGGAGGATTGAAGGTCGTAGCTGGAAAGCTGGTCACGTGAGCTGAGTCATTTCTATGTATTTTGTTAATTTTTCCTGGTTAATGGCCCTTTCAAATTCAAATTGCACGGTTACTTCAGAGTACTTCTTGGAAATAGCAGCTTACAGTGGGAAAAGATAACCTATTTCCTTTGAGCCCTGTAGCTTTATCTGTGAAGTACTGGCATCACGTGAAGATTAATTGAAGTTCTGTAGACACTTAGCCCAAAAACAAAATGCAACGAAACTCTCCTTGCCCGATTCAAAGGATAGCCATCTTAAATTCTAGCCACTTGCCTCCGAGGTACGAAAACTGGCAGATTCTGTTTATCAATTAGGGTGCCAGCATTTAGAACAACATCCAGAGGATAATGGTAATGAGGGACCACAGTCATGGCTCCAGGGGAACATATCAGTATTAACCTCAGTGCTAGGTCATGCACTATCCTTTTTAATGAGGGATGTTAGGGCTTCCTAGACAGGTGCATTTTGAGCTGAAGAGTAACATAACCTTTTTTACCTTATCATGTCAGGTGGCAAATTTAAACCACAGTGGACTGAAATAGGCTTGCTCAGCACTCTAGATAATTTAATTCCTCAGCCATCTTTCCTCTTTATCTCCTGTTGACGTGTTCCAGACTATAACACAATAACAATAAAAAAATGTTAAGATAAAAGCCTTCTGAAGGTGTGCGGCAGACTTTGTTCCCTTCCCCTTGTTCACCTGTGTGAATGGCAGCATGGAGTGCTGGAGGTGAAGAATCAACAGCTGGGCCTTGGTACAGAGTGCGCTGTGCTTTGGGGCCCTGTGTCTGACAGAATACCTCCAAAAGCCTCTGCAACAGTGTGCCTCCTGGTGTGCAAGCCCTAGGCTTTAGGGGGGCTGTCACTTGTGAATGGGGATACGTGAGTCTGACCTACTGCTTTTCTGTGTGGTGTGCTTTGGCCAGTCTGTGCTCCCTCTGAATTTCTATTTTTTTAAATATTACAAGCATGCCTTCAGTAAAATTACCTATTTAAGTGTATAATGAACAGTTTCCTGGGAACCACCACCTTGTTTTCTGTTCCACAACGGGCTCACTCATAAAATAAGCTTGAAATACACCCTATTTCTCTCCAGGTTTTTGAGGACAGAAACAGTTGATTTCATTAGCCATCAGTCAGGGACAAAACAGCTCAGATCTGAATGTGCCGAATCCAAGTATCATTATTTATGGTTGGGAAGCAGTATGATTCAGTGAAATATGCTGCTCTCCCCAGGAGTTACATAAGAATTACCACTTTGATGTTGCTTTGTAATCTTGGATAAGCCACCTATACATTTTGTGAGTCAGCTATCCCCTTTTCTAAAAAGGGCATCGTAGTACTTACCCTAAGAAAATATATTGTCATTGTGAAGTGCCTGGAGGCATTGAGAGGGACTCTTTGTGCTAAGGATAGCAGCAGCCTTTGAGGCAGGACAGCAGAGAGGTGCAGGTATATGAGCATTGCCTGTTCTGCCAGGCGCACAGACACAAGCAAGTCTGTTGAGCAGCAGCCAAGAGTTTGGTGATGCCAGAGGGCCCTTCCAGCCACCGAACAGTGCTGGCTGTTGCTTGTGCTGCCTGCGGTACTGGAAGGCTAACCAGTTGTTGACCTTGCACTAAAGAAAGAAAGGAAGGATTTTTCCTAAGGACTAAGATCATTCTTGGGCACTTAGAGGGGGTTACATGTTGTGACACTGATTGATACAGTCTTCTGATTACATTACAATAGGTGTAGCCAGTTATATTTTGCAGGAGAGTAAGCTTTTGTGAGGCCAGGCTAATGAATAAGCCTCTCTGTACCCTCTGAAATCATCCAAGTCCCTCCCTTGTGCATAGATAGAAATGACAGCGGCAGCCGCTATAACACAAGTGTGCCAGTACCTGGAGGACAGTCCAGTGCTGACCCATCCATCAGTGTCCTATTGATCATATTAACAGAAGTGGCATAGTGGTGTGTCAGTGCTAAAATGCAGCCCTGGTTTTATATTTGTACATTCTTCTAGAGTTAATGTAATTTCAGTGATATCCTCTATAATTAAATATCATTAATAACCATATGTTTTATTCAATTAAAGGCATTCTGGAAGCATCAGGCATCTTTTTGCATCTGGTACAATACCAAATTTTGTTTGGGAAGTGCTGCCATAGCTCCACGAGGAGCACAGAAAGCCAGATGAGAGATCTTGAAAGAAGTTTCAGTGAGTGGAGGGGGGTCCAACAGCAAGAAAATATATGTTGATGCTCTAAGCTTTCGTCTTTGACCCTCCTATTCGTGGTACAGTTAGAGACAGACTGACAGTAAAGTTACTATTGGAACTGAGCAGGCTAAGCAATGGCTTTTCAGACATGATCTATTTCTATTAGCTGATGATTGATTTTAGGTGTTTGAATAAATGCACTTACGTTTTTTATAGCAATAGTTTCTGGTGCATAAAAGTGTTGCGTTACACTGAAACACCTCTGGAGTGCAGAGGCAGCGATAGCAATATTTCAGGTGCCCTTCTTAATCATTCAGATCCAAGGAAAGACCGTGCCTTTGAACCTCTTGAGGGATGGCGTGACTGGCATCGCTATAAGCACGGCTCCCGCTAACAGAGCCCCTGTGGTCAGTGAGAAACTAGTGCTGATCAATGCCACCCAAGCACACCCATCAATAATAGAAGAAATCCACGACAGAAAAAGGTTGTTGTCTCACACCACAAAGTGCCTCTTGTTAGCAGCAATGCTGTGCTCCCGAGTGGACGTCTCAGCGGGGAATAAGGTGGTGTCCATTGTTAGGATGAGAGAATGCAGTTATTTGTTAATATCTGTGTGCTGTGCATTTGGTTATTTTACAAGAGCAATGTCAAGTGTTTTGCTCTCACAACTGTGCTGTGTGACACCGGAAAATGTGCCTCGCTGACAGTTAAATTTAGGTTTTACTAACTCTATCTTTTACTGTGATCTGGGGAGTGTTTATCTTGCTCAGCGTTAATACTTGATTTGTATATTTAAGTGGGTGATCACCACGAAACGGCCTTCAGCTGTATGATGCTTCTTTGCACAGTGTCAGCAAGGCTGCGTGAACGGGGCCCAGGAATGCCTCATGCCCGCTTCTAGCTCGGCTGCCTTCATCCTTATGGGCCCGATCCAAGCACACTGGACATTCTGGGGGAGGCTACTACTTATTTCAGTGGTCTTCGCACAAAGTCCAGAGAGGTGTTTGCCAGTTGTATTTTTCATAGAAAAATAATCAAATTTATGGGAGTTCCGCTTTGGTTGTTTAGATACTGATCCTTACAGCAGTGATTTACAGACATTTTCTGATTGCATACCCCTATCAGTACAAATGCTTGATACTTGACTACATTCCTCATTGCCTTTAGCAGTAGCCTACACGCTCGTGCTTTGTGACCGCCCGCTTCAACTTGGAGATCACAGCCGCCATCTTGCCACTGCTCCACCTTGCTGCTCTGCCTGGCACTGCTGCCCTGGCCTCCCATTGGCTGCAGCAGCTCCTTCTGTGCCAAGATTGGCCCCCGTCTCCAGCACATTGGCTGTGTGGAGCACGTGCTGCTGTGTGCAAGGGCTGTGTGAGGTGTGGCTGCCCAGCCACCACAGCTGCTGGGGACGTGCCCAGGAGGGTTGGTTGGTCGTCCTGGGTGCCAACCGAGTGCCAGTGACCTGTGTGTTGTCTGCTGGCTCTTTCCAGAGGAGGCACCCGAGTGACTGAGGTGACATCAAAGGAAAGGGGTACATCAAAGTAGCCCTTGGCTACTGTGGCAGACAGGAATCTGGGCTAGATGTGCCTTGGTGTGACCTAGCAGAACTACTGGGCATTCTTATGTACTCTCTGATATGTAGTGTGGAGGTGGAGTTCTGCACACGTATGGATGCTTGGAGCTCGGCCTGGCATTCGCAGCTGGGTGAATAGAACCTTTAGCCATTGGCACTAGAAGCTACAGCTAAAGAAATGTTTTCAGTAGAATCATTGACGAGCAGTTTTAGTACATTTTGTGGTATTTAATGATTCTGAAGTTCCCAGTTCTTGGAGTTATGGGATAATGCAAAAATATCCATTTCTCTGCAGCAGTTCAGGTTACACGAGCTCTTGGATTTGTAAGCGGTCCAAGAGGTCAAATCCAGTCAAATGCTTGTGTGGCTTATCTTGTATTAAATATTGCAGTAGTCATCTTATCTATCTGAGAAAGGTGAAAGGGTTCGGTGACCCTGAGACTTGAATCTGTGTGCCAGAGAGTAAGGGAATTTTTCAAAGTTGCTGTATTATGTTTAACCTCTTTGACTTCTTTTTTTAACAGGTGGTGTTAAGGATTCTTACACGGTTAAAAGGGTACAGTGCTCTTATTCTGTTAATATGTAAGCTTTCCTTATGGTCTGATCCTGCAAAGCACCAGGTACCTCTGGTAAAGGACTCTTAACTTCAGTTGGCATCAGTGGGAATTCTTATGCTATGTGCTCAGAAGGAAATCAGAAGACAGGAGCTTATAGAGGGTTCAGAAATGTTGTTGGAGTTCACTCACAACCTTATCACAAGGCCATGATTTTTAAGGGCTTCTACAACTCTCAGCTCCTGTAGCTGTGGTAACATGAAGGTATTTGCTGTCATTATACAAAAAAATTCCAAACCTTTGTGATTGAGAAAAATGTAATAACGTTAAAACTGTTTGTCTCAACACCAGCAGACAAACCAGATGACTGCAATATCACAAGTCTCGGAAGTGCTATAATTATTAGGACAAGTTTGCAATATTTGTAATGCATTTAGGGTTTAGCAGCTTTGGGATTTTCAGGTTTATTTCCTGTTCCCCCATCGTGCTTCCCATCTTAAGCTCTGGAGAACAAAATCCCTACATCTACTTGCACAGTAGTAAGCTAACGCTGTAAATATTTGAGACCAAGACTGTTCATCTTGAAATAGTTTGCTTCTAGTGGGTAGACTGCTGGGCCTACTGTGAAAGGACTTTCACCTTGATGTATGTTACAATCTGTTGATGTTCTCTGCCTCTTCACGATTTACTTGTGTCTTCCAGTACAAGCATCATTATTGCACAAGCTATTTCTGAAAATTGTGGGGTTGGGTCAATGTAAGGACCAGCGTCCTTCCTGTGATGAGCCCTTAGCCTCTCTCTCAACCAGGCTCTACTTATGCTAAAATAATTAGTACTGTTTTTATTCAAATCTCATGGCTGTTTGGAGAGAAGGACACTAATTTCTTCAAACTTTTCAGTCCAACTCTTCAGAATAACAGTGATACACACACACACACACACACACACACAAAAAGCTTTTGTGATCGCCTGCCTGGATTATGTAATTTTGTATCTGAACAATGTAATTTATGATCAATATCTGAAGTGGATGGCTGCGGCAACCCCAGTATATTAATAGCTGTATCCATTATTTTCCGAAGAAGAATCTCCTGGGCCTTTCCTGTGATATAAGCATTACTGCTAACTGGGTATCTGGCTGGAAAGGATGATAGTGTCCCCTGCTATTATAAATCTAGTGAGCTCACCATTAAGTGTCTGTCTTTATTCTCCCCTTTGGGCATTGTTCCAGTCCCTTTTTGGCCTTTTTATTTTAAAGAAAAATCTTGTCCATATGGTTGAAGAAGGAAGTATACTTGCCCTCAGATTCAATTAATGTATGCTTGTTCTGTGTATTATGGAACCAGACTGCCGTTGTGCAGGAGAGAGAAAAGAGACTGGTCTTCACTGAAAATCTAAATTATTAGCCCACATGCATCAAGAAAGAATAAAAACCCTCGCTAGAGGATACAGTAGATCTAAATATGCATGCCCTGGTTCACGTAGACGGCCAAACTCTTCAAACAGAAACATAATTTGACCTATGAAGTAATTAATGCCATGATTATGGGGAGGGAAGACACCACAGTTCAGACTGCAGCCAGACTGCTTTCCATTAATAGAAAGCTCTATTATCCCCCTTCCCAACACACACACACACACAGCTCATTTTTAAAAATGATGTTGGCTACAAAATTTCTTTGTCTGCACTGAAGGCATAGCAGATTGTTTCTGCAAAATTTCAAGAAATTTCCTGCAAGTTTTTCAGATTATCTGATTCCAGGCTTGCTGGGGTTTTTTCCTGCATTACTTGAAAAGGGTAGCTTACTTCTTTTTCAGCCTTACCACATAAAACCCTTTTACCAGATTTTTGAGGAAGATAAATTGGCAGATTTTCAGAACGTCACTTCTTTGTGTAACAAAAATGCAATTAAACAACTTAATGAAGGGAAACCTGCTGGAGACTTTCAAGTATGTAGCTACTATTGCTATCTCAAGAAAATTCCTGAATTACTAGAAACTATGGGGCTGTACTGAGACTGTGTTACCATACACTTCCCCTTATTCACTGCTTTAGGCATTTGCTGTTGCCTTCTTCTGGAGGAAAGGTACTTGGTGACATAAACCTCTGTTTTAATCGGCGTGGTCAGTGTAGTTATGTCAGCAAAAATTCATTTTTACTCAAATGAATAAGCATTAGTTTAGAACTAGAACAACAGATTTCTTATCAATTGGTCTAGAAATTCAGGGAGTAGAGGGTGTAAGATTAAGAGCTTGAAGAACATGATTGTACTTTTTTTTTTCCTAAGCACTTCTTATTTCTTTGTATTCCTGAAAATTAATTATACTACTAAAATGTTAAATGCAAGACATCTATAAAGGGCAAGAGTAGCAATTTTTTAAGAAATGGCAGTTATTTTCATAGTTAGCTGTTCTTTCAGTTGTGCAAGCTAATCAGGGGGAGAAAAGGTAGTTCTTTTAATTGAGATTTTGAACTCAGTTGATCCCTTTTCCCCTAAAGAATTGTCTTAAAAATACCTGTGAAAATTGAGAGAGACCTCTAAGATCTATTCTCTTCCACAATGCTCGTGAGATATAGGGCCAGGCTGAGGACTTGTGTCTGAGCTCTTCCAGTGAAATCTCCATCCTCTGTAGGCTGTATAAGGACTGCGTTCGTACCATTTCCAAAAGGTCAGACCCATTTCATTATCCCCATTTTCCACTGAGGTAAGTAAGCATCTTGCCAGAAGTCATTAGAGAAGCCTGCTTCAGTGCCACGGACAGAGGAGTAGCACCATAGTTTATGCCGACATCCTTGATTCTACCTCATTTTTAAACTGTCCCTATCTTTCCACTTAGACGATCTATAAAATCAAGCTAATAATGTTTATGCTTAATTTTGGAAGGAGCTTAGAGGTTTAGAAATAAATGCTTGCTCTGCAAATGCAAAGATTTATTTTCCATGTGGAGTAATTACAGCTGAGTAGGAATGGGAAGATGATCAAATACATTAGAGGAGGACTTAAGATCACAAATGGCTGTCAGTGACACTTATTTTCTTAATATTTTAGATGCTTCTGCACATCCTGTAGGGAGGCTAATCCACAGAAAAAAGCTTTGCTATCATGTCACCTAACTTTTTGATGTCTACCCCTCTCAGAAACTTATTTTAGGCTCAGCATTTCTGGCTATATGAATCTTGAGTATCTTTTGCCATCAGATAGCGATGGAGTTGCATCGGAACTCTGGGCTTAGAGGCAAAGGCCTTCTTCAAGTTGGACATCAGTTTTCCAAAGGAACAAAATCTGTACTCTGCCATAGATTTCAAAAGGATTTAGAGATACTCCTTGTTTCAGGGAGCTGCTTCTTCATTCAGGGAAGATTTATCCCAAATACTTCATATACAGAAGAGCTGAGAACTTTGTAGAACAGCACTGTATCGGGAACCCTGTATGATAAATACTGACTCCGGTCTTAACTTTTTTTAAGAAAAATGATTGCAAGAATTAAGACCATTTCCATTGAAGATGCCCGAAGTCTGAACTGGGCATCTTCAAGCCCTGATAAGGCACAGGTGAACGAGGAGAAGACTGGCTGTCAGCCAGCAAAGCTGACCACAGAAAGAGAGAAGTACGATGCATTGTGCCTTGGCCAGCCTGCGCTGCCCTGACCTCGGGCCGTTCTACAAAATGTACGCGAGAGTAAAGTCACAATTCAGAAGAAGGCCTTGCACTGAAACTCAGCAGTCTGGGGGCACCCCTACTTTAAACACTGGCCACTGGGAGCAAACAAACTCAGCTACACACAGAATCGGTCTTGTGATTAAAAATACATGATTGCTCCAAAGGTTTCAAGCCCTGTGTAATAGTTGGGTCCGATAGCTAGCTGTGAGAATGCAATGCTTTAATCCTGGGGCCCAGCCACGGTACCCAGGAAGCAAAGCCCTGGCTTACAGAATATTCAAGCCATCTTCCCTTTTTGCCTTTGCAGCCTTCAGTTTCTGCTCATTTGAACTTTTGTATCCACTTTCTCCATTATGTAATGGCCTAGAGGTCATGCATGTTCCTCTGCTTTGAATAATAAATCTCTACGAAGCCTTAGTATCTCTGTTTGAAAATTTATTTCTTTCATTTTAATATTTTATCAATTTTATCCTAAATGGATGACCTTAACTGGTTGCAGTTCATTTCATTTCTTCTCTGTTTAAATATTTTAAAGGTTCCAAAGTACAAACATCATTCATGCAGTGTGTAACAAAAATGCTCAGCTTGAGCTTTGGATTATTTAATTGTAATTGTCAAGCTATTATTAAAATTGATTTATTTTCTTCTCTTTTTGCAGTTTCTTCTCCCCCATTAATTCTCCCCATTTCTGACTTCTTTCATCACATACTCTTGCTGGTATTTATAGAATCACAGAGTGGCTTGGGTTGGAAGGGACCCCGAGGATCATCAAGTTCCAACCCCCTGCCACAGGCAGGGCCACAAACTTCCAGATTTGGTACTAGACCAGGTTGCCCAGGGCCCCATCCAACCTGTTTGGATGGGGGTCTTGAACACCTCTAGGGAGGGAGCATCCACAACTCTGGGTAGCCTGTTCCAGCACCTCACTCTCCCTGTGGAGAACTTCCCATGACATCCAATCTAAACATACCCTTCTTGAGCTTAAAACCATTCCCCTTTGTCCTATCACTGTCTACTCAAGTAAAAAAGTTGATTCCCCTCCTTTTTATAAACCCCTTTTAAATACTGGAAGGCTGGAATGAGGTCTCCTCACAGCCTTCTCTTCTCCATGCTGAACAAGCCCGGCTTCCTCAGCCTGTCTTCATAGGGGAGGTGCTCCAGCCCTTTGATCGTCTTTGTGGCCCTCCTCTGGACCCTTTCCAACAGCTCCACATCCTTCCTGTACTGGGGGCCCCAGACCTGGATGCAGTACTCCAGATGGGGCCTCATGAGGGCAGAGTAAAGAGGGAAAATCATCTCACCAGAACAGAGCACCCACCCCTCTGATTTTGCAGCTGGCCACCCCTCTTCTGATGGAGCCCAGGATACTGTTGGCTTTCCAAGCTGCAAGAGCAAACTGCTGGTTCATGTTCATTTTTTCATCCACCAGGAGCCCCAGGTCCTTCTCTGCAGGGCTGCTCTCAAGGAGTCCTTCTCCCATTCGGAAAACCCCTCAGCAAAACACTCCAATACTGAATAGTGTAATCAATGTTAGGCACAAGTAGACCTTTCTGCTTTAAAAAAAATATATGTATATATATAGACATTAGAAATTAGTAATTAATTAAATGATGAAATATACTTAATGAATGATAAACATATTTATCAGCTGGTACCGCCTTGGTTCTATGACTAATCTGGGCTTCTTTAAGCTGAAAAAGTTATATTGTGATGATCTATCGTTCATATGCATAGATGCACAACAGATTGAAAGAAGTTAACGAATAGCTGTCGAGTGGGGAGTGCTGACAGCGGTATGGTCTGGGGCAGATCAGGTTCTTCGTAAGAGTAGCAGTACTGCCCCTTCTCAAGCCTTTTTAGGTAATTAAATTCTGTCTTCGTAAATTTCAGTGTCAGTTGGCTGTGGCATTCTTGCTGCTTGTCCTGAGCAGCTTAGCGTCAGTTCGTGCAGCTTCACACTGACACTTGCTGATGTCCGTTCTTACTGACCCTTACAGTATAGAAAATGCTTTGGGATATTCAGAAATGAAAGACAATAAGAGCTAGTAAGTGCAACTTAATTTCATCATTGTTACCTTGATAATCTTCTTTTATCTTTCTCTTGTTCAGCATTAAAGTCTTGCGCTATTGTAGCTGTATCTGCAGTATTAGTAAGATGTGGATTCATGTTTCATTTTTGATGTCTCTGTCTCATGGTACAGTGTCATAACCCGTGTTCTGGTTTGGCTATGCAGTATTCCACATCAGAGAGACATATTAAATCTGTTTCTTTCCTGTCACATCTCTAGCTACCAGGAAAGTATGAAAGAAATGGCACTACCCCTCTTGAACTGACGTTAGGCTTTTGTTTTACCTTGTGTTCTGTCACCACAACGCAGGTCACACAGATCATTTAGAGCAGGCATCTCTCGACCTCCATGCAAAAAAATGGGGACATCTTGTTTTCTAGTGTGGTCCTAGGCTGCACGCAGAGGTGAAAAAGAGTTGAAGTGAGTGAGTAGATAAGTAGGTTGCCTCTTGCTTGCTTCTGAGTTCATGTTTAAATCCTAAAGGGTCACGTTAGATTGGAGTATTAGACTAGCTAGAAAGCTTAGAAATTAATGTATCAAAAAGGATTTGATACATTACGACATTTGTGAACACATTCTCTTTATTAGTCAAGTGTTGTTATTGGTGCTTGGAGTAGTTCACATCATGCTCAAATTTGAATAGCTTTGATATACTTGTAAACTGTATCTCCGCTTATTAGACATGTTGGACAAGCCATGGAAAAAAATAGTGGTGTGTACATGGAGGGCACCATGAGCTGAGGCACTGAGAGAGTTAAGTCTGACATCAGGGTCAGCTGTTCAGTAGAACAGCACCAGTATCTGCACAGATACCCAGAAAGCCATAAAGGAACCGTGGCATTTTTTCCAGTAGTGAGATTGCCTGGGAATGTATCTGGCCACCAAAGTGAAAATACACCGCTACTATTTACCTCAACAGGGTAAAGATGCCCACGAATAGCAGTATGCTCCTTTAACTCTGGGTGAAGACGAGGTCATGAATTCAAATCCCTGTCTCCACTTGCAGATGCGTGTGTACATTTGTCTGCAGACAATGCTGTCTGTATGTATACAGTCATGGATCACTGCAGCAGCACAAGTCAATTAGCGTCTGTGAGACTCCATCATCCTTGGAAATAATTCTATGAATGCTCTAGGGAATGCTATCAAAAGGACAGTGCTGAGAACTACAGGCCTCAGAGGGTAAGCCTAGCAAAATGACCACCTTTGCCACAGGTTTCTGAACACTTTTGTGTTTACAGATGCCTGAACTTCTCTACACTTCCTTAGTGTCTCTTGGGAAATACAAAGGATAACAATTAACCTGTGCTTATTAATAACCACAAAAAGCGATGGAAGACTCTCTGAGGTGGCATTCCTCATCTGAGCTTTCAGCTGGTGTCTGAAAGGATAGAAATTTTACCAAGATAGGTAGGGCTGAGCTTCCTAATTACAACATATTTTATAGACCTGATTTTGCTTTTAAAAGCAATGATACACAGCAGTCTTCAGCTTTGACCTGGGATGTAAGAATCAGACCGAGATAAGATAAATCTCCAGTCCTTCTCAAGTAGTTCCGTCTCAATAGAGGGTATTCTGTGAGATAATAGAAGGCCACAGGTAGTTGTTTTCTTTTACTGCTGTATGGGAATTGCTAAGTCATGGTTTGAGCCAATGATTGCGCACCTGGTGAAGGGACACAGCTGGCCCTGGGAGCACAGGTGAAAGCAACTCACATGAAATCACCTTCCACCCCTCCCTAAGCCTCATTTAAGGACTGGCTGCCACAAGGAGAGGTTCTCTAGCTGGAGATCCCTTCTTTTGAAGTATCTGGGGTGCTGTGATCCTTGGGACTGGTAGGCAAATCTTTATTTAAGTGGTCTGGGGCTGTCACCCTTTTTTGGGTGATTCTGAACTGATTATTTGCTGTTGCCTTTCTCTATGAGCGCCAGACTATTTTTCATCACTTTGTATTTTCATCTCTCCTATAAACTCAAAATGAATGTCTTAAGAAATAGTTGAGTTCTTTTGTATCCTTTTATTTTTTTTAATTGCTAGTTGTTGTTGTTGACCACCTGTATCTTTTTTGCTTGCTCAGACTTCTTTTTTTTGGTCTTTCTCTTTTTGGAACTGCTGAGGTGTGCATGAGGGAATCTTTTAAATTTTCTTTTCAGTACAAATGGAAAGTTGAAAAATCACTGAGTTAATTTCTGTTTTGAAACTTTGTTATTTTGTTTTGAGGTTTTTCTCTGAGGAAAGCATGAGGAGCTTTTAAAAACATACAGCTCTGTATCTTGCTTGCTGCAGGTTTTTAGCCCTTCTCTCTACTGGGGAAGGATGCAAAAGCTGTTTATGAGTGTAAGTAAAATAAAGGATTTTTTTAATCTTGTTTTTTTTGAAATCCAAAGGGAAGTTATCAATGTAAAGAAGACTTGCAGGAAAGCATGTTAATTTTTTCCAGCTCTATTCACTGTGCTTTCCTTTCCTTGCCTTTCAGTGGTTTTCACTGAAGAATGTGTATGTGACGTTGCATGTTACCAAGAGGTGAAATTAACGTAGAAACGAAATATTAACCAAAGAAGACCAAAGGGAAGGGAGGACAACAGAGGAAGAAAGAAGAAAAAAAAAATAAAATAATGGAGGAAAAAAGCCAAAGGTAAAATAGTTTTGTTACTATTTGATGTGTCTTAAAACTTGTTGGGGGGGGGAGGGAAGTGGGCTTAAACTAAACTTATGCTAAATCCAAAAAAATGAAAGAGTATTTTTTTTGCTAACTAGACACTGACTAATAGAAAAGTTAAGGCTTTTCTTGTAGGTAGCTACATAGTGGCCACAAGGCACTGGCCAGCCCCATGCCTGTGGTGACCAATTTCCCCCAGCAACTATCAGACATCAGGTGTTAGGCTGGTTCTGAACTGGGGAGCCTGATTAGTGAATTAATTCACCTAGTGGCTGTTTATACCACACTCCTCCCAGCCTGTGGCTGAAGACTTTCAGGCTGCCTCTGAGGGCCAGGCTCCATGCTGTGGTACCTGCTGTGGGCTGCCACAGCTGAGCCTCCCCCCTGACCAGGTCTCTCTGCAGGCCACCTGCTCCTCTCCTCCTACTGCAGGCTCAGGCAGTTCCAGCTCCAGTGGGAAAGAGTTCAGCTGACAGCAACAAAAAATACCTAGAGGTTTCAAAACAAGGCCTTTGGAGAGGGGCTTGCAGGATCAGGCTACTGTTAGACAACAACAGGTAGAAGGCTGTATGTTGAAAAGAGGACTGTCTTACTCTGATTGATTTGGTCTTCCTCATACTGTTTGTTCATTTGCTTTTCACAACTGTTCCAAACCCTTCCTCATATTCCTTTGACTGTGGTATTAGTTCTGTTTGAATTGAACAGATTTCTCTCCTTTGCTATTTGTATTCCTACATGTCAGTGATCTGACAAAGACCCTGTTTTGACTCTTGTTGTCCCTCAAACTGAGGGTAGCTGTTAATGAAGAATGTCCTCTTGAGCTGCCTTAGATTTGGACCTGCTCTGTGATCATCTGCTCACTGGTTTGAGTCTTCTAAGTTCAAGTATGCAGTGAGGTTGGTGTTTTTTCTGAGGTTTTAGGTGCTTGTTCCAACAGTTCTTCCATGTTTTTTTTTTCAAGGGCTTATAACTGTATTGAATGAGTGAATTTTTGAAGAAAAGTACATAATGAACCCAACTGTGCTGGAAGGCAAGGGGATGGCCCTCTACAAAATTGCCACCTTCCATCTAATGAAAGGACTCTATACAGGATCTTGAATTACAGACCTGTGAGCCCTACTATTATTCCTGGCATATTACGGTGGGGCACCATCTATTATAAAAATAAGGGATGACATCACTGAGCAGTAGGTTGCAGGTTTTAGTGTAGATAAACATGATTTAGTGAAAAACAGTGAAACTCTTACCTACATGTTTCTGAACTCAGAGGTGAGATGTGCTGCTCCTGAACTTGAGGAAGAGGGGTTCGAGATATTGTAGTCAGTGTGGCAGCATAAAGAATCCAAACCAACCGACAAAAAAAAAAAAACTAAGAAAAATAGTGAGTACAAAAGACAGGTGACTGTTCGGTCACTATGCAGGCTGTGATGCACCCACATGTTCATATATATGTGCACAGCTCTGGTTTCCACATGTCACTAAGGAGGCAGTGGGATTAGAGGACATACAGATAAGGTGAATCAAAATGTTTTTGAGGATGGAGCAGCAATGTTGTGAAGGAAGACTAAAAAAAGGCTAGAATTCTTTTGAAGAGAAGACTGAAGAATCTGAGGGGAGATGCAGCCAAGGTTCACAAAATCAAAAATGCAATGGTTTAGATAATCTCGCTAGCATAAGAAAGTTTAGAAAAGAATTAGACTCCTTTCATGCACATCTTCATGAAGGATACTTGAATAACTAGCTGGGAAGGTAACTTCTGAAATATAAAAACCAACTGGATGCTGGAGCAGTACAAAGGAGTCATATCTCGTTTCCTTTCTTTCAATTTTATTCTCTGTGCTTTTACCTTTTTGCTTCTCCACAGCTATTCTGCTTTTACCCTTTGGTATTCTAGTTGTTTAACATCACATCCAAAATCCTCATCACAGCTCAAATCAATTTCATTTAAGACCAGACTGATCATCACTGAATCTGAGTACTCCATTGCTTTATGAAGGCTAAGGGATACAGCACAACTCTGAATGACTGAAGGTATTGTAATCTGGACCTTGATGTTTGAACTGTTATTTAAAAAAAAAATCAGAATAATTAGTTTATAATTTAAGTTGCAACTTGTATGAGAAATTTAATGGACTGAAAATGAGTAAAACAGAAGGGATGACTGCTTTAGAGGACTAATTGTTCCCAACTTTCACCTTTTGATTCATGGATTGGCTTGCTACTTTTGTAATTTAAATATATGAAATTTCTTTGAAGTAATATGTGCTAGGAAATATATGCCTGAACTGCCTGCTCAGATACGCATCCTGGTTAAGTGAAGTAGCCTAGGGCTTTCAGAAACGACATCTTTTTTTGGACTGGAGTACCATGGTTTAGCTTCCTGAGCTTTTTTTTGAGTATGTATTTTATTTGATTCACTCTCCAAAAGCACTCTGGTTTTGCACAAGCTGGGATGTAATTCATTGACTGTGAAAGTCTTGAGTCAAGTTGCTTGATACACAGAACTTAGAACTGTCTGCACTGTACCTTCTGAGCTGCATGTGGCTGTTTAAGTACAGCTCCATGTATTGGTTGGTGTGGGGAAAGTGGCTTAATCTCTGCTTTTAGGAAAGAGTCAGCCAGAGCCTACAAGGCAATATTACTAGATTTTCCTGTCCTCTGGCTGTTCATTTGGCTGAGCCCCATTCTTTGTGTGACCTTTGCAAGGCTGTGGGAACAGTTTGATGTAGCTTCCACAGTTCCGGAACAGGATAGGTGTCTTAAGGCTGTCGACACAATAAGGTTTCTGGTGAAGTTTGGAAGGCTGAGGAGATAAAAGCACAACCTGTCGTAGCTTTTTCTCAGAATGTCTCAAGTGCTATACTTCAATCACAGTAAATTCTTTTTCAAGCCATGTGACCATCAAATTCCCAATAAAAATGGGAACGCAATTGATAGTGATGCCACTTTTGCAGAGAACATTGTATTTTTGTGCCAGGAAAGCATACTTCTTATTCTACTAAACGGAGCAAAAGTCTTCTCTTGGGCCTCGTCTTTTCTGGATGGTGTCATCTTCTCAGAAATACATCATCATCAGAGTGCTTTGTCCCAGTGATCTATTACACCAATACATCTGTTGCTTTAATGATACATTAGTGTCATACCTTATCGGAGTGATGCATACCAATGATCTATTACTCAAAAGGTGGTGCTGTTCAGGAATGAAAGAATTCATGGACACGTTCAGTGTAATTAGAGATAACAGCCAACATACATTACACTACAAGCTGCTTTCATGGAACCAAGAATACCAGTATTATGCTAGCCTCTTCAGTGCCATTTTCTAGTGCCATTGTGCTAGATTTGCAATGCTGAGGTTGTTATATCTCTTTTAAACCTTTTAAATATACTAAGAGCAACTACCATTAACCTTGGGTCACTGTGAAGCAGACTGTATCCAGCTACATTATTTTTACTATATAGTAGTGCAGTACTTACTTATCCGTAACCATATGAAACTAAGTAACATTAACCTCCAGATAGTCTGAAGAACATATCATATCTCATTATAATAATCTGGGCTTCATCCTTTGCTTGACTTTAATTGTTGTCCGTTCTCAAACATTCTCAGTTACATGACAGTTGAACTTCAGCCTGTCATTAACTGTAGGCCTCTTTAATCTTAACCTTCATTTTCTTTACTGTTACTTTTTTTCCCATTATTTTAATCACTGAAAAACACGTGAAGTCAGTCTGGTTTACACTGTTTTATGTAGTATGCTAATTAAATGTTTCCAAAATGCCATCCAGAGAGCCGTTTTATTAATTTTCATTGTAAAGAAGGCTAGAAGTCTATATTGATTACATAAACTCAGAGTTTTCTCTCCTCTGCCTTCACTTTTTCACTAATTGGGCCCAAGCTAGGGAGACATTCCTGAGACAGAATCAGAACCACATTTTGTCTTGTGGTAGTTTAACTGAGGTATGCAGTATTGATTTCTTTGTTTTTCTTTTAAACACTTTACAGCCATCTGTGAAGAGTGCTGCTTAGCAGGACACTGAGGCTTCCTTTTATTCAGGAGTTTGCAGCACAGGAGGTCTCCAGGTATGTCAAAATTCTTTTGCCAAATAATCCAGTGCAAAACTATTAGCAACTTATGTGCTGACACAATGAGGGAGGAAAAGGAAGGGCAAAGTATTTATAATATGTGAATATTGGATTGTTTCCCTCTTACAGTCTCTTTTGTTATATTCAGCTTCATTATTAGCAACAGGTATCATTTTAATCTGTAGAATGGGTTGTTAAAACAGCTGTCACTGATACATTTAGGTGTCTGGAAGAATCCACAGAAATTTTAAATGGTGATGCAGCATCATGAATGCAGAACATCCTACTCTTTATATTCATGCTCCTCCATGGGTACTGAGCTGATTTGTCACCTTCCAGCGGGGAAGCTGCTGGCCCTGATGCTTCTCTTGCCTCTACTAGGGCAGGGCAGAAAGCTCTCTTTGTAAGAGAGTGTCCAATGGAAGAAGAACACTTGCTGTCATCCAGAGAGTGAGACTGAGTAGAATAGCTTGTGTAGGTGCTCTGGAACTGCTAAAGCAGGAAGTGGTGTAACAGGTTGTAGTACAGAATGCTGTCTGTGGCTGTGCAAATGTGGCAGCCACAAAATGTGCAGCACACCATTTCAGGAGCAGCAAGTGGCAAGGGCCTTTCAGCTGGAAGGCTTACCACAGCCAAACCAAGTCTTGGCTCTTAAAGTGCCAGGGCCTGGGAGGAGGCTGCTATAGTCAAACTGTCCCTGTTATCTTCCTGTCAAACAGTTGCTATTTAAGCAGTGATCCCACCGATAATCAGGGAATTCATGGCTGGGGCTATGCCACCTGGTCACAAGTGGAGCAGCCTGCTAGTAAAGCAATGCAGGAAGGCTTGCTTCACTGCAGTGATATGGGGGTACTTCAGCAAGAAATGGTGACAGATTTATTTTGAATAACAAACCTGTGACCTGAATGTATCTTGTGAAAGAGATGTCATCCTTTTTCAGCCACAGAAATCCCAATCCTCAATGGGGTGAATGCTTTAACTGAAATTGCAGTTGCCTGAGTCACTGTACCTAGGATATTTGCAGCCTCTTATCCGAAAAAGCAGGTTATTTCCCTGAGCGTTTACTAGGGTTCTTGAGTCCTGAAGATCTATTGGATCTGGCAGCTGAAGTTTCTGTGGTGTTGGCCTGCTGGCTGTAGTGGGTATAGTCTGTTCCTGATAGAAGTCTACTTTACCACAGAAGCCTTCCAGATGATTATTAACAAACAGGAGCTGTTAATTCTGATACACTGCAGGTGAACAAAGATCTTTGTGTAACTTGCCTTGCATATAGAGCAATCAGAAGAGATGGATTTGGTATGGAAAGTCTAACTAGCTGGTGGACTTCTGATTCTGTTATTAATAAGTACTATGTGTCTAACAGTTTATGCAATAGCATGTATTATCAACTTGTATGATATTGAGTCTCCTCAGTCTAGTAAGGTGAGGGGATGTGTTAGCATTCCCTTCAGAGACGGGTATCTGCATAGAGAAAGAGAACTAAGTGAAATGCTTAATAATCTACAACAATGGGGACTACAGGCAAAGTGTGTGGTCTCATCAGCTTGGTTTTAATGGCCATTTACTCAGAGGCAGCTCTGTGCCCTTGTTCTCTGCTTTAGAGGTACGGTTTGTGGGGTCACTGGAAATCCATCTGAGTGATTGGTGACTTTGGGTTTTTGTTTTTTGAGTTCATTTTGGCAACATTTCTTATTCAGTCTTGTTCATTTATGTGCTACGCAAATGCTTTTGCTAGTGTGGTGCAGAAAAGGAAGAATGATAGGCAAGGTGGGTGGTAATTGCTTTAGTTTGCTCAAACTGTACTGCCAGTGAATGTTGAACCTTGCGTGTTAGTAGGCTGTGTCAGAGTACATGTGATGGCTTAGGACACGCATTCCTTTTAGTTAATGATGAAATGATAATGATTGTTAGGTGAAAACACCAACTGTTTTTTTTAGCTAGATTTAGCCACCTGCAAATATGATGTTTTAGAATGAACTCAAACTTGGTACACTCCACAGCCCCTGAAGAGAACAAAGGTTCTCCAGCGAAATTCATCCTAACTTATAGGCTGGGGAATGTTTGCCAGCTGGTGGTGTTTAACTCCATTTTAAAAGCAGATAACCTGGAAATCTGCATTATGTTAATGACTTTGTGTCTCTCTCATGCAAGGCAGCATCTTCCATTGATTTCATAAATCTTTAAAACAAAACCTTATGCTACCTGCATGTCTGAAACTCCATAATAACAAAATGGACAGATTAAACAGACTTGGTTTGAAAGAGGAGAAAAGGTAACACGCAACTTCTTTATAACTTAACTGTGTTCCCCAAGTAGATGCTACATGCCACAGTAACCAACAAGAGCTTTGCATATCAACTTGTGTTTTCTGCTTTTTTTAATAGAAAAGGAGCTCCTGAAACTGTAAGATTGTAGATCTGAACTGGAATGGTGAGGGGTGGCAGGGCATTGGAAAGGGGTCAGCAAACACTTAATCTAAAGCAGGTGCAACTAGCTGAGTATGCCTGTGTCCTAACATCAGGACTGCGAAGTGTAATGGCTAAGGTGAACATATAGCATTCATTCCTCTGGAAAATTAACTTCTGGTGCAGAGATGGCAAGAGCAGTTGCGAGCACTAAAGTGGCTCAAGCCATGGAACAACTTGCTTAGGTGCATGAGAGCTAGAATCATTAGTCTTCGTGAGCAAAACCCTGGCTTTGTGCAGATCAGTGAGGATTTTGACATTGAACTGGGACCAGGATTTCACTGTAATTACTGCTTATGGCCAATGTGCAGCATTTATGCTGCTGCTTAGTGTTGAACTGTTTGCTTCTGGATTTTTTTCTGGTTGCTTTTTGTTGCCAATCATAGAAACTGATATATTCCTTCCCCTCACTTTTCAGGTGTGGAAGTAGGACTCATAAATCCCTGTGCTGCTTGCTTCTAAAATGTGTTACTTAAGAAGTAGAATTTGGCTGATTAGGATGGAAAGATCATTTGAGTAAATGAATGGCATGTTCTGGATTACTTTCCTCTTCAGCTCCTCAAGCAGTGCTTGCTGACCAAAGTGCATTAAATAACTGCATAAAATATTTGTGGACTGACTCTCAGGCACAGCAGCAAAAACTGACATTAAAAAAAAAAAAGGAAAAGAGGGACTTACTGAAAAATCCTTTTCTGCTGTAAAATGGTGGTGCTACCTCAGTACTAACGTAGGCATTTTCAATTCATGTTGATGTGATAGCTGTATCTGTTAATAGATGCTTCATGAGATTTTTTTCTTGCATAATAGCTCTCTTCAGCTTCAAATCTCTCTGAACTCCGGAGAGCAGTGATAGTGAAAGTGTACAAACCTAGAAAATGAGTTCACAGAACTGGTGGCTCCACCAGGACAATGGAAAACAGCTGTTAAAACTTGAGGTCATGCCTACTAGGAAGTCTGAGGCAAAACTGTTGTCACTTTGGGAGGGGGTGATCACTGTTTAGGGGCGGTGTGTAGGGGGATGTTGATCCATCAGAAGTCAGGTTTCTGCAGCAGTGCTGACTTTGTTTAGGGCAATCGGCCAGTTAACTAAGTTCTATATGCACCGGGTAGTAGGTCCTACTTCTGGTTTCCATCAGATGAAACTCTGATGTTGAGAGGCAGGTGACTAGCTTGAAGAGCTTCCCTGAAGTGAAGATGTGGTCTGAGAGAACCTGACAGGAAAAGTAGCTGAAGACTAAGAACAGAATCTTGTTATCTTAACTCCCTCGCATTTGTTCTAAATCTTTACAAGGTTTTTCCTTCAAACACTGACAAAAGGTTATTCCTTTTCTAAGGGAATTAAAATTAACTATTAAAAGTAGAAGGGAGGAATAAGTCTACAGTCAGTTACCCTCCACTTCTATCTGCCTACATCATGTTCTTAGGATTAGTCTTGAACAGTTTTTCCAAATCAGAAACCTTAATCTTGTCTAAGTCTAAAAGTGCAGTAAGGAGAAGAAAAACCAACCAAACTAACCCTACCTCTTGATTGCTGTTTAGCTCTGGAAGCATCAAATTCTGGCTTTCACTGGTGTAAGTTCAGGTTCAGGCTGAAAATTAACCATAGTACATCTTGACCAGTAATTGTAGTTTAGCCTGATCTCATCAAGAACATTTCTTGGATGGAGACAGTGGTAAACACTTTTCCACATAAGGTTAGAGTGCACTAACAGAATTGGACTGCTCAGAAAACTCGTTAGTAAGTGTTCTCTGTGAAGGGAGAAGAAGGAGGTAAAAGAAGAGCTGATGACACCATCTTTCATGCTACAGACCACTGGTAGTGAACTCCAGGATGCAGATGAGCAACTTAAATTTCCTTCTTGAAGGAACTGATTCCAACCCACAACTTCCACTTAATTTGTAAGGTATGCCAATATTACCTGATAATTGCCTGTGTAGGACTGGGAAACTTGTGGTGGAAAATGCATAAACAGTTCATAAGCTTGAAATCCATTTCCTATTAGCCTTAGGTTAGGAGATCTGTGGATTGGCCACAGATCTGGTTCTAAGGCACCTCAGTCATGAGTTATCTAGGAGGTCAATAGCCTAACACAATTCTGGATTCCACTCTAGAGATGAGACTACAAAAAAAAACCCCAACATCTTAAAAACATACCTATTTTTTCCTGTCTTTGTGCATTTTTGAATGAGGTTTTTTCTCCTACTCAAATGTGTTTATGTAAGCAAGCTATGTATGTATGCTGTGACCAACTGTTAACAAAATCAAATGAAGGAGAAGGTGAAGACTTGAGGAAATCACTCCCTGTTTTAAGTGGTAAACATAGCAGTCTTCTGGATGCTCAGTAAATGGTCATCATTTTTATGTATAAAAATAGTAGAACTGAAAAGGTTGGTAGATGCAGTGGGAAACTTGGCTCTTGAATCCAGGGTGAGCTGGCACCTTTAGAGTGACTCCATGTTCAGCGTGTCTTCCAGTTGAGAACTTCAAAAGCCCACTGGTTTAGGGTTGTACTGAGTATTGTAGGCTGAGTTACAGCAGCATAATGAGGTGGCTGACTGAGTGCTGTTCTCATCTCTGGCACATCTGAGATGAAACAAAGGTATTTTAGTCTAACACATAGCACTTGCTGTTTTATTAGTTTAAGAGAGTGCCAGGAGCAGTTAGGAAAGTTCAGCTGATGAGCAGTGATTTCTGAAACCACTGTAATTTATCATGCAGGATTATCTATACTCCCATTTGTGTCTAATTCTTTCTCTGATGCTGTCGTGGAGGGTGTGTGACTTACACAAAGCAGAGAAAAACTGCTGCTGAGATTGAGTAAAGTTCGTATGTCCAGAGGCAGTAACTTTGGCTTACAGTGAGTTCTGTGGAGTATGTGGAACACGACAAAATGCACATGGACATGCTGTGCTACTGCACTGTTGTTTTTAACTACAACATGAGTAGCAGTATTAATAGGAGAAACTTTGCAGTGAATGAGCATCCTTAGGCACACGGTGAGGCACAACCTGAGCCATGCATGTAACCCACCAACATGCTGGTGCTGTTTTTAAGATGGCATTGAGGAATACAAAACTATTTCTCCCCTACTTGAATTAATTTACTCAAGGCTGACGCTGCTCCAGTTTCCACAGCGTAGCGGTTACAGGCCTGTCCAGAACTGCGTTCCACTCATCTCATTTTCTGTGATGGAACATATTCCAGGAGCAGGAATAGCAACATAGCATACACGTTTCTAGGGGACTTCTTGTTGGGGTTGGCTTGTTCGTTCTTTGTGGCACACCCTTATGTTAAAGGATTTCCTTCCAGTGGATCATGGCTCCATCAAAGCCACATTAAGAACCCACTAAGGATTTAAAAAACAAAAAAACAACAAAGGAAGCTGAAGTGAGGGCTGGAATCATCCCCGTAGTACAGCAGGGCATAACCCCCTTTATAAAACTGCTCCCTATCGTTCTTGCTAACGAAATTATAAACTGCTCGCTTCATTTGCGGCTCGTGCTTCGCAGTCCGAATTCCGTTCCGCCGCCCTGACGAGGCACACGGCGGCGCTTCTCTCCTACGGCAGCCGCCAGGCCGGGGCGCTCTCAGGAGATGGCGGCGGTCGCGCCCCACTGGCGGCGCGCAGCGACCGCTCCCCTTCGGCCGCGTCCTGCCCGGCGGCGCCCCGGGTCCTGAGGAGTGCGCAGCGCCCCGCCGCGGTCCGGCGGCCACCCCACCCGGTGGAGCACGCCCGGAGCGCCGCCTGCCTGGGCTGGGGCAGCGCCGGGCCGCCCGGCTCTTAAAGGAGAACGCGGGAGCCCTCATGGGCGCTCTGCCCTGGCGCTGGGGGGGAGTGGTGTCGCAAAGACCTCAGGAGAGGGGCTCGGAGAGTCCCGTGAGCGCCCTGTAAGGGTCAGTACTGCTGTAGGTGTTTCTTCTCACCTGGTGGCGATTTCCTTCTGTTGAAATGGATCAGGAAGATGTGGTGGGTTTTAAAAGGAAGCTGGGTCTGGGGCTGATTGAACCGTTAGCTTGTTCTTGCTAGTGAGATGTACAAACAGCTTAAACTTGGGCAGAATTTGTATTCCTGTGCACATGAATAAGTCACTGCTTTATCTTCAGCATTCTTAACCTTATCACTAGGAAACAAGCGCTGGCCTGTAACCCAATCCTCCTGCATTTGTGACTTTGTCAACTTCGGTATATTGACACAGCCGTTTCCTTCAGCAGACTTTCTTCCTAATGTAAGAAGGGGTTTTAATACAAGAGTTTGGATGGTTTCCTATTTTAACAGACAGGTGAGCAAGGCCTCAGGAGTTCCTACACCTTACATCCAGGAAAGGGCTAAGAGAGAAGCACGTTTGCTACAAGAATCTGCTGGCATGGCTGCCTCAGCCCAAGGCTCTGAGGAAGCGCACTGCAATCCCTTAGGGCTGAGCTCTAAAAACTAGGAGTTAGAAGGGTTCCCTTCCCTTGACTGTGTGGTAAAATTGCATCTTGCCATTTTGTGTATAGGGTGGCCTTACTGTGCCAGTAAAAACCCAAGGCTTGGTTGTACAAGGAGCAGGTAAAAAGAAAAAGGACCTGTGGTAGTATGGGAAGCCTTGCTGAGGACAATGAGGTCACTGAGATAAGGGGAGGCTTTAATGAGACCTGGAGATAAGTAGTTTCACAGAGAATGTTACTGTGAAGAGGGCCAAGTAAAAGGAATCTGTTTTGAATGTTACTGGACAGAGAAGTCTTCATGCTATTGGAAACTGTTGAAGGCAAAGCAGTTTGGAGATAGGAAGGAGTTTGGTAAGGATGGTTGATTTTTATTTTATACCAGCGTATAAAGCAAGAAGCTTAGAATTAGAGTGATTGAACAGAGGAAGAATATAGGGTTTAGGTGTTCATCTAGGCTGGAAGAATGTTCTGGGCCAGGAAGAAGGGGAAGAACGTGCTTCAGTCATAAAGATAAAATTGGTGTTATTTTCAGCATGAGAGGAGCAGGGAGGAATAAACTGGATGAGGTAACAGTTCAGAGGTAGCTTGAAAAGAGAAGCTTAAAAGGGTTGTAAGTGAGATATTCTATTATATGATAGGATGACAATTTCAGTCAGCTGCAGCATTTGACCTGTCGAGCCAAAATGTATTAAGAACTGAGGACTTCCAGCAACATGAATTTGAATTTTAGTTTTCCTAGCAGCCTAAAATGTGGTTTTTTTTTTAGTATCTTTCATGGGGGTTTCCTTTTCTTCTTTTGGCTGTTTCTTGGGTGAGGTTGCAGGGTTTTATTTTTTTGAGCTTTGCTTTGATTTTTGGTGTGAGCTGTTTTTTGTGTAAATACTTTCTTATTTTGTTGAACCTGAATTATCTAGTTCAGGCAACTTGATGTGCTATTCTTTTAAATCATATGGAGGCACTGAGAGCATAAAGCAGGACCTCTGGTAAAAGACTGTGTTAAAAAGATCTGAAACACTGTAAGCAGTGGAAGATGACAGCTTTCATATTTTCATATTCTCCAGTGGAGATTGTGATGAGCTTTCTACATTTTTAATATGTTGATTTAAAAACTATTGAAGGGAATGAAGTAGGGGGTGAGACTTGACTCAGCTTCCTTGATTAGCACGCCCACTTGGGCAGCAGGCTTAAATGTCTGACATGGTATCATGGTTGTCGGGACTGAAAGGTTGTATAAATCATATAAACCCGATAAGCTCTGAACAGGAGAGTTCTTTCCATGTTTTCTGCATTATCTTTCTCTGCAAAGCAAACTTTCTTTTTACAGGAGGATCAGAAAGATGTTCCATGCTGTTTCTTCTGAAGCTTATCTCTGTTCTAGTACATTCTCCAACCGTTTTCCCCTAGGAAGTTTGCACTTGAGAACCTTCATGACCTTCTTACTAATTGTTTTTCAATGAAGCTGATAGTTTAAAAGCCACTGATTTTGGTTGTTATCTCCATGTAAATGAAAATATCCTACTACCTCCCTTCTGAGTTGACTTTTAAAGGATTCATAAATACGGCAGCCAAAATGTGTTTGCTTACCTACCTCCTCCTCTCCACCCTCACTATTGGCCACTGTTCTTTGCACTATGCGATACAGGCCATCTAACTTCATGATTATTGAGACCAAGGAGGTTTACTTGTTCTCTCTTGGTTTCCATTCAATACAATGGAATGTATTGTTTCCTCGATGACCTTCAGAAAACCAAGTGGACTTTGGTCTGGTGGGGAATACCTTCTGTTCAGGCACCTGTCAGTTTCCATTGATCTGACTTGTGCAAAGCTCAGTGCATGAAACATGGGGGGAAAAAATAGTTCTTCCTTCACCTGAAGAACATTTCTGCCTCTCTTTTCCCTACTTCTTTAATAGAAATACCAAGGTTTTGTGGCACATGTACAAAAGGATAAACAGATATCACCTGGATGCTTGCTAGTATTTTCTTCTACTGTCAGTCCATCGGTTCTTCATTCATACAGTTGCTTTTCGATTGGGAAGCAAAGAAAGGGGCAAAAGGTCTGCCTCACAGCTCTACTACTATGTTGGTTTGTTGCTCCAACTGGGGGAAAGAGGTGGGTGAGAGTATGTCGCATGGGTCTGTTACTCCCTCTGCAGGCAAGAGTATGCTACTCTTCACTGACAGTCACCATAATCTCCATACACTGAGTACTTTTGGGTTTTGAATAGCACTGCTGGGATAAAGTTTCTCCGTTTACAGCAGTACTAGGATCTGTCTCTAGATCTAAATGAGAGTAAGAGTAACAACAAATCAAATTATATAATTCATGAGGTATGCATATGTGTAGCCTACATGAAGTAGGAACCTTTAGGGCAAGCAGCAAAACTGTGTGGCTACTGGTAGAAGAAGTGAATTGCATGAAGGAGGAATGGATGCAGGTTAGTTTATTTATATATATATAAACAAATATTTTATCCTGTGGCCATGTTACCTACACATCAAGACTAAAATATGTATTTGTGACATCCCCAACTATAAGGTGGACATAACAGTAGTTTGCAAACACCTAAGTCTAAGAAAGATGGTGAACTTTAATGCATGTGTTTTAGTGAGGTTAAAAAATAGTCACTCTTCTACGTGCTCGGTGATTACATTGTAGCTTCATTTAGTTTGTAAAATCCTCAGATGGAAACTATACTAAGGGAAGAAGAGTGAGAGAGTAAAATACCATCCATGGTTTTGAAAGGAGTAGGGACTTTTATTGGCTACTGAGCTATTTCCCAGCAGAAGAGCTTTAAATAGTTAGACGTTCAAGAAAAAATATGTAATATTTGTATTCTGTAAACTATTCCTATAAACCAGACATCGATACCATGTTTAAGAAATGAGAAGTGCTTGTGTTAGCTTTTTTTAACAGGATGTTTTGTTTGAAAGGGTCCTCTTGAGATCATACAGTCCAACCTCAGTGCTGAAGCAGGGTTAGCTGAAGCTGGTTGCCCAGGAGCACACCCAGTCAAGTTTTGGAAATTTTTGTAGATGGAGATTCTGCAGCCTCTCTGTGCATCCTGTGCTAGTTTGATCACCCTCACAGGAGGGGAGAAAAAAAGGTGCTTTGTTGTGTTCAGATGGAATTTTCTGTTTTGTTCTTAATTCCTGCCTGTTGCCTCCTATCCAGTCAGTGGGCATTGCTGAGAAGAGTCTGGCTGCTTCCATCTTCATTTGCACCCATCACACTTCTGTACACAGAAGATTCCCCTGAGCCTTCTCTTCTCCACGCTAAACAGCCTTAGCTCTTTCAGTCTCTCCTTGTATGACAGGTGCTCTAGTCCCTTAGTTATCTTTGTGGCCCTGTGTTGGGTTTGCTCCAGTATGTCCATACCTTTGTTATACCAGGGAGCCCAAAACAGGGCACAGTGTTCCATATGCAGCCTCAACTAGTGCTTCCCTCATCCTGCTGACAGTGTTCTTCCTAGTGCAATGCAGGGTACTGTTGGTGGTCTTGACTGCAAGTGCGCATTGCTGACTTGCAGTTAAACTTGTTGTTTGTCGGGACCCCAAGGGCTTCCTTGACAAAGCTGCTTTCCAACTGCTTGGCCCCCAGGGTGTGTTGGTGCCTTGGATTATTCCTCCCTAGATTTAGGACTCTGCATTTCCTCATGAATTTCATGAGATTCCTCCCTGCCCAGTTCTCCAGCCTGTCAAAATAATGCAGAATGGCAGCACAACCATCTGGTGCATCAGCCACTCCTTTTGTTTTTCTGTTCTCTGTGACCTTGTTGAAGGTGCTCTCTGTCTCTTATCCAGGTCATTAATGAAGATGTTAAATAGTATTGGATTCAGTATTGACTCCAGAGGTGCTAGTGATTTGCCTCCAGCTGGCCTTTGTGCTATCAGTTACAGCTCTCTGGGCCTGGTCATTCTACTAGTTTTAAATCCACATCACTTGTTACTCATCTAAACCATACTTTATCTTGCCTATGATGACTTTATGGCAAATGTTATGGGCTGTACTAAAGTTGCAGTAAACAACATCTACTGCTCTGCCTTTGCCCACCAACCCTGTCACCGCACTGTAGAAGGGTGTCAGGTTTGTTAATAACTTTCTCTTCATAAGTCTCTGACTATTCCTGATCACTTTCTTGTCATTCAGACAAAGGAAATGCTTTCCAGGAGGATTTTCTCCATCAGCTTTCCACATACAAAAGTGAAGCTGAGTGGCCTGTAGTTCCCTGGGCTATCTTTCTTGCTCTTGTTGAAGACTGGAGTGATGTTTGCTGTCTTCCAGTTTTCAGGAATTTATCCCAACCTTTCTGGGATGTCCAGCTTAAGAACCTCCTAACCTGGCTGTCTTCCTTGCTCCAAACCTTTACTCTGCTTTCAGGGACCTCGAATTTATAAAGGCTAGTTATACTGGTAGCCATGGAAGGCATTTTGGCTTTCCTTTTCAAGTTTCACATGCTGTTTTATTCAGCACCATGATTGCTGTGGTGTATTACTTGGCTTTAGTCTTGCAGTATTCTCTTCCAAAACTGTCAAACTTCTGTCTTCTTGCAAGGCGGCATTCATAGAATCATTAAGGTTGTAAAAGACCACTAAGATTATCTAGTCTAACTGTCAAACTTTTCCTTGAGGGAGAGAATGAGCTTTTTGGTGTACTCCAGGCCTGAAAATAATTTGAGATAAAATCTCCTTTCTGGACAACTGAGTGTTGTGCAGCTCATGCTTTTAAGAAAGCTTGCAGAATTTTACCTACTGACAGTGTTTTCATCAGCCTCTGAGAGATGCATCTACATGGAATACTTGTTATCCTCTACCAGGAGAAATGGTTGTAATATCTAACAAATATTCTTCTCTAGTCAGACAAAACTTAGAGTAACTCCTCTTTTACAGGACAAGAATGGAAGCATTTTAGTCATGTTTACTAAAATATACCATTGCAGGTGGAAATGACAATTTAGAGCTGTTTCCTAAACTATGATACAGGTGTGAAAATAAGAGGCTTCAAATGAAGGAAGATGTCAGGTATCTCAGCCTTTACATTTGTTTCTATCTTAAAAAGAAACCAGCAACTCCCAGTGTGTATGTGATGACTTTGAGTAAAGGAGTTGAACACACATGCTTTTATCTAAGCTATACAAAGCTTTGATTCTCCTTAGATAGTGAGTGCTCAATTGATATTTTTTTCTCAAGGTTCTCCTTTGCAATCTTCTACTCCCTACCTGCTCAGTTGTGCTGCTTTCCCTTTCTCCAAAAGCCCCACTTCAGTCACTGTAACACTATTTGTTGTCTCTCCTCTTGTTGTGTAACTGCATCCCTCAGCTTTCTTATGTGAAAACATAAGCTGCTTCCCTTCAGTCATCACTTCTTCCCCTTCCTTCCTACTCATGAAGTTTTGTGCTACTCCATGTGAGACTTTTCACTATTATTAGCCTGCTTCTTATGGACAAATAACTTGCATCTTACTGTATACTATGAACTTGAAAACACTGTGTAGTCTTAATGATGCTGAAAAGTTGGGGCTAGAAATGGTATGTTCATCAAACTGTGAGCGGGAGTTGAAGAGACCAGAGTATTCCTAGTACCTCAAAAGGCAAATAACCTCTTCCCCTGTGCTGTTTGGTATGATGGGGAAGTGACAAAGGAAGAAGATACTCCCTAGAGGAGCGACTGCCACGTGACTTCGTGCTCAGCAAGCAGTGGTGACAGCAGGCTGACTTGTGGCCCAAATCCTTCTGCATGCCACTGGGTAAGGGCTGATAACTGAGGACATGCAGCATGGTGAAGCGTAGTTGAATGCCAAGTGAAATTCATCACACCAGGCAGGTAGAGTCCATTAAGAGCTTAATCTCCACATACTCCTCTTCCTTACTGCTTTATTTCCTTTCCCTGGGAACATAAGATTTCAGCACCACCATGTCGTATCTTTCTCAGTTGCCCTTCTATTCTCTTACCCAGTTGAGATATTTTAAAGAGGGTGTAGCTGGTGTTAAACTGCTGAACTCCTGTGCCTTTCTTCATCTTTTTTTGTAAGCTACTGTGTCAAAGAGAGAGAGATGAGCTTGATAGATGCACAGTCCTAGATGGTAGGTAAGCCCCTTGGGATCCTGCCAGCTCTTGAGATCCAGAGCAATCTCAGTATTACTCTAGTGTTTAACACAAAACTAGCTAGTGAACTGAGAAACCAGAATTGATTTCTCTGAGGAATTTGCCACCTTGCTGGTGTAGCAGAAACTCTGCCTCTCAAAGTATGTGTAACAAGGTGTTTAAGAACTTAGACACACTTTCATTTAGCAAACAGCTGTGGCTTAAAATGCTATTGCCTTTTTACTAAACCAAGCTGCAAGGCTTCATACTGAAGCAAATGAAGAGGCCAGTTGCATTGTTTTGCTAGTTGGGGTATGGTATCAGTTTCTCTAGGATGGTAGTGATGTCTTAAACCATGGCAGGTGTTTGCTAATGAGCATGTATGTGCTGAAATCTTCAATAAACCAGTGACTAACTAAAAGTGGAAACAAAATGATAGAGGGAGTTCTTAATCTCAGTCCGATTTAAATTAAACCGTTCTTAAAATGGGGACAAAGCTATTATTGATTTTAATGAACTTAAGTGGAGATGGAAAACAGTGGAAAAAGATCAGCATTGGAGCAGATACTTTATTTTGTTCATACTTTGTAACTAATAGCCCTGAGCCAGGTGCTCCAGTTCCCATTTAACTTAACAGTTCAGGAGATGTTTAGTATTTTGTGTTGCAAAATATAACATTAATTTCTGTGTATTTAGTTTGTAGTAAGTTGTAGTGTGTAAAGGTCAAATTTTCTGGAGAAATTCTTCATCTCAAATATCTGTAGATTTAAGCCTGATAGTTACAGGCTCAAGTGAGTTTTTTGCAAAATGCTCTTAGAGAAAAGGGCACGAAGAGGTACTGTAGTGAATTATGGAAGTGAAAAGCCAACTGCGCTAATGGTAAAAAAGAAGTGACAAGACTTCCTTGGTAAGTCTGAAGAAACATTCCATAGTAGCTGAGTAGCAACTGTATCTCTAGGCCTGTAGTCAGTGCATTTCTGGCCTGCAACTCTAGGGTGATTTATCAGCAAGAGTTTAAGGCTAGCAGCCTTTCAGTATTGTGGTGGTGTGTGTTTGTTTGGTGTAATTGAGAACTATATCACCCTATCTAAGTCATATGCTATACTAGCAGCTGCAACATGTAAGCGCTGTAATTCTTTCAATGGGATTAATGTTCTGAATTTACATTTCAACTAGAAGCAGCTTATGCTGAAATTGTTATAAAATGATGATGGCTAGTTTGGTTAGCAGGATCTGGACAATATTCTGACAAAGCTGCTTGTGGCTTTGCTAAGAGATGCAGAATAGAATGCACTCCTTGGTGCCTACCCACTCTGAGGATGCAAGGCTGTAGTGGAATTCACAGGGACTGGAGAGCATTCCTAATGCCTTGTGTTCTCTGTTTGTTAATGTGCCATAAGCAACTGAAGAGTCAGAAGAGCATGCCCCATGATAGCAGTAGTTCCAAAAAGAACTGGTTTTGTCTAGGTTGCTGTTACTGACTGTGGCCCTTGCGCTGTGTTTCTCATTTAAAAGAGAAAGAAGTTTAAAACTTTAGGGAAGGAGAGCGTGATTGCCTTTTTCAAAAGCTAAAGCCTCTCTGTGGCTTGAGATCCACTGGTTATGCAACTTTACCTCCAACTTTGCTACTGCTTATTATTCGTCCCAAGGTGGTAATCATCAGATTGTAATGACTTTTGATCATTATTTAATGGCCTTTGTGAAACCGGTTGGTGGCCTCGCCAGTAATTAACTTGTCATTATTTATTATTATTACAAATCCAGTACTTAATGTTATGAGTTTACAGAGCATTTGCAAGCGTGGCTGATGTTATCCAGGAGCTGTTATCCTATGGATTTGTTCATCCTGTTGTGTTTGCCTCTTAAACGCTTCAGAGCAAGGAGAAGTTTGTAATTAAGTCTTGTTTACAGGATTGATTCATAGTTACTGCTCAGTGTAGAAATACTGACATCAATTAAAAGAGAAAAGAGGAGGAGCTTAAGCTGTTGCGAATATCCCTCCAAGATGTGTGGGGAGGAGTGCCATTTCAGCAGATGAACAGTACGCTCATTAGATATTGAAGATACAGAGGCTATAGGCAAGTACCTTCTCTGCTCAGTAGGAAATTAATCTGAAGCTGGTAGTGGCATCGAAGAGATCCCGTGTATCTCTCCTTTGATTACCAAGGGACACACAACTTACCTGGTAATAATTTTGGTAAGCTGTACTTTTGAGCAGGCTATGGCCTAATACCACAGTCTGGTTTGGGGCCCAAGAGATGCTTATAATGGCCTCTTTTTTTTTCCCCACTCAGTACACTTTTCTGTTCTTTTTTTTTTCAGCTGACCCCAACAACAGAGTTCTTAGTTTAAAAAAAACAATGTGAGGATGTTGGTTAGTTTTTAGGCTTCTGTTTACTAATCTTTACAAGTATTTGTTACATTATGTGGTGATAGTTTGGATTCTAGATAGCCTGTGAAGGTTTTAAGGACATTACATCATTTATTACTGTGTAAAATGTTATTTACTCAATTTGTTTCATTTTTCTCGTGTGTAAGTGAGGAAAATATTTACTTTGTTCAAAAGTGGTTTGAGGCTGAACTTAATTCATATGTGTAACTAGCTTTGGTGTTTGGAAGGTGCCATACAATCATTACTTATTAATAGCAGGACCTGCAGAAGGAATGCATTATTTATATTATGTTATCTGTGGAAGACTCGCAACTATTTTTTGTGTGTTTGGACTAGAAATGTTCAAAAGTATGGTCAGCCAACATCTTTCTTTTTCCCCACTGTACGACCAAATATATAATGAAAGATTATTTTTTAAAATGGCAGGATACCCTTAGTCATCTTCCTCAGACTGGTGTATGAAAGCATGTCAGTGTTTGTGGGGCGTCTTTGATTCCAGTGTGGCTGGATCCAGTATCTTAAATGGGACGGTATGTAGAGTAGTGTTGTTAACCAGGTGAGGTATGGAGAACAAAGTTGTTTCCATACAGACTATTTCCAGGTGTGGGATTAGAAACTACTTAAAGCTGGAGCATATCAAGCTTCTACCTGATCGTTTGTTCAGCCACTGGGATTTATTTTGCTGGAGGACAGGCTAAAGGCTTGGCACTCTGAACCCTTTATCAAGCTTCTGGGACATTGGTTGGACCCGAGGTCATCTTCAGAGGTTTGGTGCTGCTGTCACTTGCCGGTTCCCATGGCGCTTCCGAAGAGCTGTGTTCCCACAGTGTCATTGCTGCAGCCACCTTAATTCCCCTGAAGGCGGATTCAAATGATGGAGGGAAAAATTAACATACTATAAATGAATGCTGACGCTGTCAGCATTCATTTACGTGAGAAATGCATGAGGGAAAGAGGGTGGGGAGTGATGATGCAGAAAGCGGTGTTTTCTGATGTGCCGTTCTCACAGAGCACCTGAAGAAGGGCTGTTGCAGCAGTGGGTAACAGCACGGGGCTGCTCCTTCCCTTTGTGGAATGGCAGCTCTGCAACCTCCTGCACTGAGAGCGGTGCTCAGGCAGCTGCAGGTCTGGGCCATGCACAGCTGGCCTGGTTCAAAACCCTGCCATTGGTGTTTTGTGAAAGCATGGTAACAAAGAAGGGTTTAGCACTGCAACCCCTCTGAAGTTAGCAAAGTTGCGTTGTTCAAGTCCCAGAGTGTCAAAATTGAGGCTTGTGAGCCAGAGTTGAAATAAATACATAAATAAAGCCTCTGATATTTTTGGTTAATAATGCCCTACAAATCTCCAGAACAGCACAGTGTGGAGAGCTGTAGGCAAATACGGGATTCACTCTTCTGAGGGAATTCTCTCTGTTACAGTTGATCATGAGGCAGTGTAAGGTGGCTGTTGGGATATCAATCAGTTGCATGCATTGGATTAAAATTAATCTCCCTGTGAAGATGAAGTGTTTTAGCTATACTGTGAGATGGCAAACCAACTGTAACCAGCAGGTGTGTGTTTTCTCTCAGAAGCATCACCCCTACGTGTGGTTTTTAGCCTCAGAATGGCACACGTGTTAATGAACATGTGACTCTCCTGTGTGTGTGATCTTCTAAATATCATTTAGGGCTGTTGTTCTTTCCATGTGGAGCAGGGAACTGTGCAGTAAAATGGACAGTGTCATTTGGAGCCTTTCTAATGTGTGGTGACTGAGTGCATGGAGTGACGGCTTACCAGGTGGGCTGCCTATCTGCTGCTCTGCGTTCTCCCCAGCAGTTGTTGATTTAGAAAGTGTTCTGAAGTTGGGATAGACTCTGATGCGAGGAAGTGATGCGTCTGATTGTCAAATGCCAAAATCTCATAGGTACACACACACCACACATGAGAAGAATGCACTCTTTTAGTCTTGCATCATCTGACTCATGATTTTGATTATGTATGCTGCTAAGTTCAAAGTTTTCCCCACACAAAGTGAGAGCTGTACGAAGCAGCCGTGCTTCAGACCGCTTTACTTCAATTGTAGTAACAACTTTCGGAGTTTAAATCATCAACAACCTCTGCGTGAACGACTGCAAACGACTGCAGGTCACAAAGCACGCTTCCCTGGCACCAGGTCCTCCTGTGCTTCAGTCGCACTCAGTCTCTCTTCTATTTTTTCCTCACCTTCATGTCTGTCTTTGAGGTGTGGGGTTTGTGAAGCAATGAAAGTTCTGTGTTGGTTAGTGAAAGCTGCTCTACGGGGCTCAGGACGCTCTTGCTGTTGCTTCAGGATGGAGAGCTTCGTGTGTACCTGCGTTACAGCAGGAAGGTACAGTGCGGGAGCGTAGGTTGCCGTGTGCACGTAGGAGTGCCATGTAGCAGTGAAACCAACCATGAGAGGTGACCTGATCTCTCTCCTTCCCCCCGCCCCCTTCTCCAGGAGCTGTGCTGTCCGTGCCCAGTCTATCTTTCCACTTGCCCAACGCGTCCCACATGCCTGCGGCGTGCACCCCTGCCCTGCCCGGGCCCTCCTGGCCCACGTCGCGCCCTCCCAGGGCTCGCGGCTGTGCATCCTCTTTCTTCCCGCCGCTCCCTCGCGCTGCTCGAGTTCGGTTAAAACGAGCCCTTCTTCCCCTGTGCTCCGTGGAGGGGCGGCGAGCCGAGCCCGGGCGGTGTTGGGGGGGGGGGGGGGGGGGAGGGAGGGGGGTCGGGCGGCAATATTATAGTTGTGCTTTCCTATCACGGGATGACAAAACGCGTTAATTTTTCCAAAAAGCGGGGCTGGCGTTATTTTCTTTCCCACCGGCTCCGCGAGGGCTTTACGGCGCGAACGCCCGAGCCCCTCACACCTCCTTTCCTTCCCCTCCCTCTCTTTCCGCGAGGAGCGAATGGGTGCGGGACCGGGGCAGCGCATCCTCCGCGCGCCCCGCCGGGCACGGGGGCACCTTCCCCTTTGCTCTGCCGCGTGCGCGCGCGTGTGCCCGCCCGCCGGGCTCTGTGTGTGTGTGCGCGTGTCCCCGCTGCCTCCCGCCGCCCGCGGGCGCGCCGCGAGCGCCGCCGCCGCTGCCCTTTGATCCCGCGTTAGTGTCAGTTAGGGGCCGGCGGGCGCAGCCCTCGGCGCTGCCACCGCAGCCCTCGGCCCCGCACGGCGCCCGCCGGGAGCGCGGCCCCGGCCGCCGGGGGACGCGGCGAGCGGGGACAAGCCAGGTGCACGGCCGGCTCGGGGGGAGAGGAGGGAGAAAGGGAGCGCGGGGGGGAGAGAGCCCTTCGCCGCGGCTCCGGGGACGCCGGCTGCAGCCCTCGCTCCCCCGGCGGAGAGGGAAAGCCCGCCCCGGCCGGCGGCTCCCCCGGGGGGCCCGGCTTTGTGCCCGTCCGTGCCCCCCCACCCCCCCTCCCGCTCGTGTTTGATCTCCCGTTAAACAGAGGAGGAGAATGTGAAAAAAGGGGGAAAATGCCCAGGAGGAAGCAGGAGCAGCCCAAGCGCCTCTCTTCACGTAAGTGCCCCCTCTTTTTGCCATTTTCTCCTTCCTCCTCTCCCCGTCTCCTTCCTCTCTGCAGCCGCCTCCGCCGTTTCGCGCATTAGTTTAGGGTTACAGAGGTGAAACTGACAAAGACACAGCCTGGGTTATTCCTCTTTTAGGTCTGAGCTCAGGCAGCCATGTTGGTGATGAACAGCCTTGTGCCCTTTTAATTTTTCCTCTCTCTCTCCTTTCCCCCCTTCTTTCTTCGCGTCCCTCGCCCTTTCCTCCTCCTCCCTCCCCCCGCCCGTGATTGTGCATTTGTGCCGGGGGGTGGGGGGGGCGGCGTGGGGCTCTCTTCGGGGCCGGAGGGAGGGGGTGCCGTTAACGGGGTGGGGAGGGGGGCTCGCACCGGAGGGGAGGGCGGCGAGCGGGGAAGCGGCTGCCGGCGGCTCGCGTGGAACCGGCCGAGAGGTCTGTCCGCGGCTAAAGGTTGCGGCGGGGCCGGGCGGAGTGGGGTGGGGGGGGGTGGTGGGCACGGCCCCCCGGGGCCGGCGGTGGAGGGGGGGGGGGGCGGGGAGGCAACCGCAGCGACCCCGCAGCCGCCCCTACGGGAGCCGGGACCGGCGGGGGGAGGGGGCGGCGGTGAGGCGGCCCGTGGCGGCGAGGTCCCCGCGGAGCTGGGAGAGGCGGCGGCGCGCGCGGGGCTGCCGCTGGCTGCGGCGAAGCGGGGGCTCCGGCGGCGCTGCCCCGGCCGCGAGCAGCAGAGCACAGGGCTAAAGTGCACCCCGCGTGCACGCACACGCTTACATCCCTAACGCGGCTCCCCCTGCCCCGCTGCTCCTCGCTCCCTGCCCCCTCCTTCCTATTTTCTCCCCTCTTTGCAAAACAGTTAACTTTTCTCCCGCTCTCCTCCTTCCCCCCTACCCCCCCCCCCCCCCCCCCACCCGCATTAAGCGCTCGGCAGCTATTGAGGGAGAGACGGAGGGGAGGGGACCTAAAAATACCTTGCCCCTGCCTGGCCCCGGGGGTGCCTCGAGGCGAGCAGGGGGTGGCTGCCGGGGGTCATTTGACCGTCTCCGGCGCATCTGCCCGGAGCGCGCCCTCCGCGCGAGGCCGGGGGCACGGCGGGGCCGAGCATTCGGTCAGCGGGAGTTCAGCGCGGCGGCCCCGGCTTTGCCGCTGCCGGGGGGCGCCGCTGCGGGCGGGGCGCGGTGCGGTTCCGCGCGATAGGGGCAGCGCTGCCCCGAACCCTCCGTTCCGCGGCACGGGGGCCAGGCCGGGGGGCGGCACTCGCAGCCCGGCGAGTATTTCTCTACCCGTTTTCTTTCCGTTGGTTTAAGGAAGGCTCGAGTTGCGCTGTTTATCGATTATTCCTCCCCCCCCCCCCCGCTCCTTCCCCTCATCCCTTTTCTCTCTCCTTTCGCCCCCGTGCAGCCCTGCCGCGCTCCGCCCGCTGCAGTCGGCGGCCCCGTGCGCCGCTGCCCGCGCACGGCGAGGCCGGCACGGGGGCGGCGGCGGCGCCGCCTCTGCAGCGCCCGGCGGGCGGGGGCAGGGGCCAAGCCCGGGAGCGCAAGGCCTCGCCCGGCGGCGCGGGGGCCTCCCGGGGGGAGTGGGCGGTGCGGGGGGGGGGGGGAGGGTGCAGCGCCGCCGCCCGGAGCCCCCCGTGAGCGGGGGCGCGGTGGGGGGAGGAGGGGGATTCCTCGGCCCGGAGGAGCCGGCGGGGCGGGCCCCACGGGCGGCGCGGCGGCTGACCTTGCCCCTGCCCTGCCCCGCGTGGCTGCCCTCTGCCCGCCTCTCGGGCTGACACGCAGCCCGGGCTCCATTTTAGCTCGCGCTGCCGTGCGCTGCCTGCCGGGCTCGGCTCCGGCGCTGCGCTGCCCCCGCCCGCGGGCTGCGCCTCGGGCTCGCCGCGGCCCCGACCTCCTGACCGCCGCGCCAGGAAAAGTCGCGGCCTTCTCCGAGCGAAGGAACAATCGCCTGCATTGTGCGAAACGGGCGCCGTGTTTATTTTGTTTCTTAAATGTACGGCCTCATTTGCGGCTCTTTTGGCTGAATTTTTTAGTTCGATTCACAAGAGGTGTTGGTTTTTTTTTTTTCCCGATGTGTGAAGCATGCTCGCTGCGTCCCACGCTAATGCTACTTCTTAGTGGGTTGTATTTATTTAGCTTTCTCTTACAGCCCGACTGCGTTGAATTAAAAGCTCTCCTTTGACAAAAACATGATAATAACGTGTTGGGTAAATAAGGAAGAATTGTAGGAATACAGATGCAGCCTGCAGCCCTGCGCGTTCAGAGGATGGCCTGCAACCCATTGCGCTCAGTGTGCAAAGGCTATCAGTAGTGGGTTTGGGGCTGAGCTTTTTTTGTAGTGTCTTTTTTTAATGGGCATTCTGTGTAAAATACATATTTTTCCCTGCAATTCCCGAAGGTTTTAACAACGTATTTTTTTTAGGTTGTGTACGCTTTTTGTGTTTAGATGTTAACAAGAGCAATAGGACGGGGGGAGCGTGCCGTGCACATGCAGAAGGAGATGGCTCGTGTTGTGCTGAGCTTCAGCTCTGCCCCAGCATGGGTTTGGCACTGCGCTTCAGCTGTGCCACAGGTTGCTGCTGCTGCAGGAGTGTTCTGTGGTGCGCTCAGTGCCTGCTTTTGGTGCACGTGGTATCCTGCGCCATCTCCTGATAGTTTGGATTCCCTGGTAGTGGTGGCTGGGAAAGCAAATAGACACTGAACAACTTAGTAAGGTGAGAATATAAATAAGCTGACGTGTGGTACTGCGGACTGTACAGGAGTTTGGGTAGAAAGTGGTGTTTTCAGGATCTCCAGGCCTCGTTTCAGTTCTTACAGGCTGTGTGCCCTGACAGGCATCTGAAGGACATGGTACGATAGTATGCAGCTGCTGCCCACTGGGACCCTGATTTTATATGTCTCCATATTAGACACTACTGTCTGTCGGCTTCATTTGATAACTATGGTGAATTTTGAGGTAATTTCCCGAAAGAAGATGGCACCACCAAAACACCTGCTCTGGTAAAGGAATTCTCCCTGTTAAGAGTTTGTGAGAGATGGCCGAGACTATTACAACAGTGTAACTTAGTTTCAAGTGAGTTGCAAGATGCTGACACTTAGGTAGCTGAAGGGGAATGAGAGTTCATTTCATTAGATGCATTAATACTATTTGCTTCAAGGGGCAGAGTTAAGGTTGAGCTCACGGTTACCGGAGTTGTTTACAACACAGTTCAATTTGGAAGGGTCCTTTGGAGGTCATGTGGTCAAGGCCCCTGCTCCCAGCAGGGCATCCCACAGCTTTCCGTTGCGTGGGTGGGCCATAGGAAGCTCCACTGAGAACGTGAATTGCAGCTGGAGCTTCTGCATGCAAAGAAGTGTAATTTTTTGACATGTTAAGTCACAGATGCTAGTGGAAAGCCTTCGCTCGCATTCTAAAATATAAGAGAAAGTGCTTTCTTTTTTAATCTAAGGTATGAGCGAATGAGGTCAGAGCTTCAGGAATTCTTGGATAGACAATGGCTCTTTCGTATCCAAATAAAATACTGGAGCAGCTCACCTCGGCTTGCACTGGGAGAGCTTCATAAGTTAGAAGTTTACTCAGTGCACGCGTGTCTCGTGAGTACTTTTGGATGCACCTAACTCAGACAAATCAATTCATTTTCATTGGAATGCTTGAAGGAACTTTACTTGTTCCTTAGCGTGCATAGGTGGTTTTTTTGTGCTTTTTTTTTCTTTTTTCCCCTTTCAGCTGCTTCGATGCTTAGATCTAAATAAGGGTATGTTTTCTACTCTATGCAGTTAGAATCAGAGTCTTTAAAAATGCATTCATAAATACAGTTTTCCTCTGTTCTTGTTATCCTGATCGCCTTATGTTCTATCCTACCTTCTGCTATTACTTCCTTTTCTCAGCGTTCCTCACCTTACAAACGGGACATGGAAGGGATCAGCCCGAGAAGTAAAAGCTTCGGGAGGTTTTGAGATAGCAAGTAGATGTTCAGGATCTAGATCACCACGTTGCCTCAAGCATAGCAATCAGTGTTCCCTGAGGTTTGGTCCAGTCTCAAAAGCTTGCGCGCAATGCAGTTTGTGAATGAATGCCACCATACCGTTTATGTCAAGCTTGCGTTTGTTTCATCAGACAATTAGGAGCTGTATTCAGTATTTTGAACTACTACGTTTTGAAGGATGAGCTACTACCTCTGTTGGCTCTCTTTTGTTGAAGATGGAGGTACAACACCGATATAATATTAGTATAACTATCAGAAGCTGGCTCTGTGATTGTGAGGGGGCATAACTCTTCTTGCTTTTGTGGTTAAGTTTGGTATTAGATATTCCAGATGCTGCATTGTAGTTTTCAAATGTTTCCATACAAAACAAACAATCAACCCTCAAACACGACGAAACTTTTTATTGTGTGTCTTTTATTACTGGATTGTGTCATCAGAGCGTAAAGAAAATACTGATAATGAGATAAATTAAGAGGGGTTTTAAAGCTTCCTCCTATTTTATTTCTGCAACTTGCTTTATGTGATACTGCCTGGCAGCCAGAGAGGGTTTTGGGGGTGGGTTTTTCGAAGACTTCCCAGTGTCAGAAAGCCCTCACCAGCATTTGAGGGCTTCCTTTGAGACAAAGGGTTTTTATCAGGAACAGGAATCTCTTAATAGTGTTTATTACCTTACTAGCAGGCATTGCATGTACAAGGGGAAGCTTTTAACATATTTTCTATTTACTATTTTTAACCTCTCACCACTGCGGGGATCATGATATAGCTCATTGTTGGCAAGAGGGTCCATGTAGGGAAAATTATTATTCTTAGTATGATTAGGTTAATAATTTCATTGCTATTATCATAGTTGTCCTGGTGGTACTATAATGTACCTCTTAAATGAACAGCGGCGTTTAGTTGGATGGAGTAGCATCCACATTACTCTGTCTGAAAACACTGTTCTTATTTTGCCCCGCTCGTTATAGCGAAGTCATTATAGACTCTTCAGAAATAGCTTCTCCCTTTATGGGGGTTGTTTCTGACGTCTGAAATCTCTGTCTGTTTTATAAAGTCATTCAGTGGTCAGTGTCTGAAGTCATTCAGTGGTAGACTCTTAGTGTTGTCTGGTGGTACGAAGTATTAATAGATCACACTCAGGTGTGAATGGGACTAACAAAGAACTGATGTCGTGCTCCTTAAGCTACTTAAGGTTTAAGATCTTATGAATTAAATTTCAGAGAGAGCAGAGGGATAAAAAAAGTATAAAACACAAACACAGACTTCTTAGGTGGCAAAACAGGAAAACCCACAGGTAGAGCAGCAGGATGGGGAACGTAAGAACATGTAGACAGAATGCAGTTTTTATTTTTAAGTTTTAAAATGGACAAAGAAAGAGTACAGCTTCATCTCTGTAATAGCGTGATTGTTGTCTTTTTCATATGTAAGAAGGCAGAAGTAGGAAGAATTAAGTTTAACAAAAAAAAAAAAAAAAGAAGAAGAAGAGCCAGGAGGAGCTGGCTGTTCAAAGTGAAGTATTAGTAATTTCCTATAATTTAATCAGACAAGATCCCAGAGCAAGATAATGAGAGCATGACCTACAAAAGAGGACTTTTTGGAAGTTAAAAGGGTTTCTAACATGAAGCTTTACTAGGCATATGATTTGTCATGAAGCACCATATAGAGGACCTTTTTTCTTTCACGTTGCAAAGAAATCATAATATGGACATTAGTTCAGATGGTTAGGAAGAGCTAATTTGGCTTGTGCCTCAAATCCTTTTACTGTTAGAGCTCTTAAACTGCTCCAGAGTCATACTTGAAGAATTCATCTTCTAAATAATGTTTTGTTCTGGTTTCTGGCATACCATTTTTTTCTTGCCTGGTTTGTCAGTCATGATACTATGATGTGTATCACTTACATTTACATATATAACCCCCCCTCATGGTATATGGAGTCTGAAGTGTTACGTGTTTCATGAAAACAGTATGCAGAAATCCTGGAGTTCAAAGTGGCTAACAGTATGTAATGGACTTCAGTTTTCAAGTGATTCTCTTTTTCTGTCCCCCTGCCTTTTTATTTCATATTTTAAAGCTGTTTCTATAAAGAACAGTAAATGATGTGGCTCAATTTGGGCTGAAGGAAAAATAACCTCAAGAAGGTTTCTAACCCTTTCCCCAAGGATTTTTTTTTTCTAATTATTTTAATTTGAATTCTAAAATTCAGGCTTAACCCAGACTTGAGTTCAAAGGAGGCATGTTGCAGGGTACAGTCAACATAACTCTGCACACATACACCCTCACAATTGTGGCTAATTTAATGTGGGATTCAGTAACTTGTATCCAAAAATTCACAGAAGAGCTTCTCTTTTAGTTTTTGTTTTTGGAGACTAACTCAGGGTGGTAGTTACAGAACCCTTATGCTCCCAAAGATTAATTTTCTACTCCTTATGTGCCTTCAGTAGTGTTTACAACCTGGTACTCCATTTGGCCTAGACAACAGGTGTGCTTGGTCTGAGCCTGTAGGCTTCGTAGTTAGCTCTATTGCTTCAAGTTTCTCCTGCCTTTCCAGGGATTTCATGTTTGTGGTGTAATTACACTGAACAGTAGGACCCCATGGCTTAAGCCTAATGCTCAAACTAACCTGTTATATTTTGCAGGTTGAGAGAGATGTTAAGAGTTCACACGGAGTCCAAGTTCAATTAACTGGGGATCATGGAAGGGTTGTGATTTTTTTCTTTTAATTTTTATTTATTTATTTTGAGAAACATGTAGTGAGGAGAGAAAAACTGGGCCATATAAACAGTCATTTCTCTTGTTCTTTTCAGTACTTAGGTGATAGGAATGGAAGTTGGGGCTGAAAGGATGACTGTAATGCTGATGGTATGATAGACCAAGAGAAAGAAGTTGTTATGCAAGACTACAGCTTTAGCTGCTGCTCAAAATATGTTGCATTAAAAATGCAAGGGTTACCAAGCAGTAGAGGTCTTGTGGTGCTTGACTTAACCAGCAGTTTGAGAAAGTGAAGTTAGGTTCCATACATTTGCACTGTTCCATTTCTTTTGTTTGGGACACTCACTAGGATGGAAATAAATTATTCAGAACAACTCAAAGCAAGCTTCTGTCATCATCCCTTTGGATTCTGCAGGGCTTTACTTCTGGAGGCTCCCTACCTCAGGAAGGGTTTATATCTGCAGGCCCTCCTCTGAGATTGGCTGCTTGAATGTCTTTGCTGCTATCACAGGGCTTTCTAAGCAAGAACGTGGAATTCTCTGTGTGGCCTTAAACAAGGAGGACAGAAGTATTACCTGGAAGTGTCCATAATGGAGAAGATTTGGTGAAGACTTACTTTAAAACTACAGCTCTCTATTTTAAGTAGGTGTTTTGGATGGATCTTGATACCTGTTAGAGTTTGTAAGATGGGCAAATATGATATCAGGGCAAAAGTGGGGATTCTGTTGAGTTGAAAATAAATGGCAGGTAACTCTTAGAAAAATGCTTTAAAAAAACTTGATGGTTTTAAGCAAAATTCACACTTGTTAATGGATGGATCCTCATGTGTGACTTTATTAATGAACAGGAATTCTTTGCGAGCCACTTCATTTTGAGTCGTGTAGTACAAATAAACAATGATAATTCACCTTAGATGAATTTCTTTTCTCAAAAAAGGAAATAGTAGCAGATCTTCTGCAGTAGATAATCATGCAGTCAAGAGCAGGTAAGGGAAAGAGAGAGTATTGGGCAACTGGATCCAGCTAGCAGCAGGTGTTGTGGCTGTTTGAGTTTGCTTGCGTTCCTGAAGCACAGGCAGAATCACTCCCCTTGTGGGCTGCTGTGTCAAATGTAGACCTCGCAGCTGGTGCCTCAGGACTCATTTCATCTGTGTTTGAAGCAGAATCTCCACTTTTCTACCTTTGTATTTCTAGCACTTTGAGGCCAGGAGGAGCCCTTCTTAGGCACCAGTGTAAGCATAACAGCCTAGAGCTGCTCTAATTTCTGCTGCCCACAGGCTCTCATCCTGCTCCTTGTTCTGGAGGGGAAGGGCTGACATAATCCTTTTGTCAATTCTGTGTTGCCAGAGGGAGTTCTATGCACAGAGAATAACTCTGAAGGGGGCTCTTCTGCCCACCTTGAGGTACTTTAACATTGCCCATAAGGTATAAATGGACCTCGCCGTAATTGCTTACATGTCTTCCTGCACAGTGCTATGCCATGTTGAGATAACAAAGCAAGCTCTAATAAAGCTACCTTGTGTATGGGAGGCAGTTATCACAGCAGTCTACTCAGGTTAATTCAGCCATAATGCTTCTGGGTATTCTCAGGCTGGTTCAGATATCACTACATAGCACTGTGTTATTTAGTACAGATGTACTCTCATGAGAATCAGAGTTGTTGTCTTTGAAGGCATTTTTTGGCCTGTGTAAAAACTGTTGGTAAGGCCCACAGGGTCTTCAACCAATAATACATCAAATCCCGTAATCCAGTGATGCACTGCAAGTAGATGTGAAACATCCCTTTCTCTTCCACCATTCCTCTGAATTTTAGGTGAATTTTTGGGCAGAACATAGAAATGGTCCATGCCCTCAGTAGTCATAGCGTTAGTTTCTTTTAGAACGAGTTTGGCACAGAATCCTAAATCTCCTTAAATAAAATTAGTTTTGAGGAAGGTTCACTTTTTATTTGGTGCTTGCACTAGAATTAAGCGACCACTTAATTTTTCACAAGGTTGAAAGCTGAGGCTGTTCCTCAGTGTGTCTAAGAGTGAGAAGTGCCTATTCTACATGGGAAGAACTGCTTCTGTGTGTTAGCCTACCCCTACAAGTAGCTTCCTAATCCTCTCTTGTTTGGCTTCGCTTGTTAACCCCAAGCAATCCTCTCAGGGGCAAAGAAAGCAGCTGTCTTTGGTAGCAATCAGCACGACAAAACAAACAGATCCTGAAGCTTCCCTTAGATACTGTAATATCGTCCTTGTGGGGGGAATTAGAGAAACAGAGAATATAATTTGCTGTGTTTTAATCTGACTTTGGGAGAGAGGAAAGGAGTAAATTATAGGGAACAGGATTCCTGTGGCATTTGTAGGAAGGGATAATTTAAGTATCTAAACCTTAAGCATTCTGTTTCTGAGCCAGTCAGAAAGCTAATGTGCATAAAGCGCTCAGGTGAGTAATGGAGCAGAGTAAGGCTTTAAATGGGGGGCATGTTATTTACCTAAATATATAAATAAAAATCTGGAGAATCTGCACATACCAGAAATAGGCAGAAATGAGTTAAAAACAGAAGAGATCTTTGTTAGATTAGCACGTTGTCCTCACCTGCTCTGCTTGAGGATTGACATGCATACCGTTTGTGTGCTTCCACTCTGTGACCCCTTGGCAGGAGCTGTAAACATGATAGGGGTAGTTGAAGACATTGCAGCAGCTTGATCTGAGGTTTCCTTGGTTTTCTGTATTACAGCTTACATATTGTAGTAACATAGGAATTTCTGACTGATTTTGTTGTTTCCTTGATTTTACTGATGAACAGCCTTCATAAATGTGTTCTAAAGCAACAATTCAGTCTATTTTAACAGCATTTTTCTAGGAGTCGGTGTTTTGAATAGTCACCGTGAGGTTTTCTCTTAATGTACTTTATAAAAGGGAAATAAAGTTCACAGTATTTGCTGTCAGAACCTTCCCAAATTCCATGTTTATGATAATCTAAGATGACTTTTCCGAGTTCCATTTAACTTAATTTTGAAAACCAGAGCTTGGTGCCTCTTACCTGCGGTGGGCCACCTTTGCAGACTTGCTCTGATCACCCATTTGCTGTTGGGGTGGTGTAAATGTTGAGCAAGTTGTCTTGGCCTTCCCAGGTGGGATTCTCATTGCACAGGGAAAACACAAGAGAGATCAGAGAGCTGTAAAGGCTCGTGCTGTGTTCCTCCTTTACCATATACTTACAGTGCCACGCAGGAGAAAACCTGCTCCTGGATATAGACTGAACAGAGGCATCTGGATTATTGAGCATGTAGGTGTAGTGACTCTTCTCAGTTGAGTGGAAAGATTTGTTTTTGCCACTGGGGCTGTTGTGAAGTTGTCTTATTTGTAGTCAGAGAAGGAAATACTGAGCTGACCAAGAAGTCAAAGTAAGCACAAGTCAAATGTACAACAGAGGCTGTTTTCTTCTTCCTTCCTTACGAGCCAACTGGGTTAATTTTGTGTTCAGGATATGAAAACCTGCCTTCAGCAAGCAAGTTTTTTTTTCTTGCTGTTTTCCTAGCGTGTATGTAACAACTACATTGCTTGTAATAGTTTCTGCATCTAAGAGATCTAGACTCCGGTGACGGAGCTTTCTGGGTTGTTCGTGATGGTGTACGGAGGCTCAGTGGGATGGTTTACAGACAAGAAGCGTCCCACATTTTGGAGTTCGTTTCATCCTTTTTGTTTCTTTTTTCTCTTTTTTTTTCTTTCTTTTTCTTTCTTTGTTTCTTTTTTGTTTTGTTTTGTTTGTTTGTTTGTTTTTCCAGTAGCTTAACAAGAAGTTCTCTTTGGATATTCTTCTCATCTGTTGGAAGAGAACTTCATAGACATCTCTTTTTTTTCCAGTGTAGCACTACTACATTGATGAAGATAAGTTTTCTTCCCTTTTCTCTAAAACCACTTGTGATGAAATCACTGCTTTAATCACTGATGATTCTTCCTTTTTTTTTTTTTTTTTCTTTTTAATCCTTTGCCAGTCAGTATTTATGGTAAGATTTGCAGACCAGCTGGAGACGACTGGTCAGCCTTTTCATGCATGTAGGAAAGCAGAAGAATATCTATTTTTCATTTTGGTAACGCTACTGCTTTATCAGTGAAGACTACTGATAGTTGCAGAATATAATGAAAAGTTGTTTGGAACTGGTTCAGGAGAAGACACACTATGCCTTTAACCCCTGGAAGACGAGGAAAAGTTAATGCTGCCATTTGTATTATTCTGGACATTGTTGGCCTTGCTTGAGATGTTAGAGCCAGTGGTAATGCAGAAAGCAGACTAGAAGTAGCATGTTTTTCTCTAAGACTCTAAGCATTCTTTCACGTGAGTGTCTGCTGGGTTTCTGGTTACTACAGTAGTGATTAGACATAGAAAGGTGCTCTCAAGAGCTACCTTGTGCACGAGAGACAAGGAAGTAGTTTCCTTCTCTTTTCTTGTATTGGTATAGTACATAGGAGTACAAGTCAGGGAGCCAGCCAACCTGTTGTCCCCGGTATACATGGTCTGACAGAAATTAGTTTCAGCCTGAAAGTGAGCTTGTATTGGAATTAGATGTACCATAGGAAAGATGCATATAGCAGTTTCACAGGTAAACCAGGGCACCAATGGCTCAAGTCATGCATGTGGATAGCAATTTTCTCTCTGAGAAACTAGAGCCGAAAAAATAGAAAGCATGCTCCTTGAAATGGCTAGGTACATGCTGAATGTTGCTGTACGGATTTTTTTTTTTCCCAGTAATTTCAAAACCTTCTAAAAGGCTTTCCATGAATACTGAAATTATGCTGGGCTTACACTGTTATATCTGGTGGGAGTTCTCCTCTATTTCAAAACTTGACTATGCCTTCGGAAAGATACAGGAAACTAGATCTGTTACATAGTCCTCTGTACTTAACAGCTTCTGTGTATAGAGAAAGAGCATAATACCTCATTTTCATTTTGGTTTCAGCCTCTTGTGTCTTTAGTCAGATATTTTCTGTTCTTTTTTGGAAATCTCTTGCTATTACTAGCAAGAGAAGAGGTATGGAAAGGGAAATTTTACCTGAGTTCACAATGTACATCCATCTTGCTGTAGATTTGATACTCTCTTTTGACCCTAAATGAGCTCACTGCTTCTAGGCAAGAACAGTGGCCTTCTGTGATTTTCCCATGCTTTCCTTGCACCTTAGGTGCATGGATGTCCAATGTCTTGGCTTGCCTGGGCCAAATTTAATGAATAAAAATAGTCTCGGGCCACATATACATAGATCTCTCCAAAAGCAATGCCTCCTATTTATTTCCATGGAAATGACAACAGATACAAAGAGCAAGATAACACTACTTGATAGATGAAATTATCAGCTACAGAACACTGTTTCTCAACATAGTCACCACCATTAGCTATGCATCTTCTCCATGATAAACAAGAGTGTTTCCATGTTTATAACCGTCTGCACCAGTGAGGGTGACCCACTGACACTACTGGTGAAACACACCTCCCACTGCCTTCACTGTGCTCACATCCACTGTTTGGTCTCTATAAGCATTCAGCAAGTGACACTGAATGTCAGTGGGTGCCATTTTTTCCACAAGGAGGAATTCATTGACACACCTTTGCTTCATACACATTTCCATGTCAGACACCATTTTGTCAGACTGCCCCTCTGCCACCGTCTGTCGCACAGCATGGAATGAGATGGTGGTGGGAAGGTTCAACCTCGGCTGCCATACCACCACTATCCGCCACTGATGTTATGGCCCAACATAATAATAATAATAATAATAATAATAAAAATAATAAAAAGGTATTACTTTCAGAGCAGCCCTCTCAAAATATACACTATTGTTCATAGATAAGTAGTAAAACAATTTAAAATAGTTTTCTTTTTTAAAAAAAGAGAGGGGAACAGAAACATAGAACTAGTGGGATATTTGACATTGTCTTTGTGAAACTAACACACCAGTCTGGTTTGATGGCAGTGGTTGCAATTCTTAATGATGTCTCAAGGTGTTCATTGGGGATTTTCAATTAAATTTTACTCTTCCTGTAGTTCATCCTTGACAATAATTGCTCAAAATGTGTATACTGCCAAAAAGCACAATGGCATGAATAAAGTGTGATTGTGAAACGAAGGATATTTTTCTCTGCTAAGGTAGGGATTGTGAAAGTCTGGTAAAGAGACATGATCAGACTTTTGAGTTGTATGTCTGATTGCAGCTCTATACATTCCATTTGAAAATTTGCAAGTCATGTATTTGTATCAGCTGAAAATGGTCTCGCAAATATAAATTGATTTTTGGTTTTTTTTTGGGCAGTCTTGAAACCCCAAGCTGTGGGGTGCAGTCAACGTGCCTGAGGGATGAGAAGATGCTATTCAGAGAGACCTAGACAGGTTTGAGCAGTGGGCCCAGGAGAACATCTTGAGGTTCAACAAAGCCAAGTGCAAGGTCTTGCACTTGAGTCAAGTCGACCCCCACTATCAATACAAGCTGGGAGACAAAAGGATTGAGCACAGCCCTGCCAAAAAGGACCTGGGGGTAGTGGTTGATAGCAGGCTGGACACGAGCCAGCAATGTGCCCTTGCAGCCCAGAAAATCAACTGTATCCTCGGCTGCATCAAAAGTGTTGTGGCCAGCAGGTTAAGGGAGATGATTCTACCCCTCTGTGCTGGTGAGGCCTCACCTGGAGTACTGTATCCAGATGTGAAGTCCTCAGTACAGGAAAGATGTGGACCTGTTGGAGCATGTCCAGAGGAGGGCCATGGAAATTTTCCAAGAGATGGAACACCTCTCCTACAAGAAGAGGTTGGGAGAGACAAGAGGAAATGGTTTCAAACTTAAAGAGGGGAGATTTGGGTTGGATATAAGGAAAAAGTCTTTTACATTGGGGGCCCTGAGGCACTGGAGCAGATTGCCCAGAGATAAGGTGGAAGCCCTGTTCCTGGAGACCTTCAAGGCTAGGCTGGAGGGGCCTCTGAGCAGCCTGACTGAGCTGTGGATGTGCCTGTTCATTGCAAAGGAGTTGGACTAGATGACCTTTAAAGGTCCCTTCCAACTCTAATGATTCCATGAATCTATTTTCAAACTCCTTTATCAAAGCAGAAAGCAGGACAGAAGTAAAGGTGGAATCATTGGCCTCAAATAATGATGGTGGGGGAGCTTTATTTTCTGGAGCTATGGCTTTGCTGCTCAAATCTATCATTTTTTATTAAGACTGTTTCAATCTAATTTGTAGTAATTAAGGATTTCCTGCTAATTTAAACAGTTGGTTTTGGCAATATACAGATCATCTTCTCATATGTGCTGGTTCTAAGTTAAAAAAAATCTACACAAGAGTCAAGGAAGCAGATAATTCACTGATTTATCAACCTTAGCAGATTTTTTTTTTTCCTTTTCCTTACAACATAGTGGTAGCTATGGTAAATTTACTCTGAATTGCTTAAGGGTACTGATTCTATATGGTGTGTACAACACATGAGGGCACCTCTTAAAATGAATGGGTGAAGGAGCAGGTAATCAGCCAGTGAGGCTTTGGTGCCTCGATTAGCCTTTTGGTCAATGGTTTATTCCTTAGAAGAGTTTGAAATTCCCCTCCACAGCACAGCTGAGAGCATAGGTGCTTTGTAGATTTTCCTTGGTGCTTCTTTCAGTCTTTTAGGTATTTTGAGAACTTTTCATAAACTTAGCACTATGCGTAAGCGATAACGCTAAATTACTGTTGTGATTTGGAAGTTATTTGTCTTCGTGGTGAATTGTTTGTGTGTAACAAGGTGGCATTCTTGAACGCTTTCCTCACTTTGGTCAGCCCATTTTGTGGGATGAATTGACACTTGCAGCTTCTCGTGCATTTCCTTTCCAACTTTAAGGGTGACTAAAATCATGTTGTTGTGGTGATGTTGCCTGTTTTAAATGAATAACCATGCTAAAATGAGCTGACATATTGAAGAGTAAATCAGTGTTATAATAATATACACCACAAACCAAACTCTTTATTCTTGTCTGCTGAAAGCTGTTTGGAACATGTAAGGATTTTTGTGCCTGCTTTCTTTTGCTGGGGTGGTGTCTGTGCTGAGGCTTGCAGTACATTTCAGGCAATGAAGATGCACTCTGCTGCAGTAAAGGATTGAGGCAGCTATCACTGCAGCCAGTTCTGGGAGGTGGCAGGTCAGGTGCAGGCAGGCCTTAATAAAGATGAATTGTTAGCTAATGAAGGCATTGAGTGAATAAGAGCAGACAGTTTATAGAGGTGTTTCAAAAACGGAGGACACAGATATGCAAAATAGAGTGAGCCGCCAATTCTATCTGTTACCAAGTTAAATGAAGATTAGAAAGCAAAGCTTTCCAACTCTTTTGGGCACCTAGATCTTACATAATATGATTAGAGAAACTGTACTATTTATGCTTAATGTCCTACTTCAGTTCTGCTATAGCTACTTGTGAAGTGCTCGCAACGTAAAGGTGACACCCGTAAGGGTGCACTTCCATATTTTCTTCGTTTGCCAAAACCTTGTGGGATACCACTGGCAAACAAGAAGTATACAACTGCTTTAAGATCACAGAATCCATAGAGTTGGAAGGGACTCTTAAAGGTCATGTGGTCCAACTCCCCTGCAATAAACTGTGACATCTACAGCTAGATCAGGTTGCTCAGAGCCCCATCCAGCCTGATCTTGAATGTCTGAAGGGACAAGGCATCCACCACCTCTCTGACAACCTATTCCAGTGCTTCACTACTCTTAAAAAGTAAAAAGTAAAAAACTTTTTTCTTACATCCAATCTAAATCTCCACTCTTTTATTTTGAAACAATTTCCCTTTGTCCACTGCCAAAGACTCTATCCCCTTCTTTCTTGTAGTCCTGCTTTAGATACTGAAAGGCCCCTGAGGATCAGTACTCATCACTGATCTACATCCACATGTTGAGCCATTGACTACTGCCCTCTCAGTATGATCTCACAACTGGTTCCTTATGCATAGAGCAGTCACCTATCGAATCTCTATCTTTCCGGTTTAGAGAGAGGGATGTTATGGAGGATCATATCAAAGGCCTTACTGAAGTCTTCCTGAAGATCAGTAAATCTTTCCTTGTCCACTAATGCAGTTAAGCCATCATAGAAGGCCAATGAGTTGGTCAGGCAGGACTTCCCTTGACAACGCCATGCTGGTTGTCTCGTATCAGCTTCCTGTCTTCCATGTGCCTTATCATAGCTTTCAGGAGGATCTATTTCATGGTCTGTACCAGCATAGAGGAGAGACTGACAGGTCAGTAGTTGCTCGGGTTGTCCTTTCTACCCCTCTTAAAAATGAGTGTGACATTGCCTTTTTTTCTAGTCACCAGGGACTTAACCTGACTGACATGACTTTTCAAATACCATTGAGAGTGGTTTGGTGACTACATCTGTGAGTTCCCTTGGGGCTCTGGCGTGCATCTCTTCATGATCCATAGGCTTCTGGATGTTCAGGCTCCTCAGGTGGCCACGAACATAATCTTTGCTTACAGTGAGAGGTATATTGCTCCCCTAGTCCCCACCTTCTGAACCATTTGCTTGAGGGACGTGTGAAGAGCAGTTGTCAGTGAAAATTGAGGCAAAAATTTGAGTATCTCAACCTTCTCCTTGTCTGTTGTTACCATCCTGCCTGTATTGTCCACTGAGGGAGAAAAGGGAAGTATACCTATTTAGACTTCGCTTTTCTGGTTGATGCATTTGTAGAAGTCTTTCTCATTCTTCTTTGCATCCCTTGCCAAGTCCAGTTCCAGTTAGGCCCTGGCCTAGTTCTACACAGCCTAGCAGCATCTCTGTATTCCTCCTAGGCTACCTGTCCCTGCTTTCACTGCCTATGCATTTTCTTCTTCCATTTTGACCAGCAGGCCCTGGTTTAACCATATTGGTCTCTTGCCATCTTTTCCTCACTTCTTGCATCTCTTAAAGATTTGCCAGCTCTTCTCCGTTCCCTTGTCCTTGAGGACAGTTTCCCAGGAGGTTTTGTTGACTAACTCCCTGAAGAGCTGGAATTTGGCTTTCCTAAAATTAAGCATCCTGATTTTGCTCTTCGTCTGTCTGATATCCATCAGGATTGTGAATTCCACCACCCCTGATCTTTACAGCCCAGGCAGCCTCCAATCCTGAAGTCACTAATCAGTAATCAGTTCACTTGCACTGACGAGCAACAGGTCTGGTCTTGTATCGCCCTTGATGGGGCTGTCCATTACTTGGCTCAAGAAGTTATCCTCAATACATTCCAGAAGCCTCCTGAATTGCCTACTGCTTGCTGTGCAACTTTTGCAGCAGGTGTGAAGGTGGCTGTAGTCCTCTAGCAGGACAAGAGCCTGAGATAGCAACACCTCCTGTAGCTGGAGGAAGAAAGCTTCATGAACAGGCTCCACTTGATCAGGTGGTCTATAGTAGACACAAACCACAAGGATCCTTTTGTTACCACGGTCTCTAACTCGCATGTGTAAGCTTTCAACTTGCTTGTGGCCATTCTGCAGGGACAGCTCTTCATACTCAATTCCTTTCTAAACGTAGAGGGCAATTCCTTCTCCCCTCTTTCCTCTGCTTCCTGAACAGCTTCTAGCCATTGACAGCCATACTTCAGTCATGGGAATCATCCAACCAAGTTTCAGTGATGGCAACTACGTCATGGTTTTCTAGTGGCACGATGATTTCTGGCTCCTCCTGTTTGTTTCCCAAGTTGCATGCATTGGTGTAGAAGCACTTCAGCTGGTTAGCTGGCCTTGTCATCTTGGAGGATAACTCCTTAATTCCTTTGAAGCATTCCCATTGAGTTTCCCTGTTGCCTTCTCCTGTTACCTCAGTGGTCCCTGACTCATCATGATTTCAAGTGTGTTGCAACTCTGCAGCATATCTCAAGGCAACAGGTTGAAATGCCCCATTAGCACACTGTCCCTCTGACTTAGCTTTGCCATCCCACACCCTATAATGGGCAGGCTAGATGCCTTGAGCCATCCATTCAGTAGATAGGTCTTTTAAACCCTGTGTTATGCATAGTCTTTTTCTCGGAGATTGATCACCACAGCACCAAAAAGGCATTGCATGGCATGCAGAAAGAAATTCTGCTGGTCTTAATTCTGCTATGCAAGCTAGAAGCTAATCTCTTTGAAAATACATAAAATTCCTCTATTTCTGAGCTTTTTGTTCTAGGTCATATGTCAAGTTATTGGCTAGTTCTATGATCATTCCTGTGTTCCAACCTCCCTTCTTGAAGTCTGTCTATAAAAAGAACTGAGGTTGTTATCCTTTTTTTTTTTTTTTTTTCTAGATATCTTAATAACATAGTATGATCCTTCCATTTCTCAAGCAGAAATGTCCAAGTGAATGGATCTTGTCTTTCATAACGCCTAAGCAAAATGGTATGCTGGTAGATTTGAGAATGCAGATGTATTTCAGTGCTTGAGCTCATGGCAATCGCTTAGTCTGACTGTAGTTTTCCCTCCTTCTCTCTTTTCTTTTGTGAGGCAAGGATAACTGCAGCCTTACGTCTTGTCAGGAAAAAAGTGTATCTTGACTGTGGTGTCTTCAGCCTCAAAAATACAACAGAAGACTATACCCTGGAATCAGACTACTACAAATCATATATTTATATAGAAATGAGTAACCAAGCTTCATGTAAGTTCTAGTTTTGCGTGTAATAATCAGTTTTTCAAACATAAGCTTCATTCATGACCTGCCAAAGGAATAACATCTCCTCTTACTCATGGAGTCAATTTTCATTCAAGGATGGCTATAAAATATTATGGATTCCTGTGCTGACCATTTGGCATTCATGTGATTATCTCCCACAATAATTTGATCTTTCTGAGGTAGGCTGGTGTGGTAGTCCTTGACTCTTTATATGCTAAGAATAATATAAGCATTAAGAATAACGTTTAACTCTTCTTATTTTGGTTGTTTCAGCATGTCAATTACCTATTGATATTCAGTACTTTCTCACTGAAACAGCCTATTGCTGTAAACATCTGTCTAGAGCAAAACAAATAATGTTTTTACCAACTGGAAATAATTGTAAGGAATTTTAAAACTTGCTTATAATTAAGGAAAAGTAAAATTTGTAATCGCTGTGCTGAGCTTACTGTGTAAGTGAGCTCACTGAGGTAAATGTGTGCTGAAATAAATGGTATGCTGCCATTCCAGGTGCAAGAAATGTCTCTGGGTAGGCTTGCATGTGGACCACTTGATCCATCAAAGATCATTAAAGCTGATTCCCTTTTCAAACACAGCCATGGAATAACAGTTGATCTCCTGCATATTTAGTTTGTCCTCACATTTGTAATACTCTGTCAGAGTCTTACTCTGGTATTGTAGCTGACTTTAAAAGATGCAGGAAGCCTGAATTTCTTAACTGAGGGGCTTTTGAATCTGACTCAGAACCTGGTGGCTAAAGAAGTGTTTAGCAGATGCTTTATCACAATCTCTTTTTCATCAGACAGAAGAGATGTATTCCCCAGATATTTTAATGAGTAGACTTCAGGTGTTTGGTTGGCCATGTTCCTTGAACGTATAAATCAGTGTGATCATGATCTCTGGCTTTGTGAAAGGTTTGTTTGCACTCAACTACGTGTTATTACAGGATGTTGATGAGGGTCTGTGGAAGACCCTTTCAGTAAGTCTGGCTGTGGTACTTTGCTTAATCTCTGTGAAAGCATTACAGGAAGAACATAGGTACCATAAAGTACGTTTTGTAGGGAACATGATTTTCTGTTGTTAGACTGACAATTTGTGTGCTTCAAGAATCTGTCTTGGGGCTACTAACAAAGCCTTTGCAGAGTTAGCTGTCTTCAGGAGTATTTGTTTTTTCTAAAAACCTAATTCATCAGAATCAACGTTTTTTTTTTTGTCTACAGTCTCTCCAGGAGTTCTAGGTATTGGTCAAGTCCATGAATGAAAGCTCTTTTTAGGGGGTACAGCTTGAGAAATGGTCTTTAAAAAAGGTTCATTTAAAGCCGTGTGTGTTTCATTCTGTTCTGTGCACACACCTTGAGTGCTTCAGCTCAGTGAGCTTCAGAGAATGGGAAAATCCAGCTAAAACAAAGTCATTTTAAATTGTAAGGAGCACGTACATAATTATTCATGTATTCTACGTGTGTGTATTATTGTTATTTATTAACAGTGTGAGACATGTTGCTCTGCCCACATACTTCTAAGGGTCTTCTGATTACTAGGTCTTAGCATTAAAATACTATTTTCAAGTCTTTAAGGCTTTTCTTCTCTCACAGCCACGTTGCAGCCCAGTTCTAGGGATAAATGTTTTTATATAGTATTAGAATAATCTTTGGTGGGTGGCTCAGCTGTAGATGTCCCAGGCAGGATGTCTAAAGCAGCCTTCATGAAACTGACTGCCGTGACCGTACTTCTCACAAGGACCAGGTTCTCTTTGGGAAGCGTAGGAGTACACCGTGAAGATTTGTGATAGGAGGGAGAATCCCTGGTGTTTTTTCTTGACAAAATATGATGTGTTTTATACCGCAAAAGACCTCAGGGAAGACGTAGCTCAAATTATTGCCTAGTATAAGTGCTTTCAGGCCACCAACTCCAGTCCTACTTCCCCATTCCTGCCTCATGCACATAAGTTTTATTCCAGCTTCTTGGCAGACTGAGTACTTTTCTGCCAGATTAAGTGAGTTGAAATTGGCTCACCAAGCATTCGGTTAAAGAACTGAGCAAATATAGGAGTGGGCACAGGACTACCATTTCTGTCAGTCATAAGGTTTTGTCACCTTAACAGTGTATTCTGACTGCACTTCAAGGCAGTGCCTGTTGATTTGGTGTTTGAATCTTTGAATCCTGTTGGAAGCAATACTCCTCAAACCAGATCCTGCAGATTATAACTATAACCTCTAGCCTAGAGCAAAAGAATTGTCAGTCTTGGAGATAAGATGAACTACCAGTAAACTTCTGAAGAACTTGATGTTTTCGCAAAGATCAGACTTGCTACCACTATAATGTCCTATTTTGTCATTTGTCAATAGGCCAGAGAGCCTGCATTAAGTAGTGACAGTTCACCTCAGGAGAAACCATCTATTTCTGTCCTTTCTCATGGATACCTAGCTAGTAACAGAAGGATCTTTTTTGGCAGGTAATGAAACCCATTTGACACACTTATTTTAGGACATTAGCCCAAAAATAAAAGGTAAGTGTCTGATTCCCATCTATGACAAAATCCTTCTCCTTTGAGGGAAAGGAAATAAAGGTAGTTTTATGTTGGCTATGATGAGCTTTTTCAGTAATACATCCTGCCTCCCTCTTTCCTTGGAGTCCATAACAGCTGGGTTCTGTCCCTGAAAGGAAATACTGCTGTGCATACATTTTGACTTTCTGTAGCTGGAGAGCAGTTGGGAAACCTGGATTTCTGCACACTCACTGTTGTTTGTGCATAAGGGCAAAGCATCTTGAACAGTTCCAGTTACTGTGAGGTAATTAACTTGTCTTCCTATAATCTTTTTCATCCTGGAGCTTTTTTTTTTTTTACAACAAGTGCTAGAGAAATTGCTAGATGAGTATTCTGAGATATTTCTTGCAAGTATATTTTTTTAAACTCGCTTTAAGTAGGGATGAAAGCAGAGGATATATGTCCCGTCTTTAAAGGCTGTGCCTCGCTTTTCCCCTGTTCTCCTTCCCTCCAGTTAGGAAAATCATTATTTTAGAAGATGTGGAGATGAAATAGAGAGCTCTACCTAGGGCTTCTTTTCCTATCTAATTGTGTGAATATTTTCACACATCTTAAACACAGGGGTGAAGGACAGAACAGAAGAGTTATCGCTTTTTGGCAGTTCTTTCTTGCAGCTGTGCTGCTCTCTCTGGGTCAGCCTGCAGTAGAGAAATTTGGTTCAAGCACCAGCAACACTGCTAAACCATTTTGTGATGAGGTCAAGAGTTGAATAATCATCCCGTTGATAAGTGAGCGAGCCAGAAATTCTGTTGAAAGAGGACAGTGACTTACTGTGCTGCTTACCTATTATAGGTCACAGAAATGATGAAGGGAAAATAAGGGACTGAGGGCACTCTAGCACATGACTGTTTATGTAACTGTGACTTCTAAGTTTTATTTGCTGCTGTTGATGTAATAAAAGAAGTTAAGGCAGGCCTTTGTGTCTTTATTAGAATCAAGATTTTCTTGCAAGCATCCCCTTGGGAAAATCAACAGTGCTACTGCTTCGGATGTATAGCCTAATCAAATGTGACTGTAAATGCTTTTTAGAGGTGCAGCTTCGGGTATGTCAGTGCACAGTGCACCCAGCTTCTCTGAAGTAGTCCTGCGGACTGAACATCCTCATAATCTGGTGGGTGTGGGAACCCACAGTTTCTTGAGACCGAAGAAATGACAAAAACACTTCTTAAAAAAAAAAATAAAAATTGAAGTGCTTAAAAAGACGCCTTGAATACAAAAAGGGTAGTTTGTAGGGAACTGCATGGAGTGATTTCTATAGGATGCGCCAGAATAGACTTTCCAGATATGGCTGCCATTTTAAAGCTTGTCAGTATTGCTTTCGATACTGCCTGGTTGTGTAATTAGGAAGTATTTCTGTGAATATGAGATAATGTGAGTTATAAAGTTGGGTGATAATACTGAGTGATCTCTTGTAATCATTTTTTTCATCGCTAAAGTGATACGCAATGTACATAATTCACCTAAAGATATTTACTGTATTCAGTCCTTAGCACCTTCATTCTATTTTCTGGTCTACACTAAATTCTGCCATGACACTTCTGTGGCTGATTGTTCTCATTGAATATTCTGTTAACAGTGAGGACTTTAAGTTCCTCTTCTCTAATTTTATCCTGGATCTTCTCCAGCATGGCTTCTACGTTCCGTATTTCACTATAACTGTTCTGCCCAGGCTGACTAGCAACTGCTCTGACAAATTTCAAGGTTTCTTTGCCAGTGGTACTTAACTCAGTTTGACTGCAGGAAGAGAGCATCCTTATGTACTCCAGTTTTAAAGGGCTGGAGTATATAAGTCAACAGTTGACTGACTGTTGCAGAGCTAAAACAGAGACTTGGTGGAGCTGCATTCTCTTCCTGAATGTGCTGCCACTGTATGATGGGAAACTCCTCTTACTTGGATATGATACTGGTGGTAATGGTTGTGACGAAATCTGGGTTGCAGCACCTGTGAAGAGTGTGTTTTGCAACGGACTGCCAGAACAGTGCAGCTTGGCCTGTGGCCAGTTCCCTAATCCTTGTTTGAGGGATCAAAGAAAGGAGATGGGAGAGAGTGGGACATGACATTTTGATGTGTTATGGTGGCAATTGAAACCTTCCTGGAAGACAAATATGAGCACAGAAATTTACTTTGTCTCTCCTCTTCCTTGTCCTTGACTAGATAACTGCCTTTACAGTTATCCGTGCCTTCTCTGTTCTCAACTGCTTCTCATCCTCATTACGTCTCCCCCTTTTCTTGCTGTTCTTGGTAGAAGGCACATGAGGCCAAACTCTAGATTGTTCAGTTGTTGTTTATTTTCTTTTTAAAAAATGAATTATTTTTTTTATTTGACTACTCATTTGAGTCACTCTGTGGTTCCATAGAACTCCTCCCAGATGGCTTTCTGGTTCATTTAGTGCAACCCTGTAAATTCTTTAGACATCTTGCAGGGTTCCTCAGTTCCCCAGTGTATACCTATAACTAGGATGACCTACTCTTTCAGTAGGCCATGGTATAGTGTGTAGTATAAGATAATATATAAAATGGATTATGATAGGCATTACAGATGGAATAAGGTATGCTGTTAAACTGCTGCTTATACTCCCGGGTTAATCGAGCTTCACTTAGACTAAACAAAAGCTGCAGGGGTAGGAAAATATCAGAGATAAGAGCCAGAAGTGTGTTGAAGCAACAAACTGGGAAGATTACTCGGGTGCCAAATAGCCAGCAAATGCAACTGTAACTTTATTTAGATTGAGACAAACTTGAATGATCACATCTGAAACCTTTATATACATCAAGGTATTTGGTATCAAGATAATAAGAATGAAGTCTTCTATCACTATTAATCCCCTGGTCTGTAGACTCCCGGACTTTTCTTGGAGCATAACGTAAGCTAGCTCCAAGCGTGAGCTAGCTATCTAGTGTAAGTTAGGGCAGTCTTACCAAATCTATATCATCAGCAATTTTCCTGTGAGTACTTCTTTGAAATGATTTGACATCTACCTTCTTTTATATTTGTTTTAATTTTCATTCTGTAATCCCATAATTATGACTTCCATATGTTTCCTGTCACTATAGTGTATGGAGGAATATAAATATCCATATGCAATGTTAATTCTGTATTGAAGTTCTGTAACTTAACCATTGCACTGAATAATTAAAGTGAAATGATGTCCCTTTTAAAAGGAAAATTCAGACTCCTTAGGGTAGATTCCTTAACTGTAGCCATTTTTCAGATAATTTCTGGTGGTCCCCATGGTGTTCCTGTAATCCTGTGTTCACTGTCCACATCTGTCGCTCAATGCGATAACTTGAAGACTCTTGCCTTTTACTTGTGCTTCATAGACTGGTCCTACATGTAGTCTACTGCATTCATATTTCTGTGCCCCAGGTCCATACAAACTGGCGTTGTGGAACACTTGCTGCTTTCACAAGTGGCACGTGTACCATTACATTACTTTGCATAAGGTGTAGCTAGGGTTTCCCACATTTGAATTGGATGGCTTAGTATATAAATCAATAAACGTTTTGTCTTTTTTACAATTTTCAAAGATAAGTAGTTTGGACAGTTAATATTTACTCCTTTACTGAAATCACAGTCTAGTTCTAATCATGATTCTACGTGAAGGAGCAGATGCTCTCAATGTGAAATAACACAGTTTGGGATTAATAAGATTTGTCTGTCAAACTGAACTCTTGACAGAACTTCTCTGTATCTGAAAACAAGCAAATAAGAAGGCAAGCATGGGAAGCTGGCGCTTCTTCAAGCAGTGCTTTTGCACACATTTGTGACTTTGCCAGAGATTGTTTGATAATGGGCTACATCAGTGGTCCAACAACATGTTGGTGCTTTTTGTTGATGCTGACAGTAGTGGAAAATACTTGTTTTAGGTTTCTGGTGCAGTGTGATGGCACGTTCCTGAAGCATGCAGGGCACCTGTAACTGTACCAGTCTCTGCTAGAGAAAAGTGATCTGGGAAGCAGATTTCCCTTCAGAACTGCCACAGAAATCAGGAGAGAGAAGTGCTGACAGGTCTTGACTCTTGAATCATGTTGAGAAGAGCCAATCTGATGAGCAGTTACTAGCTAAGTGTTGGCAGATTCCCAGCAAGTTCTTGTTCTAAATGAAGTTGATGAGAATTTGTCCTTAATTTTTAAGCTACATTTCCCTATTTTGCAATTTTCACGTGCTTTCTTACCTACATTTAGCATTTCAGACTTAAATAAGAATAGAATGCTTGCTGCTGAGCATCCATTACGTAATTGTGTAATAACAAACTGCTGTATGTTTGTTGTGGGGAGAAGAGACTTAAATGTGGGATTGCATTTCTACTCAGCTCAGCTACTAAGCTTTCAAGGACTTCTCACTGGAGCTCCTTAGTAGTGTTGCTAGAGGAAAAGGTGCACCACGCAGACCTTTTGCCACAGGTAGGGAATTCAGCTGAAATTTCTTGACAAGCACGTGGAGATTGGCTCTTGCTTCAGTTAAACTTGGACTGAATGTCCCATGGACTCATCTCCTGAGTTCTGAGGAAGGTTTTATTCATTTTGAAGGTGTGTGAGTCGATGGGCTGGGCTGACTTCTGGAGTTCTGAAGTTTGTTCAAAGGCTTGCGAGTCTATGTGAATTACAGACCTGCCCTAAAGGCCTTGAATGGCAACTTTGCTTAGAAGTGAAATTGTCAGGCTTCACAGTAATGCTTCTAAACCAATTCACAAGTGTTTAAAAGGAAGCTTGACTGAGTTCATGATAAGACACTGATGCTGGCTTTTTCAGCATTAACCTTACAGCCCTAAAGTACAGTGGGCTTGATACTGCAGCAACAGTGGGAATTACTCAGGAAAGGAAAATTAGAACTGTGTCAGCAGTTAGAGGTCTGATTTTTGTGTGCTGAAAGAAATTGTACTAGCAGAAAAAAAAAAGAAAAAAGAAAAAAAAAAAGTCTAGTTGGATTTTGGGATAGAGATGCTGCAGAGGAAATTTGCCCATGTCTTTTGTACAGACCACTTGGAAGTTTTGAGCAAGCTCGAGTAGGTCCAGGCAGATGAACAACAGGAGGGGGAGCTCTGTGCACTGCCCGAGGTGAAGGGGATTTCTGGCCTTGGTAGCAACCTCTTGAGTGAAAAAGAGAAGAACTTCACTCCTGCAGCTCCCTGTCAAAAGTATGCCGTTTGCTGCCCTTATTGTGGGCAAGACCAATGGAGAATGTGTATGTCTGGGAAAAGAACAATGATCCAAGTTATGTTACTGTCCCATTTGCTTTTGCTGTCTTTTTTTGGTTCCAGATATTGCATATTTGTGTTAGTGTCAAAGAGGGCTGTATTGTGGCCCTTCCAGAGCAGATGTAGTTCCACACCCCACATCCTTACTGTCAATTTGCCAGTGTCCCTACTGTGAGTATTTCCTGGGTTGTCAGACATAGAAAGGAGGATAGACAGTGAGAATATATGTGGGATGTTTCTTTTGTGGTTACTGCAAAAACTGATACAGGTGAGATGAGAGAATTAATTTCCAGTGCAAGTAGGATGAACGGGATTTTTAAGAACAGTGTTATTTAACAGATATTTTAAAGGACTGATTGCATCTAGGAAACGTCAACATGAAGAAGGGGTACTTGTCAAGGAACAGAGAAATTTGGAGGTTTGTTAAATTGGAAATTTCTCTTAAAAGAAACCTACTTCTGGTAGCCATATACAATTAAGTATCCCTCAAACTGTAATTTTTTGATGACTGAGTGGTGGAAAATACAATCCTCCTTTATTATTTATGGTCAGGGAATGGGGACACGGAGAAAGAGGTTTTGGTGTGGGGAGGATGCTTTAACACAGACAAACGTAACCATACATGAATTTAAGCGGTAGGAGGTAGGCAGGCTCTGTCTCCAAAGCTGTGCAGTGGTGTCAGCTCTCTGCTGTGCCCATCTCTTGGTCTGTCAGGTCAAGGAAAGTGCCAGCAAGATGCTTTCTTGGCTCCCAGTCTGTAATTTGCTTGTTTCAGGTACGAGTGGGCAAGTCTCTCCTCTGGCTGCACTCAGCTCTGTAGGTATACCTGGATCTTCCCCTGTAGATACCCCCACTGTACCCCTCGAGTTACTTAGTAGCACTCATAAGATGAAGAGGGAATATGTTCAGTTTTCTACAAACTGCCTCAAGTGCTGCCTCAACTACTTAGCATGTATTTTCTTAATTGGAATGTACCCGATGCTGGCCTTTATGCTTAAGCTACTGTTAACATTGCTGTGTCTGTGATGTTAACTTGGGTGGTATCATAATAATTTTAGATAAGTGCTTTGGGTTTTCCTTGGTTTTGTTTTGAATAGCAATGATGCTAACCCTCTTCTACTTAAAATACTAATCTAAGGAAATGGAGTCATTTCTCTATGGGGTCTTAAAATGGTGAAAGAAATTCAAGAGCTTTTGAGTAAAAGAAACTTATACTAAGAGGCACTATTCCTCATATTGCATGTAACATCTAAAAATAAATAACTTTGCCTTCAGATTGTATGCTGTTATCTCTACATTTAAGATGCAGTTGGCTAGATTTTTCCTTCTTATGTTCATTGGATAGAAGTAATAATGCAAATATAAGATTTTATTCATCAACTTCTCTCCAAGCTTTGCAATTTGCAGGAATTAAATAAGGAATCTAGAAATAATACATGATTATAGGTACAATACATATCATGCAGGCTTATTTCCAGAATGTCAGAGGAGGGTTAGATTAAATCCTTTTGTTTTGCTGTAGTGTGATTACAAAGATTGTTTTGTAGCTAGGGACACTGAGTCTAAGAGCAAGAAACGTGAGAGGTGTCTGGCAAGAGATGATAACATGAATTCAGTTCTGGCATTGCTGCTGTTCTTGTCTATGTTCTGATTGGCCTGCAAGATCTGGAAGAAAAAAATGAAAAAGCCTTGGTCACATCTGTATTACTTCACATACCTGAGAGAAAGAAGAGCAACCCAGGGACACAGTTCTATAAACACTGCCAGTTAGGTCTGAGGAGAAACCAGACGTATTGCGGTAACCCAGAAGAGAAAATATAACTAATCTTATTGAGACCAACACTTTATATTTAAACATATATATATATCGTTTGGGGTGGTATTTGAAACTTTGATGAAGAGTGACAAGCAAATGAAAAACAAATAGTGTAAAAAAAAAAAGGTTCTAAATGTATGATATTCCTCTCCCAAATAGTTGGAGAGATTAGAGCCTTAGCTTGTATTCATGTATTAGTCATTTCAGCTATTCAGACATGAAGTGTGTATTATTGGTACAGATTTTATTATATTTTAGATAGGGGTCACTGCAGGATTGGACTGAGATTTAAAGTCTCTGGAAGAAACTTCTTTGAACAGCTATACGCCTGATCTGCTTTTGAAGGCATGCCTGCTATCTGTACTGAGACTCAAGTATCCAATACTTTCTGGGCCTATTAAATCCTTGCTTTATACCACAGAGTTCGTAACGTTTTGCAGGATGTGCAAACTACTCCAGTAATAAAATCACTGCAATGTATGAGTGATGCCACGGTATATATTTATGTTGCTGCAGTTTTAGCTGTTTTAGTCATACTGACTGAACAATGACAAGCTACCATGATTTTGCCTTCAAATGAACCCTTTTTCATTTTCAAAAGGCTTTTTCCTGATCACTTAATCCAGGCTGATGCCAAGTCCATGCACTTCAGTGGAATGCTAGGTGTCTATTCAGGAGAGTTGTGCAGAGCCAAATATGCACTGAGGAGGTACTTTGCACAGATTTGGAAATAATACTGTTATTCTTGGTTCCATACAGATGGTACCAGACAGGAAGAAGTGGAAGGTGAACTCAGTGAAGAAGAACGCTGGTTTGGAAATTCTTCAGAGACTCCTTCAGAAGCATCGTATGGAGAAGTCCAGGAGAACTTTAAGTTGTCTCTTGAAGACAGAATCCAAGAGCAGTCCACTTCCCCAGATACTTCTTTGGGAAGTGCAACTCCTAGCAGCAACACAGCGGAGTTGGGAACCATTGAAAATGAAGCGCTAAGAGACACATTACAGAGCAAAGAGCACCTTTCTCCTGATGCATCATCTCTGTGTGAAGAAGAACCTCCTGGCTCAAATAAGCCACTGAGTAGCAACCTGAGGCGGCTGTTGGAGGCTGGATCCCTCAAGCTGGATGCTGCTGTTACTGTCAATGGCAGAGTTGAGTCCCCTGTAAATCTTGGCTCAAATCTCTCCTTCTCTCCACCTGCTCATCATGCCCAGCAGCTCAGCGTGCTTGCCAGAAAGCTAGCTGAGAAACAGGAACAAAGTGACCAATACAATGCAAGTAGTCACTTTATATGGAATCAAGGTAAGTGGTTGCCAAACTCAACCACCGCCTGTGGTTTGTCCCCCGATTCAGCTATCCTGAAACTGAAAGCCGCAGCCAATGCTGTTCTGCAGGACAGATCTCTTTCAAGGACTGAAGATAATATAAGGTTTGAATCCTTTTCCTCACCTTTTAGCTCTCAGTCTGCCAGCTCCACATTAGCAGCTTTATCAAAAAAAGTGAGTGAAAGAAGCATGACTCCTGGGCAGGAGCACCCGCCTCCGGCTAGTTCTTTCCTTTCTCTGGCTTCTATGACCTCTTCAGCTGCCCTGCTCAAGGAGGTTGCTGCAAGGGCTGCAGGCACCCTGTTGGCAGAGAAGAAGAAATCACTGGTTGCTGAGGATCCCCTGCAGCTTTCAGAGATGAAGCAAGAGAAAGCAACTCCACCACAGTCTTTGGAATTATTGTTACTGCCAGTCCCTAAGGGAAGAACATCCAAACCCACCAGTACAGGTATGGATATGGTTTGAGCAACTAAATAGAATGCATTTGTTTTTCTATAGGCTTATATAACATCTCTTCAATGGGTCTGGATTTGTTTCAATTCCACGTATTATGAGAACAATAATTAGGTACTGTAGGGAAACAATAGAAGAGCTTTTTAAAATACCAGTTGAAGACCAAACTGTCACAGATGTTTCCATTCTTTGAAAGATATAAGGGTCCAGTTCAGTATTATTTTTTTTTTAATTTCATACAATGGCATTTCCCCCCCTCACCATGTTCAAAATAAATCCACAAAAATATTTAATGGAGAAGATCAAAGAATCCCTGTTAGGGAGCTCACAGTATCAGTGAGCATATACAAAACTAGTGCTTTTGAAATACTGGACAAGGAAGAATTCTCCCTCCTGCTGTCTCTGTCACAAATGGACTTTTGTATAATCGCTTACTACCCTGTCCTAATTTACCAGAGTATATTATTATGTTGCCACTTTTCATTAAATTTTTTTTGCAGCTTGAACAAATCTCACATGTTCAGTCTTTTACAAAGCTTTGTCATTAAAAAAAAAAAAAAAGTGAACTGCCTTTCTCTGATTTAGCTCAACAAGAGCCATTTCTCACTTGAGCCTTCTCTCCACCAGTTCCAACTGTTGGCATTCAAGGAATTGGGCTTACAGGGAATAAGAAGAAATAGTCCTGGTAACAAAAGCTTTGAAGAACTGGTAGGCTGTGCAGGGGAACGTAGATTATCCATCTTCAAAATAAGGAAAAACATTATTTCTTTCACCTCTTTTTATAAAATGTTCACATCAGTAGTATGTATTTCTAGTAGAAAATACACACTTCTCATGTCTAATATCAGTGTTCTTTCTCCAGTGGTATTCTCCTGTAGAGAATAAGGAAGCTCATCGGGTACCTTCGCAGGGTGCACAAAGCGCTTCAGTACTTTAGAGCTTCAGTACTTAGAGCTTCAGTACTTAGAGCTGTATCAGACTGAATTTGTCAGGAATTTTTGCCTGACAGTACAAGTGCAGCAAATCAGTCGGGGAACCTGACGTGGGCACTGGAGGAAAGGGATCTGATGAGGTGCAGCTGAGAGCAGTTTTTGGCTGCGAGATGCAAGTGTTCTACAAGGGCTTTGCTGGTATATTTTGTTAAGGCATTTAAAGTGGCAAACTTTTCTTGCCATGGATCGTGGCATAAGGTTCCCGTTAGCTTAAATAAAGTCCTTTTCAGAGTAATAGAAGTTAAACCAAAAAAAGGCCCCTTTGTGTTGCACCAGGAGTACCTGCACTGGCTACACAGATGTGACTGTGGGCATTAATGTAATGCAACTATTCTGATACAGACTGGTCTTCATACAGGAAAGGCAGCTATAGGAAAGGAGAAAGGTTAGAATTAATTTGTAGTTATTAGTTTGTTTCTTGCTGGAAAAAAAAGCTCTTCTCCCTTTTCACTAGGGAAAGGTAAATAGTTGTAATAAAATCCAGGTTCTGTGTTCAGCTAACAAACTGTGTACTTTGTCTGTGCAGCTTATGCTAGGGGAATGCGCTGGCGTGTGTAAGTGCTCTGGTAGTACCAGCACTTCATAAACTAGCTCTGATGCAGCAAATTCCTAGCAACTGTTCTCTTTGCTGAAGGCCCTAGCTTACTGTACTGCTGAAAGATAACAATAGGGGCCGACTGCCTCAGGTCCTTGGTAACCAAGGAACAACTATTCATTTTTTATAATATATGGGACTAGGATCCCAAGAGGAAGGGTGTTTCCTTTCAGTTTATACGCACTGGGCCAGTGCCAGTTGGCATCCAAGCTGACTTTATAGTGTAATGTTCATAACAAAAGATCTGCTAAGTCGGTTTTCTAATACACAATTAAGTTTTTCCTTTCTAAATAATTAACTAACTGAAAACAAAAAGCAAGCTGCTGGTTAGCATATCTTGTTGATGTCGATTGTGGAAAGCCAAATTCCATGTTTCCTTTGGCCGTGGAGGAATGAAGCTCACAAAAAGAAAGTCAGTGTTAGTCAAAAAGGTCAGAAGTGACCTTTGATTGGAAAATTCTGTAAAAGTTGTGTAGGGTAGCAGAGCATGTGTATTTTTACCATAAAAATAAATGTCACACATTTTCAATTCCTTTTGCATTTATGACCTTATGGCATTAAAAGCAAGAAACCAGTGTTTCACTTTATAATGTTGTATCTGTTATTGTGCGTCTGGTTGCTTCTTGAGACACAGGGTTTTTGGTTTGTTCCCAGAGTTAAGCATCTATGACCAGTAGGCATAGATTTTGCTCCCCTATTGTGCTTAGAGTATTTCAGGCACTGGTGACTTTCTTGTTACAAACCTGTTTCACTTACCCACCAGCAACATCTTGCTTTGGTTATAAGATCAATACTCTGTAAGGTTAATTAGTTGTTGACAAGTAGGGAACAGCAAAGATGGAGGCTGTATAGAGGTGGATGTTTATAACAAAAGTATTCCTGCTGCTCTTTTGTCTATGATTTTGAGCTGTTTGGTCAGACGTATTTCAGGCAAGAAGCTGGAGCTGTGGCTTACATTACAAGAACATCATCACAGTGATGCTGCAGGTCAGGTTTGGTGGGCTTTATCATTACTTGTATGGATTAGAGTGAAATGGTAAAGGGAAGGCTAATTTTGTTAGCAGTCAATTTGCTAGTATTGCCAACTTTATTAAGTGCTTACATGTTTTGGATCAAACTTAAAAGGAAGTCTGTAATCTCTGTTAAAGTTCTGATCCCATTTCTGAAAGAGACCCTTTTTTTTTTTTTTTTTTTTTTTTTACTGACTGAATACTTGCTTGGTAATAACTTTTTGTCTGCGATGCTTGCAGTTTTGTTACCAGATTTTCTTCCTGGCTAATTTTCTCTTCGCTTTTTCCAAGTAATTGACGCTGTGTGACATAAAATAGATGTCAATGTAAATGAAGGAAAGCTGCAGACACCGTTTTTTTTTCCTGTCGCTAAGGTATATTAAGTGAAGAACTAACATGGCTGAGCTTTGGACAGGGTCGATGTAATTCCCATTTGCCATTAATTGACATTCTTATTGGTGAAGTCACAGAATTACAGAGTCACAGGGGCTGGAAGGGACTTCTGGAGATCATCTAGTCCAACTCCCCTGCTAAAGCAGGTTCCCTACAGCAGTTTACACAGAAAAGCATCCAGGTGGGTTTTGAGTATCTCCGGGATAGGAGACTCCACAGCCTTTTGGGTAGTTTGTTCCAATGCTCTGTAACACTCAAAAGTAAAGAAGTTCTTTCTCATGTTTGTATGGAACTTCCTGTATTGCGGTTTGCGCCTTTGCCCCTTGTTCTGTCACTGGACACCACTGTAAAGAGCCTGGCCCCATCCATTTGGCCCCTGCCCTTTAGATAGTTATATGCACTGAAGGCCCAGAAGCAGAGCGAAGGCTGAAATGAGCTGCTGCTCACCAAAGGTACTGCTAGCATGCTAGCACGCTCGAGCCACTCATGACATCCAGCAGCAATTGGTGGGCTACCATCTGGCTTCACCGTTACTCCCAAAAGAGCCACGTGTTGTACCATATATTTACAAAACACTGCAGCCCCACTGCCCGCCACCATACCCATCCTTCTCACCCTGAGGCCTGCTTAGGGCGCAGTGTTTGTGCATGACCTGCCTGCCTCCCTTCCTGCCCAGCTGCTCGGCCCCTCCTCATGCTGCCCAGGAGGCAGAAGGCATTTGGTCCAGTTCTTTTGTGGAGTGCTAAATTGCTATTGGTTCATCTTGTTTGCAGATTTTAATGGGCAGAAAAAATAGTTACAGAAAGGTTGTTATGCATTTCTGTTCTGAATCCTTCACGGTAGCCAGATGCTGGAGAAAAGGTAATGAGAGAAGGGAAATAAATGGTAGGAAAATATGCTAACGATATATATTTTCTTTGTATTGCCTTTCTCACTTTTTTTTTTGTGAGGAAGTAAGTAAGGATGCGAAAAAAAGTGAAGCAAGTAATTATAGCATTGGTTTTGGCATGCTCTTTAGAGATTCAGAGAGGGGAATGCTTTGATAATAAGTTGAGTGTGATAGAAAATTTCACGAGTAGAATTTTTAAAATGGCAAAAGTACATGCTTTGTCAATATGGCCTTTTTTTTGCACTTAGATAATGAGTACCTAATTGGTGGAATTATAGTCTTTGTTTCCTACTTAATAGGGAGGAATTATTTTTGAGGATATGATAAATCTTTCTGGAGGCTTTTACTACTTAGTTCCTCATCAAGGGAATTTGGTGTTTGCTATATTCTTATCAGTAGGAAGTAACTGATAAAAATGAGGTGAAATATTCTGAGAGAAATTCCAGATAGCGGGGATAGGCATTGTTGAGCTCTGGATATTTGAAAAAAATCTTGGAAAAAGGCTTCAAGACTTCTGTAGTAATTCTCGGCTTTTGTAATAAGCAGAGCAAGTTGTGATGAGGGGAAGATTGGATGGTTAGTTGTGTGTGGTCAGCAGCAAAGAGTTTCTCTTTCCATCAGCCTTGAGATGATTTCCACACACAGTGGACTAACCATATTTACTTGACAAACGCCCATCAAATCCTTTTAGTGTCTTAGGACAGTAAAGCAGAGTGAAAATGTTTAGGAAGGCAGTGGATTTAATGCCCTGGTAGCTAGCAGAGTAGAAGGAAACCCATGACCCTGGGACTCCTGATGGCTGAAGTTGCGGCAGCATCTGCTTGAGCTGTAGTTAAACAACTCTCCTGTTAAATATATCTGAGATGCAGTGCCAGCATGCTTATCAGTTGAGCTCTGAATTGCTCTGTGTTTTATATCCCCCATGCTCTCCTGGCTAACCATCAAATAAGGGAATGGATCATTTTTGAACAATTAAGCATATTTTCCATACCCAACTACAACTGGCATTTGATAGGAAATGAGGCTGAAAAGTGATGATTATGAGAGACATCCATCTCAGTTCTGTTAAATTATAAGGAACATTAGCACCAGGTGAGACAGAATGGCATCCCCTACTGATTAGCCAAAGGATGTTTGGGACATTAACCTTTATAAAATTATTGTGACCTTTCTTAGAGGGAGAATAACTGGATTAACTGGGAAAGGGACACGCAGGAGGAGGAACTGAAATTTCTGGTATGTGTTGTTTAACTGATATGTCCCTTTGCAGATAAAATTCTAGCACTGAAAAATGGTATCTTGAGTATGTTTACAAGAGCAAAGCATTCAACAAGTGTCTGTAAAGGATCCTCTCTTTCTCTTCCCCCTTCTGCTAAGCCTCAGAAGAAGAAGGAGGAAAACCTTTCCAGTGTCCAATCTGTGGTTTGGTTATCAAGAGGAAGAGTTACTGGAAACGGCACATGGTGATTCATACAGGTTTGAAAAGTCATCAGTGTCCGCTCTGTCCATTTCGCTGTGCGCGTAAGGACAATCTCAAATCACACATGAAGGTAAGGGAAGTGTTTATTGACTATCAAAACATTTGACTTGTCAATCAAAAAATGATAGTGCAATGAACATACTTCAGTGGCATTTGCAAGAATTAAAGTTCACTATTAATGCTATAATTGTGTCTTTATTTAAATTAAGACATCATAAATAGATAAAGAAGTAAATTGTTTCCCTTTGCTTGCCTTTCCATTTTATGTTGTGTGGAAACTGCCTTGGTCTACGTCCACTTGATGCAGCACAAGTTGTCTGTGATGGATTTAGTTATGGACCTGGGACCACTAGAAGCCGGGATATTAGCTGAGATGTGACACCATGCAAACATGGTAGTTCTGGTTTCAGGATGCATGCTAGTATCTGTCTACCATTGCGATACACTAAGTGAGTGTAGAAACTTGGCCTACAGCTCTGCAGTTTTAGTTTTATTCTTACCATGGTTTTTAACTGCAGATACTCCAGAAATGAAGCATCCAAAATGATGAAAAACAGGTTATACTGTAGCGTTTTGTTTTGAAATGTTTCTACTAAAGATATGTTTTTAACTCAGCCTACACCTTAGGCTCCTAAAGAAGCTTAACCAACATTTGTGTTGATATAGAGAAATGTAGAAATGTAAATGAAATTTAGAAGAACAAGTCTATTTAGCAGAAATACTGTATGATTGTGAAGTATAAAGTACCCAATCTTCATGTACAGTAGGGCATGCTTGGTGAAGTAAAAATGGCACCTGGCCCATTAATCCATGGATAAAGAAGCTGAAGGGTAAAAAGTTTACTTTGTTAATGCAGTTGAGCTATTATAATATCAGTGAAATATTTTATTACAGTTTGTATTTTGTTTGTTTTGGACAACAGGTCTCACAGTGTATGGGGGGGACAGGAATGTCAGTTCAGCTTTCATGTGCTGCTATTGCAAAATCTTGAGTTGGCTGGACAGGAGTCTTGCCTTGCTTAGACCTGAGTAACTCTTAACTTAAGTATCAGATCAGATGATTTTACTGATCACAGTTGCAGATCATGCTGCGTTTCAGGTCCTTGCTAGGTCCAAAATCATCTTCCCAAAGTCTGAAAGCTCACTTCTTACTTCTCCTAGTGTAAATCAGTTCCCAGGCCTCCTTAGTGTATTATGCTGAACCTAATCAGTTCCAAGTAGGTTTGATAATGGCAACTTTTTTCTTTTTTTCTTCTTTGTTTTTTTTTGAGGCTTGGTACACAATGTTGACTAGAGGGTTCAGATGGCCATCCTAAGTAGAAGACATGAAAGAATGTGAACTAAGTTTAATAAGAGATTTTTTTTGTTTTCAGCTGTTGACAGCCTGCACAGAGGCATGCATCACCTGAAAATTTGCTCTTCTTTGGCAGAAGCCTGTTATTGTTGAGTGTTTTGTGAAAGATGTCCCTGTTATTCCATGCAGAAATTCTTAATCTCTGCATTTTGTACCTTTTTGGAATTATTATTTAAAGGGTAAGGGTCTATCCCTTACTTTTTCATGTGGTGATTTCCATAGGAGGTCATAGATAGAATGCTGGAAGAAATCAGGAACTTTTTCACTGTCTCTGTGTGCTATCAGGTTGGTGGCTCCCTGAAGCCCTTGTAGTCTTCTCTGCTCCCTGCCTAACAAACCCCTTTGTTAACTGAACCCATGTTGTCTTAAAACAAACTCCTGGTAAAAACATGGAACAATAGTATTTATTATTTGTTAGTGTGGTGATTATTGCTTAATTTGAGCTCATTTTGAGTCTCTTTTAGATTTATAGTGTAGGTAAGATTCTAAGTCTCAGTCAGTGCAGTCTAATCATGCAGGTAACGATGGACTCAGTGATCTTTGCTAGAAAAACTACTTTATTTAAGATGAAGCCAATTGCTTTATAAAACTAATTGGCCAGTATTTGGTCTTTTATTCTTGTTATAGTCTTATGAATAGATGCATAAAATCATGAGTACAGATATTTGCGAGATAATTTTCTACCTTAATTTCTAATGGTTTCGTACACTTTCCTCGTTCACGTAGTCCATTCATAAAAGCACTTGTCTATCAAGTCAGAATTTGTGTAAAGTTGAAATATTTGCATAGTAGTAGATGAATGAAATACAGACATGTTAGTCATTTGTTCAACAGCAGTGTCAGATATATTTTGAGTTTCTTTTGCCAAAAGTATAAATTGATACCAAGACTAAAAATAAAAAAGATCAGATTTCTTTTCTCATTATAAAAATGTGCTGCTTTAAAATCTGTATCTAAATAGATATGAGGTTTTAAAACACACACACATACATATTTAAGCTAACAGTGTTCAAAATTGAGTGAATACACATCAGAAATGGTACAGCACAGCTGGGATTTAGGATGTAGTGTTCTGGCAACTTCAGTTGGATAGTTCGTTCTTTTCATTGTCCCCAAATCCTCTGGGAGCTACCTGGTCTTATCTCCTTCCTGGCAGGAACCCCATGAAGTCAGAGCCTTCTAGCTCTCCACTCCTCTTTTTCTCCCTATGAATCAACTGCAGCTGCAGGTGAGAGTGCAAAATTACGGTGCTAGGTTGGTGTTTGTCATTATAAGTCAATTTTTTACTCTACTGTGTTATCACAAGCTCAGCTTTTGTTGTTGCTGTTGTTAATGCTGCTCTTTAATTTTAAGTTTTATGTTGCATTGATCAGGATGACAGACAAAACCTGTTGAGAAGTTTTGTCCAGCTGCAGTCTTCCAAATCTGATAATATTGTCTTTATTTCCTCTCAGGCAGCATAGCTCTGAGCTGGAGTACCTCCTCTTTTTTTCTGTGTTCTTGTAGGCATTCTCCATTGAATCTGAGAGTTTAGAGTTTAATTTCCGTTAATGGTTTGTGTGTGTGTTCATATGGGACTCCCATACGCTGTGTATATTTAGGTTAATGAATAATGTCTATATAATATAAATAATCTGTTATTTTCCAGCAGTTATAACAACCAAACTCATTGGCTAAGAATATAACATGGCCAACATTTTTGATATCTTGTCTCCTGCTGAAGAAAATCTTAATAAAGAGAGAGTTGGATAGATTCCAGGCCTGACCATGCTCAGATCTACATGTGCTACCTACCATGCTGATGAAAGCTTTCTTCCAGGCACTTTGCCTGGCCAGCTTGCAACTGAAGGCAAGGAAGTAAAATGAACTAAGGGAAGCTGAAGGAATGCTTCTATGTAATGAACAAGACAGAGTGCATTGCCTTTTAAGGCATGTAGTTTTATCTATAATTGTTATATGGCATTTAAATTCCACAGTGATAGGCACCTTAGAAAAGTCCTAAAATAGACACAGTACAGAATTTTATTAGCCTATTTTGGAGACAAATTACTGTGCTTGCATAACCGCAAGTTTTGGCCCTTCTTCCTAGGAATCTGAGAGTAGCATCTCAGGACTTGATTCTGGTATCGTAGTGTGGTTTCCTGGGGCCCAAAGAGTACTGAAAGTGAAGACAGAAAAAACAAATGGGCATCTGAGAGATGTGTCCTGTGCTGGCAGGCAGCAAGGGTTGTCTTTGAGTCTTCTTCTACGTTTATCTAAATGCGTACTCAATTCGAGTATGTTATTTTCTTTTTGAGTGAAAAAATAATTTAAGTGCTAGTTGTGAAGCTGCAGAAGGCAACAGAAAGGGGTGGTGTAATTTAGCAAGGTGTTTTCAGGCCTTTCTGTTTTTACTGGTGGGGAAGTAGGAATTAAATTTACCTCAGAGCATTACCACAAGCATCAGTCAGATTTTGGCCAATTGGTATCTTTGGATCATATACATATCTTCCTCAGCAATTGGTGGAAGGTTAGGCTGTGAGATCATGCAGATACGTTCCAAGAAAGCAACAGGATATTAGCCTGAATACTTGGAAAGGGGAACAAGGAAGAGTAGCATATGGCCAAAAATAATACCTATGAATGTTCCTGGTGCTGCTATATAGACATAATGCAGAAATGACTGAGCCAGCTCTTCAAGCAGTGGAAAAGAAGTTTGGTGTTGTGAACATGTGCTGAAGCATGATGTTATGATAGAAAATGAAGAAATGGAAGATTAAACTTAGCAGAAAAAGCAAATGCAGTGGCAGGCAGATCGTGTGATGCTTGAAAACAGTATCTTCCTGCTTCTGTTTCTTATGAAGGACTATACAGTGTGATCTAAGATTAATACTTCAGTCATATTCAGAGGATTATAGTCAACCTACTGATTAGGGGGGCTATTGATTACACAATAGTGGGAATGAGGAAAGACTCTGAAGAATGTAAACAGGTCCTTACTACCCTTCCTCCTGCCCCTTAGTGATTTGCTTTTCTCTTTTTCTTTCTTGGCAAAGTTCAGAAGACTGAATGAACATTCATAATCCATTTTGGTGAAAGACTGAACAGGTTACTTTAAAGCATCTTCACCATATTGAGAAGGAGATTGGCTGTATTTTATGTGAGAGTTTTCTGTTTGGTTTTGTTTAAGTTAACCTTAGAGAGCCACGGGAGGCTCCTGTGTTTCCATTACCTCACCTCAGCTGAGAGGAGGTAATACAAACTTACACAGCTTTTCAGCAACAGAAGTCTGTGCCCCAAGACAGATATATACCACAAGTTACGTAAAATACTTGCCTTTTAATCTTGGCACTTTTTGCATATGGTGCAAGAGTAAGACATGAAATGCACTGCTGTCTTAAAATCTTACAGATAAAATAATTTTATATGTGTTAAATATGTATATTATTTATATGTTTTCACTGTGTAGTCTAGTCTTGCAGAAAGGCTTTTTTTCCTTCATTTTTTTAAGCAAAGCAAGGAAACAGTTTCAAAAAGAAAGTACTTCATAAATAGTGTATGTATCCTGAGGTGAAGGATCATACCAAAACTAGTGTCTTATAAATAAACTTCTGAAAATGCAATATTTTGAAAACGAAGGAGCTTATCAGAAATGAAATGGTAGAGGGTGCTTGAAAGATGCAAATTACAGACCTATCAAGCATACCTGAATGCAGTCTTGGTAAAAGACATTTTGCTACAAGGTTTGAAAAAGAGCCAGCCAACCAAGAAGAAACAAATGCAAAAAATAGGCAGGGGACAAGCATGGGTAAATGGACAGGTTGTAGTTGTTGTTGGCTATAGTGGTTGCTTAAACAGATATCCCTCATCAGAATGTTAGTTTGCATCAAACAAAGTAAGTGAGAAAAGGAAAACCTATAGTAGGTAAAGAAAAAACTGATAACTAGATCCGTGAAAGTAAGTCAGAGTGAGTAGCCAGAAGCAAACATTCACTCTCACTCATTTGACAACCTGATTTTGCTTAGGGATTAGTGTTCTTAGAAAAATATCTCCTCTTTTTCCAAGTGTGAAAAAAAAGACAAACCAACAAAACAAACAAACAAAAAGCAATAAAACTTCAAATTCCACAAAAGAAAGATGAATGCTGGACCTTCCCTTCCTGTGCTTCATAAGTAGAAGGGAGAATCTGTTCCCAAATATAAGGAAGGGGGCAAGCGAAGATCTACCTGACGGGTGCTATAAAATAGCAGGATTAGCCTGTCACTGTTTCCCTCACCCCTACTACCTGTTTTTCAGGTAGGTGGGATCACATCACTTTAACTGGTTAGTAAATTGGCCAGGATGTTGCTTGTTGAGGATGAAAAGTTGATTTAACAAACTGCTTGTGATACCAGAAATATTAGTATGTCGACAAAAAAAAAGTAACAATATGTACAATGATATGAATAATGTGATATGATAGGGACACGTGGCTTCTGTAAAAGAAAGTCATGTGTTCTTCCGCTAAGATGTTTTGAGCATGTCAAGAAAATCATGGACTTGAGAATCAGCTGAAATTTATTTGGCCTTTACAAAAGCCTTTGGCAAAGCTTCTCATTGAGAAGCTGCCAAATAAATTAAGCAATGTGATGTGTTGCGGCAAATTAGAAATTTACCAGGAGATGATAAACCAAAGGGTAGGAAGAAACCAGCGATGTTAATCATGACAAAAGGCTATCAGAGGAGTGTTCCATTACTAAGAGTGGAATTGTGCGTGTTTTAACAAATGTAATCTGCACAAAATGATGGCTATGGGGTAAGAGAATTGTAAATGATACAACCTTATGTACATGAATCAAGATTAGAAAAGGCAAAACTTGAAAGGGAATAAAAAGAACTTGCTGGCAGACAAATGCAAAGGCAAATGAAGTTACTGTTGACAAATACAAGGTAGTGTGCCTTGGAAACGGCAGTCTTAAACTAATCACACACCTGACTGTCTTTAATATAGCAAACTGTAACTTCTCAGGGAAAATATCTGGATATCATTGCAGACAGTTCAATGAAAATCTTTTCTTGGCATACACAGCAGTGGTTAAAAAGTATGTTAGATATTCAAATATGCATAAAATAGAACTGAAATAATACTGCAAATATTACAATGCTATTATAAACGTATGGTGTGCTGCCACTTTTGATACTCACTTCTGATGCATATTGTGTATCAAAAAGGTATATTAGTAATAGAAAGTGTTTTAAAAGATGACAGTGAAAATGATTAGTGGGATGGCAAGAACTTTCTTCTCCCTTTGAAGAAAGAAACTGAAAAGAAAGGGACTAGCAGGTCTAAAAAGAGGGTGAGACCAAAATAATGCGTGTGATGGAGAAGAGAAATACAGCTGACTCTTTTTTTTATCATTCTCAAAATGTGAGACTGGGGAGGCAGTGAGAGAAATTAAAGAAACAAACAAAAAATGTTCTTTAACCAACTTGTACCCAAATTCCCAAACCATGTCTAAAGTTCGTAAGAACTGTGTAGGCCTGTTGAAGCTTACATCAGTCACACGCAACAAAAGCTGTAGAAACGCAGAACATTGTTTGGGACTAGGAAGACTGTAGGGTTAGAATAAAGATATACTTTGCACAGTCAAGGAGAATATCCACAGTTAAATGAAGCAAACTCAGAAGGTAGAAGTCCATCAATGGTTTTGACACTGGGACTCAGGAGAAAACTTTTCAGCTGCCCTCGTCTCCTTTTGCCTGTGGTTCTTGCTGTCAGCACGGGACAGAAGCTGGCTCAGGACGCAGTGATTATCCACGTCAGGGATTATCCATTTCCCATTGTAATAGCCTTGCCACTACCAGCAGTAGCCTGGTTGAGTCTGAAGAGGACATCTGGTGGCTTGGGTAGCATTAGCACAGTATAAGAGCCATTTGCTGGAAGGGGAAGGCATCTTGTGTGACCTGGATCTCTCCTGTGATTGTCTTTCTGTGTAGCTCTACGGGGTTTCTTGTTTATTCTGCAACAAGTAGTTGCTCCCTCAACTCTACTCATAGGAAAACCCCCTCTGGACCCACTCCAACAGCTCAAAAATCTTTGGTTTTGAATTCTGTCGTTCTTTGGCTACAAGCTATAAAATACTTAATTATAGGGGAAATTCATTGGTGACACTGCTGTTGTCTTTGGACAGGAGAAAAATCCAATTCAGATGAATCAGTCTCCCCATTCTCATTGATTCTCAAATGATATTGCAGGATGTCATGCCGTGCGCCTGGGCAGAGAAGGTGGCTCCCACACAGACTTTTCCACCAGCTGCAGTGGTGACAGCCTCATGAAGGCATCGTATTGATGGTTCTGATACAGGGCCTCCAGAAGAAGTGGTTAAGTATGTAGGCAGGGAAATGTTGATTGGTGGGGATCCTGGAGACAAACTCTGGCATACAAGATCTCAGTGGGTGTAAGAGAGAAAGTTGCCATGGTGAGAGTGCTTACTACCATTAGTACATCTTGGTGCTCTTCATGGAGGAAATTGCTTAAATGCTGCTGTGCTTACAGACCATCCAGTTTCCAGTAGCGTAGACGGTCGGTCTGGTTGGCATTTCCATTGTAACCTATTAATGTTTAGAAATGATTGTGCTGCTGTTCTTCTGCAAGATTATTGCTTTAAAAGCTAATGCTAACCTAAGACCATTTTAATTTTTTTTGTTGTCAGGTGCAATTTTAAGATTCCAAAATTACCTTGTCTGTAAATGTCATGCTTATACAATACTGAGAATGTCTTTCTATAAAGTGGCAGACCAGGAGAAATTCTCTCTAGCTGTTTGTTCAGCACCTAGTCTCCAGAGCCCTTGAGGAACCACTGAATGCAAACTGACACAGCACTTGTGAAATATGTTTTCACTGAATGCCAAGAAGACTAAAAGAAGGAGGTCTCGCAACTTCATGCTTCTGGGGACCTGTGTTCAAGTCCACTGTGTGTAAGGCTGGGAATGGTAGATGTCATCTCGTGACTGAATTTATCTTACTATATAAAGAATGAATCTGGCCAAATCTTTTACTGTGGGAAACTTCTTCCAGTCAGAATTTTAACAAAGTTTTATTTGGAAAATACTGCAGCTACCCCCACAGCCTGCACCAGGACTTTCAGGATGTGGGAAACCAGAAAGTGCTGAAAGCCTTAACTAGAGCTAGGCCTTCCAGACCGCCTCACGGAAAGCTGAGTTTTGACTGGAGCTGGAGCTCTCAGAGCTTTTAGGCTTCTAGACTTCAGCAGCAAGCTTTGATTCTCTGGCATGTCTGCCTCTGAGCCAAGCCCAGAGAATTTAGAATAGAGGGCCACCCAGCTGGGTAGGGAATAATGTCTGATTTGCTAAGGGTTCAATGAACCCCTCTGTGTTTCAGGTGAAATATTTTGCATTCAACAAATGGCGACTTTCCAACAAAAATTCTGTCTCACTGAAATGTTTCCAGCCATCTCAACTCACGAGTGAAAGTGAATGTGTGGGGCTCAGTCTGGTGCCAGTTTGTCCTGATAACATGTTGTCAGTTGGTAAGGGACAAGTGTATGGCAAATGCCAGTCTTTCTGGAGGGAGTAGCCTTGAGTGCTGCTGTGAAGGTTTAACATTTATTTGTGAAGCTATGGAGAAAAACTTTTCCATGTACTGGACACTATTATGCTGAGCTCAATTATTCTTTTCCTTTCAGGAGTACTGTGCTGATCAAAAATTGTGTATTGTACAATTGTTTATACGTAGCTCGTATTAATGGGTGTACCTGTTTAAATGTGAAGGATGCTCCAAAAGTAATGCTTGCTATTTTTTTTTTTCCCTTGGAAACTACAACAGTAGAAAGAGCACAATAGCACTACTTGATACAGTAAATTCTCAGCTGCAAAAGACTATTTTTAGCATAGTCACCACCATTAGCTATGCATTTTCACCAGCAACAAACTAGAGCTTGCATGCAAAAATCTGCACCAGCAAAGGTGACCCACTGTCAGCATTACCAGCACTGAAAGACTCCACTCACCACCTCAGTGCGCTCACATCCACTGTTAGGTCCCCATAAACAATGGATTGTTTATGTCTCCATTCAGCAAGCATCACTGAATGTCAGTGGATGCCATTTTTTTTCTGCATGGGGGAATTCAGTGACACACCTTTGTGTCCTATGCGCTTCCAGGCCAGATGCCATTTTGTCAGACTGTCCTTCTGATGCCCTCTGTCACACAATAGCCAAATGTAATGGAGTATTGTCAGGAAGTTTCAACCTCTACTGCCATACCACCAGTATCTGCTTCTGATGTCATGGGCCAATGTAATTAATTGGTGATGTTACTTTTGGAGCAGCCCTCATAGATAATACATAAACCATTGCAGATGGATGGATGGATGGAGTTCTCTTTACAAGGTATCAAGATCAGGCCTGAGGATTCTGGGCATTGTGTAGTCACGTTGGAGAGCGCAGCCTCTATGAGGCAGAGCCTGCAGTCAAAATACAAGGACAGTGGGATTAACAGGTTTAATGGGTTTATAGAGTTGGCTGACAGACACCATCTCTCCTGTTTGTGTTTTATCATAACAGAGCAGTTTATTTTCTAGTGGAATTAATTTCAAGTGGTTCAGTGATGCCTTGGTATCGCCAGGTGTTGTTTTTTTTTTTTTTTTTTTACCCTAATGATACATAAATTGATGGTGGATGTTGCTATGCAGAATGATGGTTTGCTGGGTTCCTCTGAACACTTTTTACTTATAAGTTGCACAGAATAATCATGCTTAGCAGAACATACAATAAATAGGCTCTTCTGGAGTTTCTTTGTTTAGTTTTGTTTTTAATCAAGGAAGTTGCTAGTTATATTTTGAAAGCTTTTTACATACTGACAAGTCATCGGGATCTGTTTCACCCAAAGCAGACTTCCATCATTTCCATGATACAAAAACAGATGTTTCTTACATGTGAAGGAGTCCTACTGTTCTTAGTATCTGACCTCTTTCCAAGTGCTCAGAATGCAGGGTTCACTCATTAGCAAAATTTTCTTGTTTTAAAACAAGTATGGAGTATGGAGCTGAGATTTCTATAATGCTAGTAAACTACTCTGCTTAACACATGCTTTTATCTTTCACCTCTTGAACCAGGTTCATCAGCACCAGGACAGGGGTGAGACCTTTCAATGCCAGCTATGCCCTTTTACCTCCTCCCGCCACTTCAGCCTGAAACTCCATATGCGTTGCCATCAGCATTTCCTCAGGACAGAATCCAAAGTGAAGGAGGAAATACCAGAAACTGAGGTGAAGGGGTCACCACAGCTAAATAGTGACTCCTGCCCGGGACCACAGAGGGAAGGAGTTGGACCTGACCTTATGGGATCAGCATCTGTATCTAAAACATCTGATGTGGCTGGGCAGGCTAGTGGAGGTATTCCACCTTTACTAGTGAAAGAAGAGCCCAAAGATGACAATGGCATCTCAGCTGCACCTTTTGCTCTTAGCACTGTTGACAGAGCCCCCAACAACACAAAGCTGAAAGACTCTGACTTTGTGGCCAGTACAGCATCAGCACTATTCAGCCAAGACATCTCTGTCAAGATGGCATCAGATTTTCTTATGAAGCTGTCAGGTAATTGAGCAGCAAGCAGCAGCAGCCGCTGCTCCTTCTGTGGGCTAAGAAACCCTTTGCTAAGTCATTGAATTTCAGGGAGCAAAGCATTGCAACTTCTTAACTCATAATTTCCTGTTTCTTTGGATAAAAAGAGAGGTGCATGATGGAGGGAAGAGGGGAAGAAGTGGGAGAAGAGAAAAAGAGAGGGATTTTGCTATTTATTGAAACCTGGAACTGGGAATGAGAACTTGTTTTCCAGGCTTTGATATTCACTGACAATTGTCTCAGCAAATCTCATTTGGTGTGTTTTCCAGGTATGCTAACTACTTGCAGTTCTGGTTTAAAATCACCGAGGGTCACAGGCACCCAGCACATTAGAAAATTCAGCTCTTAACTTCTTCTCTGCCTTTACCCATCTGTTAAATAGGAACAATAAATGAACGGTGACCTTTCTTTCAGGGAGCATAAAATATCTAACTAGTCACTGCTTGTGAAGTATGAATGCTACTGCACTTCTTGATTATTAATGTTAAAAAAAAAAATGGTAGTCCTAGAGATTCATGAACAGTTATTAATTTTTTTTGTTATTCTAATTGAAATCCATATCAAATGCAAAGCGTTTTTTTTTTGGTTGGTTGTTTTTTTTTTCCACTGACAGGTTATTGCTGTGAGAATATTTGTGTGTGAGAGTCTGAAGAGGAGAATGTGTTTAGGGAAAATCTATTGTACCTTACGTGCTTTCTTATTGATTTGACTGAGTTCAGAATTGTGGACGTGCTGTTGTTGTTGGAGGTGTTCTACATACTAAATGGTTGTTGGGTTTTTTTGTTTGTTTGTTTTTTAATTGGCCTTTAATTTTTAAAGAGAAAGAAATCAGGAAAAAGATCACTGAAGAAACTTCTGTTTCACAAGGAGATGTCAGTCCATGTTGCAAGTTCTAGACTTTGGAGATAGAAGATACCCTTTACAGTAGAGAATAAATGGTCACCTTTTTCCTTTAAATTGAATGTAAGTTGTATTCTAGTAAAAAAAAAAAAAAAAAAAAACTAGGAAATCAGCTCTGTCCTCATTCCCCTGTCAAGGTGAAAGGACAGCATTCTGTTGTGGTAGAAAGGGTTGCTGTCCTCATCTGCCCAGATCTCTGGGATAATAATGCTGTGGGGAATAGAATAGAGTGCAGAAACAGCAGCAATGAAGCTTGAGGCTTCATGGAGCCAGCCACAAAAAGGAAAAAGAAAAGACTGGGGACAAGCAGGAAGTAAAATGGGTTAGCACAAACAGTTTCTTGTGTGTGTTGGAAGAAGACACATAAATATTTCCTTTAAAAAAAAAAAAAGGAAAGAAAGAAAAGTGTTGGTATATTACTATGATAAAAAAATGAGCAAGGATGAGTCTGTATGGTTTTTTTTAGTTGAGTTTCAAATTTGGACCCTATGAGATCCGTTTCTGGTGTTTGACAGTTGTCCCATATGTTGTCCTTCTGATGTCTGTTAAATCTGTATTGTTTTACACTGAGCGACTCCACATCATCTGTGCTGAACTGTGGATAGCAGTGCTGGTGAAGGCTGCATGTAGCAGGAGTGAGAGCAGAAAGCTGGAGAGGAGGGGAAAGCTTGAATGCTGAAAAAACATACAACATTTTGATGTGCTGTTTTTCATGTAGCAGTTGATGGGGAATTGTTTACAGTTTGGCAGACATTCATGTTTTCAGTGTCTGATCTATTGGCATCAGAAAAAGGATATAAATGTACATTATTCATGCAAAAGACCTATGCCGCTATTTTATGGTGACTTACTAAAGGTCTTGAAACCTGACTTGTATGCACTGTTACCTAGCAACATGTTATAAAGTCACTGGGGGAGTGAGATGTATCTGTAATTTTGTATGTGTGCATATTTGGTTGGAAATGTTCTGCCAGTCACCAAGTTTACTACGCAAGGAGAGCAATGCTAAAAGGAAAAGAATTTCTTTTCTCCTGAGATTTATATTGTTTTATACATTTAGCTCATGCTTTCCTCCATATAGTGTGCATAAATTTAGGGTGAAGTAAAAGTAATTCTCTTTTAGCAAGTTGGCTAAGTAATAGCTGCATTTTTTTAACTGCTTGCTGTGCAAGTTCCTTTGAGTGATTTCTTTATTATGACACTCTCTTCTTAGGCCCATCAGGACCTCAATCGTTGGCCTTACCTTTTCAACGATATAAATCTTTTGACATCGCAAATTGTATATGCCAATTGTAATGGCCAACACTGATTTGTCGTGACCATATTATGTCAAAACAATCTAATTTTCTTCTCTGACAGGCCTTGTGGCTAAGGAGGAAGGAGTAGAGAGAGATCTAGGCTTTTAGAATTTGGCACTTATTCTTATTGAATAATGATGGTTTAAATGAACATTTATTTTTCCTTGCCTATGCTTATTGTGCTTCCTCTTCATGGTTAGTTTGAGTATGTGCATCTCTGGTTTCATGAGAAACCATGGGGAGCAGGTTGGTTTTCATCTCTGGGCAATTTCAGCCCCTTCTTTTCCAAGTGTCTGTCCTTGGATGTGTGCTTCCTCCCTTCAGAGTCAGGAGATGTGTTTTCCAGTGGTATCTCAGAGCAGAAGTTTAACAGGTATATCTGAGGTGAAAGGTGGTACAAAATTGGTGCTTAGTAACTATTATTACTAATTTTAAGATTTAATCTTTGTAGTCACGTATATCATCATGACTCTTAATATTATTTCTAATTGCGCAGTACTTTTCTAGTCTAAGAAGCTGCTATCAGGTGACTGGAATACAGTATGCTGAGAATAGGTTGCAGTCAAAAGGCAAGGGTTGCAGACAAAAGAGATCTGAAGGAAATGGGCAGATGTTCAACAGACAATTGCAAGAATACTCTGTCAAGAATGACTAGCTAGGTAACAGTATTGTAGGAAAAAAAACAGGAATTAATAACATCACACTGTTGCCCAAATGTTGGCCATTTGACTGGGATGTATAAGGAGTAAAATGGCCCCTGGGATGTATAAGCAGAAAGGGCTGCTCTTTTCAGTCATGCTAAAGAGCATGGACAGTTAGAAAGACTTCAGAGGAGAGCAGCAGAATTGACTGGCAGTTTGGAGAACATGTCCAGAGAGGATGGATGAAAGGGGGTGAGGTTGTGAAGCCTGTCAGGAAAGCTAGGGAGAGTCATTGGTAAGCCTTTACTGCATTAAAAAGTTTCTTGAAGGTGGGAAAGAGGGGTAATCTGTTGGTGATTCATGATGACGAGGATAAAAAATAACAGGTTTATATTACTGCAAGTTTTAAGTTGGTATCAGGAAAACCTTTCAAAACTTGAGGTGGTTAAACCTCCAACTGACCAGGGTGATTGCAGCATCTCCACCACTGGAAGTTTTTAAAAGGTGGTTAGATAACTTTTAGTTGCATACGAGTGCTCAGGTATTAGGCAGTAGTGAATTAGACAGTGTAAGAAAGAGCTACAAGAAATTGAAGCTGAACAGGTAGCGAGCTGCAGAGAAGCGAAGGGGGGAATGAACAGATGTTCAAAGTTGGATCAGATTTTGAGATGGCCATAAAAGAACTGTGATGATAGTGCTCCAAATGGCTCCTGAAATTTTCATTTGAAAAGGCTTAGGGGATCTTTAGAATCGGAGTGGTGGAGAAAGATCAGAATAAGTGAGCCGAGATCTTTTTGCCTTTTTCTTTCTTTCTTTCTTTCTTTTTTTTTTTTTTTTTAAGTTCATACCATTACTTGTCACAACAGTTGAAAGATGCATGTTGTCTGAAGTGAGGCATAACACAGATCACAAATTGTGACTCTAAAAATCAAACATAGAAATCTTTACCGGATTGCGTTCTCTCAGTCCTGCTTTAAGGTAGGAGATGCTTTTACATTCACAAGCAATTTAAAAGGATTCTCTGGAATTTTATTTAACTTTGCAAGGGTTATTGCTTGTAAAGAGAATTAGCTGATTACTCTTAACATAAAACCTTATACTGGAAGAATATTTAAGCATGGGCATATCATTATGTTTAGACCTCCCCCCGCCTTAATTCAGTGGAATTACCTCTATGCTTTAAGTTGCCCTTTGCTGTTCCAGTGCTTCGCCAGAACGTTTTGTTCCCCTCCGTCCACAAATTCTTTGTAACCACATTCATGTCTTAATTTGCAGAGTACTTGCTTTTCCTGTTTTAAGGGTTTCAGTGATAGACTTTATACAGCACATCTCTTTAAATTCTGATGCCCTTCCACCCACTGCTAAGGCTTGTTTTCTTTTTAAATAAAAAATAGCTTTCACAGTGATCCAAATTACCATGCCCACTGAACTCTAGTGAAGCTATTACAGTGCCTGTGTTATGTGCAGCAGTTTCTTTTCATAACATTCGAAAATAAATGGAACCCATCAAAATGAATGTGATTCTTGCACTATTGATCTCAAAGGAATTCTGTGTGGAAACAGTAATTGTAAGGCATACTTCATTCCCAGCCTCTCTCCCCAACTTCTCTGTGTTCAGCAAGAGCATTACTGTGGAAAGCACATCTCTTCATCTTCTGACGTTGTGTGTCATCATTTGTGCCCCGCTTCTACCGTTCGTTTTATGTTCCCCAGGTTACTTGCAAGGAAAAGCTTTAATATACAGAGGCTGAGGGAGAGATCACAGGCACGTTGCGCTTGGGACCGTGTATGTTAAGCAATGAGAAACTATGGTTTCTCCCAGGTTAAGTCATGTCTGATGTCACTGTTGTGTGACGAGTCAAATCTTTATTTTGGAAAGCAATGTCACCGTGGGATTTTGGTGACTGTCCAAAAAAACTTAGGCTCTGCGTTCATGTTTTCTTAGCTGATTCCATTAACGGTGCAACAAGATTGTAAATCATCAGCTACACACAGAATATTAGTAGATAAACTAAGTAATCAGTTTATCCTTTATGTTTGCCTTTTGAAAAATACTGCATTCCATAAAGGTACCACAAGTAACTTGAAATGTTGCAACACTTGTCATTGCCTGAGCTGGCTGGCTTGAAGACTCTTGTCATAATTGATGTATTTCTGTAGCAGGTTCCAAAGAGAAGGCCGTGCTGCCTATATTTAGGATTCATAGTTTATGCCAGAATGTAAAATTTCAATTAATTTATGTAAGCAAACAGGACTGGCAATTATTCAGCCATCTCCTTACTTTAAGAACACTGCAAATTCCATAACGTTGCTATTAGAGCAAGTACCCCTGATGTCATCAAGATCTCCTTCAAGTGCCTCTCTTGACAGCATTTTCATACACTTCTGTGTGGATCTTTAATTTAACACAGAACTGAAAAAGGACAACAGTACAACTAATTAAAACCTGGGCAAATAAAAGCTTGTGCTACTCTTTGCCACTTACACATCACCATCATCCCTTTTCAGCAGCTGCTAGTCTTAATACCACAAAATTCTTGTCTTAAAATCATATGCACCTCATTATTTCATGTACTGCAGAAGTACTTAGAGTTTATTAAGATAAAGTGTTGTAGACTGCAATTCAGTTGTTTAAAATACAATGTAACAAATTGCTTTTATTTCTTTTGTGTACTCAGCCCAGTACAACTTAAAAGAAGAGTTGAATATGACTCTGGACTGGACCAGTTCTGTCTCTTACAGTTTTGTTTTAATATCTGCACAAACTTCTGTATTCAGGGACAGTTAGACTGATGTGTCCTTTGCTTTCCTGATTACACCATTACTCTGGGCTGAAGTCTAAGCTCATGAGCTTTCCTGTGAGAGCTATCTAAAGTGGGAATTGAGGATATTAATTCAGTCATCTCTGATTATTTGTGTCATCTGTTTGGTTTTTTTTTTAATTTTCTTAAACAAATGTAAAGGTCATTCTGGTGGCATTTCTCTTTTTCTCTGTTTCTGTTCCTTTGTAGAGAGAAGAAATTTCCGTAGTGCAAACAATTATTTCCTATCAGCAACAAATTCGCCTTCCTTTTCCCATTCTGTTCCTTTTCTCCTGCTCCCCCAGGAGTTTACATATTCTGCTGTTATTTGGATTGTTACCCAGTAAGGAGAACACTGTCTTAGATATTGCAGTCTTGTTAGCAGGTGGGTCATTGACTGTATACCATACATCTTGGAGCGTGGGGGTATGGTCCTATGAGTACTGTGGCAACTTGCCAAATTCCTCCATTCCACTTGGGCTAGAACATTGTAGTATTCTGAGGTGCCACCAGCAGGACTGGTCATTCCCCAGTGCTGTGTCTCATTTTGTTTGACTTCAGTTCCTTAAATGCAAAGCATCTGTAGAGAAGATCAGGATAACTAGCTGACCTTTTCTGAGCCTCTGCTTACACAATTTCAATACACTTAAGCAAGATAATTTGGAAGACCTCGTATTTGAAGTGGTCTCTAGGAGCCCTGAGGTGGCAAGTTTTGATATCGTCATACTGCCGTGATCGTCTATTCTGCCATCCCACTGCTTTGATTAAAAAAAAAGCAATGCCAAATGTCCTTGAGCCATAAGTAGCTTCCCCTTCTCTTCCTTGGAGCCTGGTATGTGAGTTATTTGGTTGCAGGCAGAGCAGAGGGCCTTGCAAATGACACGTAATTGAGTTAGCATTCCCATGAGGGATAAGTACAATGAGGTACTCTCTTGGACAGATCAGTGCTTTGGGCAGAAAGCACTAAAAAGAAATGAGAGACCAACTAGATTGCCCTGCTAGAAGAATAGTATTTCTCCTTGTAGGTGGTCTCTATGGATAGTATGTTGAATACAGTTCATCAGCCCATTGGATTTTAGTCTGGAGAGACTCCAGCAGATTCCATTTGCATAGATTTTGTTTTTTTGCAAAGCGATTTGCTCACCAGTGGCTTCTTCTGCAGCATTTGTACCCCTCACTCAGTTCTTGAGTGTCCTCAGACAGAAGCTGTAATCTCCACGCAGAATGCCTACACCTAACTGTATGTGTCAGTTATTACAGTGAAAATAGAAGAAGACTGAAGGCATAACCTTTATTGACCACAGCTGCCTTAAGGAGGATTGACACCCAGCATCAAGGAAATGTGTCTTTTGAATACCGTGGAACCAATCTAATGAGGGCCCTTGGCTCACTGTGTCATTGAGATGCTCCAGCTGCAGTGGGGCATGGATAAAATCCTGTCCTTTCTTCCTCAGATAGCTGTGCTGTGTTTCTCTTTATGGTAGGTCTGACTATAAAAAAAAAATGTTCAGTTTGCAGTGCGTTTTGGAGTGTATCCTCACTTTCCCCCCTTTTTCTTCAGCCATGAGCATCCTGCTGTCTCTCACCTTTGTATGAGGGAGTCACTGTGATGGTGCAGCAGTGTACTGTGGCATTGGGGATTTTCAGCAGAGCTTTTGACTCAGGCTGTCGTGGCCTCCTCTGTTGTTCTACTGTTTTGTTGTTGAATTATTTCTTTATTTTTTTCTCTTTTTTTTTCCTTTGCTCATATGGAAAGGTGACCAACTCCTTGTTGTTTGGAACTCGCAGATGAAGCAATCGGCCCATTTTTCCTTTTTCAATCAGAAATGTTTTTAGTATGTAGAAATCCTCAGTGAGCGGACTGATGCACTTAGCAGCTTCTATCAGAGTCTTTCAGATCAGTGGCAGATGCCCGTGGCTTTTCTTGTGGCATTTGGCGCTTTGAGAAAAGTGTTAAAACTTTAATTTTCTGCTTTGTCAAATGGATCAAATGATCCCAATTTCCAGGCAGATAAAAAATGTCAACCTGGAATCTTCTTTGATCTGTTTTTTCTTTTCTGAGTATGGAATGAAGTGGAGTGGATGGGGAATTATCTGCCCTCCTCGAGAGACTGCTGCCTCCTGGCTGGGTTTTCTGTGGTGTTCACCTCTCTCACTGTGCACTTCTAAATTAAATTACTGCTTCAGTCTGCAGGCACTGCATCCTTCAGTCTGTTCTCATTGCAATTCAGGATGAATGTAAGTTACCTACAAATTAAGTATACGTACACGTATCTATTTTTGTATGTAGATAGATGGTGTTATTCCTTCTGGGGAGTAATAATTTTGCAGTTCAAAGATGCTTTAATAGAATTCAACATTATCTCTTTAATCCTTGTCCAGTTCCAATTTTTTAAAAGATCTTTCATTCAGAGGGTGGTTCTTTCTTAATGTTTGTTTGTTTTTTAAATCGGTCTCAGTCCATTTATTTCCCTTATTTGCAATGTTTTTTCTTTTACATCTGTTTACTGTTCTCCCTGATACAACCAGTGGACACATCACTGTTGCTGTTACCCATTTTTTAGGAACTCTGTACGTAGTTGTTGGATCCAAGATAGGGTAAAAGCAAGGATGGTTTATGTGCTTTGTTGTGGTTTGGTTTTGGTTTTGTCTCTAGTTTTAATGTATGATTCTGGTAGGCTGGACAGCCTCCCCTCCTTTCTATTCGTCTATTCAGGTTTCATTTACATTGGAATGTACTTTAACATATTTGAAAAGGTCCCATGATCTGATGCAATAGTTTTGAAGCTAATGCAGGAGTTGTCTGGTTTTATTTGGTGTTGTTTTCCTGGGAAAGAAAAGTGAGGTTAAAAGGTCTTCTGGTGTTTTTTTGTTTTGCTTTTGTTTTGTTTTGTGATTCATCTGCAATTTAGGTGTTTGAGTTTTTTGAAAGTCTGATCAGTTAAGGCAACATGCTGTCAGTTAACAGAACAAATGAAAATCAACCTCTTTGTTAGCTTATTAGTTCTGTCTTCGGTCCAAAGCAAAGTAGCATAGGCAGAACCAGCTACATAGATAAGAACATTACTCTTGGGTTTCTTTTTTTCCTCGGATAATATTGCCAAATATTCATCATCAAAACTTCTCTGGATTGTGGACCTTGACTGCATTTTATATTTCTCATAGGTGAAGTCTGGTAGATGTACCACGACGAACTGAATGTACGGATCTCATGAAGAGCTCATTTAGGCTATGAATTCTGTGCTGGCAGATCTGTTCTCAGTGTAGCTTCAGCACTGATATCCTGCCTAGTGTTTCAAAGCCGTTAGGGAGCAATGGCTCATGGTATTGTGTGCTGTCAGAGCAGGAGAGCTGATAGAGGTTAGGGAGATAAGGAATGCAAGAGGTGGGAAAGGAAGGAAACTTGGCTCCTTTCCAGAATTAGTTTGGGTATGTCTCTGTCACAAAACTGCTTAAGCTCTGTAATGACCTATCTTGACTTGCTGGTTCTCTGAGCTCTCAGTATTTGTCTTCGTCATATTAGACTTTGAGAATAGCCATGGGATGAAAGACGTGGAGGTACCAGTTGACATCTGCTTGGGTTCAGACTGCCGTTGAGTTTTGTCTCAGTGCTAAGTGTGTTTAATAAATGCTCGTTTCCTCCAGGGGTGCCCACTTTGTTTCTTGTGCTGCCTTCTTTCTGGTGGTGGGGGTTACTTTAAGGCCTTTGTCACTGCAAACTAGGGCCTGACCAAAAAAAGGTTCCTAGCTTAAGTCTGTGATATTATGTAAATATAGTTGCAGTGGTTCTACTTGCGTGTAGGTGTTCTACATTAAACTTTATGTGGCTTTTGGTGGACCATGGTGAATGGATGTAAACTTACTCTGATCTATGTATGTATGTATGTTCAGTATCACCTCTGTATTTTAAATAGGAAAATTGTCTACTGTCCAGATCTATACTGCTTCTTCTACCTAATGCATTTCATGGGCAGAAACGTAGTGGTCTGCACTGGTTAAGGATTGTTCTTGGTGTGTATGCTTTAGTTCTTCACTCACAGTCATGCTTCCTTTATTTTCTGCTGCAATTTGAATTAATGCCTTCTTGAAATAAATACATTCAACAGATTTTTCTCCAGAGTCTCTGGAAGTTCAGGAAGAACGCTCTGTAACAGTTGCACTCTGCTCCTGGTGGAGGCATTTTTCATATTTGCAGCAGTGAGAGTGGCTTATTTTGAAGAGGAAAGACTGCAGAAGGTAGTGCAGCAGAAAAGGGGTGGTTTTGGTTTTTCTGTGGTGAAAATTCATCACATCAGGTCAACCTTTGGAACAGACCGAGCTAAAAAGATGACGTAAAAAGCAGACTTTTTTTTCCTAAGTACCTCGATGAAGTTAAGATTAGTTTGAGAGCCGTAATCTGTATTTTGGTGAATTAAAATGTGCTTTCAAGTATTATATTTCTGCTTTTTTGTTTCTTTGTTTTTGTTTTTAAGGAAAAAAATAATTCCTACTACTGGTAAAACTGCTTATTGTTCATACTAAAAACTACATGTAAGAACTGATGGCGCTTCTGAAACAGCAAATGGTGCCACTGTGTGCGTACATGTGGCACATGTGTATGCAGTTTGTACCACTTTAATCTTGATGATGAGCATTTAAAATGGGCTGCAGGAATTCAGATACTCTAGGTTTCAGATATTCTAGGATCAGATTTTGGGGGAACTGCTGGGAAGGGGAGTATCTTAGGAAATAAGCCAGGAAAGTGAGAAGGCAGAGAGTAGATAGGAAATAGTGTAGTGGAAGAGGAAATAAATCAAGGGCTTAAACCAGTGACCTTTGACAGAATGTGAGTTGGTATGACCTGTCGGTACCTTGTGCCTTTTGCTGGGTGTTACTGTCCCCATAGTATGTAGTATGCCGTTTGCTCTGCTTTTACTGTCCGCGTCACAGGTTTGTATAACAGCTCCCTGCAGCAGGCAGTGTATGTTGATTTCTAATATCCTGCTACATCCAGTAAAAAGTGTTGTGGGGTGCTTCCTTCCTGTGTGGTCTGAGTGAGGTTTGACAGGAGTCATAAAGGTAGACGGTAGAATATCATGTGGAAGGAGGAAAATGTGTAGGAGAGAAGAGAAAGGTAGCAGAGTTGATGGTGAGAGAGCTTAGAGTACAAAAAGGGAATCATGTTCTGTCTGTAGTATTTGTGGAGATGAGGTTAGAGAGTGAGAAAGATGGAAGCTCATCAGTTTAGGGCACTGAAGAAGTCATCTGCCCTGTGTTTCTGGGAATTCAAAGTGAAATTTTGTACAAGAAAAAGCCTCTAACAACTGGCAGGAGAGGAAGTGTCTCTTCATGGTCGGAAATAAGGAATTAAAATAGAAAGTGGTGAAAAATAATGCCACTTGTTTAGCCTCCTGTTAGTCATACAGTCAACTGATGAGTTTATTTTGTGTGGTTCTGGAAGTATTGTCTAAGAGGTGTTCTTGGTTTTATCCCTTTGGCCAATTGTAGTGCTATCACTACGTAGCAGTATCTGAAAGACCACTCAAGAACAGAGTTGTATGTGCAGATTTTAAACACCCCCAAGGTTTCTGTATTCTTTTCTGAGAAGCTGCTTGCGTGGAGCATTTGAAAAGATTATTTTAAACTTGCTTGCTTTTTTTTAACGGATGTAGAACTTGAAACAGTCCTCTGATAGCATCTACCAGGGCACAGTTGTCTAATAAATATCCCTCTGTTCTTAACTAAGATACCAACTTTTAGGACCTAGGAATTTGTAGTCCTTTTTCTCTTTATACTCCTCCTAGTTTTCTGGTCTTTCTACCTTCATCTCTTGTCTCTTTTTCGCACTCTTAAGATCTCAATATGTAGCACCCATGGGCTTTGCCAAATTTGCCCTTAAGTGAGATGGTATTTGAGCTTCCATCCAGCCTATAGAAGATGTACAAACCAGTGGCATTGTGGGATGCTTTTTGTTGGAGTGGGGACAAAAGAAAGAGAAGATGAATGTTTTCTTCAACTCTGGTAACATGCAGTTTTTGTGTTTCGAAACGGTCCCTTGGTACAAAAGATGCAGGTGTTTACCTCTTGAATGAAGCATCTTTGAGTGCTGTTTAGCATTCTTGCTTCCAGTACCTGTACTGGCATTTTTTAGTTTGTGGTTTCTTCCTGCTACTAGTTGGTCTGTGATTATATATTGGACACCTTGTTAAGTCTAGCTTGTTTCCTTCTTCTGACAGCTGCAAATCAAAAAGAGCCCTTGACTCCAAAGTTTAAAGTGAAAGATGAGCCTAAGGATGAAGAAGCTGCAAGTTCAACCTTGCCTCAGTCCAGCTATGTGTTCAACCAGGAATCCGAAGCCTCAGCTCCCAGTGCACCTAAGGAGAAACTCAAGCCACAGGAAGCACAGGCAAATATGATGAGGCAGGACATATCAGTCAAGGCAGCGTCTGAGCTCCTCATGAAGCTCTCAGGTACGTATTTAATAATATTCAACTTCTTAATATTTTTTTAAAGTATGCTGTCTGGCCTACTACACAGAAGTGGTAAGCTTTAGTAGCAAGTGAAGGAACAAATGAAGATATCTATCTACACAGGTTCATATACATAAGACAACTCAGCTTGTTCTGTCACCATAGTATCTAATTATCTGTGTTCTGCACCGATTTCACTGGTCTTCAAATTAATGACTATGGGATAAGTTAAAAGAAACTATGCCTTAAAGCTTTTAGATGCTGTCATTTTTAAAATATACCAAAACATGTTCATACCAATTTATTCACATTTGTGTCACTTCATTAACGTCATAAAAATGTGTATCTGTACTGAACTAACTGAACTATATCTGATACAGCTTTAAAAATGATAGGCTTTTAAAGCCTTTTATTTTTTCCTGACAGTATCTTGTACTCAAAATTGGGAGAAAAAAAAATAAAAGAAGTGAACTGAGAACACTTACACTTGGCTTCATTGCCTTAGTAATACAATGTTCTGTCAGACAGTTGGACAGTATGCATGTGTATACACGTAAGTACTGTTGTAGCTGAAGGGAGTCAAATAAAAATGTATGTTCTGCTAATTATGCTTTATCTAACTGTTAGACTGTTAGAACTGACGTGTCACTTAAAGGAAAGTAGAAAGTTTGAATTTATACCCACTGGGAACAGGCTTTGTTTAGTTTTAATACAGACTATTTATTTATATTATATTATATTATATATTCATATTTATTATATATATAATATTATATGTAGTTATATAATATTATATATTTATATTTATTTCTATTAGAGCATTAATGACTTAAATGTCTGTAGGTGAAATCTGGCATATATACGTTCTTAGTCAGGTCTTCAGTCACTTCTGCTGGGAACTCCCAGTACTTAAAGGTTCTAGTAAGGAATAGACTAGTAGAATATTTCTCTTATGATCTCTCAGTGAGTGGGCAGTTTTTGCTGACAGTGTTTAATCAGTAGACTGAAAAGGAAAGAACGAGGGTTTACTTGGGCAGTATTGCTGAAATTGACATTCCAGAGTCAGCCAGTGGGTGGAGTTATATTAACTTTATCACATGTACTGTTTTCAATTTGTACTCTTCTGAATTATCATCTAAGACAGAAAGTGTAAAACACTAACATACGGGTAAATGTAGAACAAATATACAGGGGGAATCTAAGATCAAACACCTTGTTAGTATTTTTGGTGGGGGTGTTTTTTTTGTTTTGTTTTGTTTTTTAATTTGTTTGCTTTATCTGATAGAATATTCTGAGATCCCATCTGACTTCCCAAATTATTTTAAGCAACTTTTCACTCTGTTTTTAGCGAGATAGTATTTAAACAACTATATCACTTCTTCAGAACAATGTGGAAATAGGAAGACATTTTTTCCTTTTTCCTGATTCTGAAAGGAGCAAAAAAATGTGGAAAGGAATGAACGTGTGGATATTCGAATGTCAATGGGAAATCTTCAGCCAAGTGCACCTATTAAATTTGATATATTGCTTAACTGTGTTTAGTTCAAGGCCTTCTGGACTCTATACACATTCTAGGTAAAGGTCCAATGGATTACATTCTTACCTTGTTGTTTTTCAATTTCTTCTATGTACTATTAATTAAGGAAATCTGAGCTGTGTACAAATCATGCAAGGGATTTCTGACATGGTAGTAGACATCCTGACATACGTGTTTCTGTTATTCTCTAGCAATAATATTGCCAACTGTTGACAACTCTTTCAAGTCTCTTGGGATTTAGGCACGTATCTTTCACAAAAAGGATGCACTGGATTGTATTTTTCACTGGAAAATCTCTTTCCCAGAGCAGTTGTACTGTGTTGCTAACTCTTAGGTCAGTTTGTACAGATAGTGGAAGGCCTTTCTGGCTGAGGAACCTACTTCATGCTACCAGATAGACTCATTTGTAAATCACCTGTCTCTTGGGAATATAATGCAGAGACTTGTCCACCACTTGGAAATTATTCTAAATCTAGGTGGAACTAGGAAGAATAAAAATGTTTTACTGAAATAGAATTTTAATATTGAACATTACCAGTTGTCACTGTGGATATAGAAGTACAGAAACGAGCAGAAATTCACATGTGCAGCTGTCTGTATTTCAGTTCTACTGCATAGGTTTACTCTTTCCTCTGGAAGCTACAATGCTGTCAGGACACTTGCATGCTTCTAGCAGCAGACAACCAGTGCTCGAGGTCAGGCCCTTATCCTGGATATTACTTCAGTGGAGTTGGACTTTGTCTGAAGATGTTATGCCCTTTTATATCAGTTTTCTTCACAGTGTTCCACTTGAATTTAGATCTCCTACCTCACAATTCATAAGCTTGATGCGTAATGAAGACATCACGTTTTGAACACTTCATCCGACGAATAATGTCATTTCTAGGGCATATCGTGGTAAAACTCATTTCCATCTGTCCAGTCAAAACAAAACTTGGTAACAACTGATTTGGTATGCTAACATAAATAGAGCACCCATTTGAAAGAAATGGACTTTGTGGGTTAGCAGTTTCAGCTTAAGCACAGATCTTCAACCTACATTTACAGAAGAATGTAAAAACTACCATATTTTATAAGATCATATAAAGGTGAGCTGTGAGTGCAGTTCATTGCTAAGTCTTCACTGAGATAGGACAGAAAGGTACCCTGATCTATTTGAGAAGGTAGAGAAGTGGAGCAAATTGCTCTCATCTCAGCCTAGTAGAGCACTGTTCCTGCATGGTTTTAAATTCATATTAAATGTTGCACATAATGACTTGTAAGAAATCAAAGTAATGTATTTCAAATGCACCTAAACCAGCTCCTTCTTACCTGCTCTCTTTTATGGGAAAGTTGATCTAATTCTCAAATTGTTTAACTAAGTGATGCACCTAGTGATCTCTGATTAGTTTTATGCTCACAGTCTTGTAAGATGAAAGGTAGGTTCCAGAGGAGATTGAGATTTAAAATAAATGTTTGCATTTACGTCCTCTATCATGTTATAGTTTAAAAGCTCATTTTCTGTTGCAGTAGTTGTGCTGCTAATATGTTTGGAGTACGTATTATATTTGAGAAGCATATATTCCTTTCCCTTGTCCAAAAAGGGAGTAGCTGGAGGTATATGAATTCTGTTCCAGGTACTAACATTTTATAAGTAGTATTTTAACCTGGTGCCTTGAACTATCACATGGATAAGTCTCTGTCTTCCCTGGAAATGGTGTCTGAATCCCATTTGCCTTAATTTCAGCTGTATCTTCTTTATGAGGTGTAGTCATTTTGCACTTCTGTAGTAACCTAAGTCCTTTTGCTCTTCTTTCAGTGGATCAATACCAGATATATTGCAGATATCCTTGTTATCAGTACCAAATCCATACCTTTGTACTACTCTGTTCCTTTGGATTTTTCAGTACCTCAGTACTCAGGTCACAGTGCTTCTCGTAATACACCAATTTCCAAGTACAGACAATGTGTCATAATTTCTGGGTTATCAGTAGTTGAAATTAATGCATGTTTATTTGTTCACAAGGATGTGAAATAATATCTTGTATACACTTAATTCCAAAACCATCTCTGATGAACTCTCCCTATTATTACCTAATTTTATGACAGTTCAATGCTCAGCACAACCGCTTGTTGTGGGTTTTACTTTTTCTCTTCATTGTTTAATTTCCTCTTTGATGCCTCAAAATAAAATTTGTTTGCCACTATATCCTAGGTTTAATTGAAACCACACAGATAGAACGTCTATTAAGAAAAGTGGTAGAAAAAAGGAAAATAAAGAAAAAAGGATTGTACAGTTCTAGCGTAAGTTGAAGGCCAGGAGACTCCACTGCTATTCTCATTCTAAAAATGACCCATTGGGTTTCAATGAAACCCATTGGGTTTACAGTGAAGGACTGTCTGAGAAGACTCTAAACTAGCTCATACCAGTCACAGCAGCACAGACTTAAAGAGGAGCTAAATGACAATATCATTTTTTAAAGTTTAAATAGGAGTGCTTCCTTGTGCTTGTGTGGCTCAACAGCTGATGATACCTCATGAAAGGCTGAGGTAGCTTTATGCTTAGCTATCATCAGCAGTGTGAATTAGAAATAATAAAAAGGAGTTTGTGGCTGGTAAGCTATTTTTCTTAGCAGCTGCAAAGTCTTCCCAGGTTTAGTGCGTTGTGTTGGTGCGTTGCTTTTTGGCTTATCGTTACGATGGTGAGGAAAACTTATTTTATTACATTTCCTTTTTTGGGGGGTGGGGGGGAATTAGGTGGCTCAGAAACCAGTTGTCCCATATATATATATGTATATATATATATATATGTATGTATATATATATTATTTTTTTTTCTTAACTTGGTGGGCTGTTCTGGGAAGTACTTGTATGGAGCTGGACTGCTGTCTTTGGGGACAGAACTGTTGTCAGAACTTTCTAAGTGCGTCCATCCCTAGATTGTAGGGGAGTTGCTGAGCACTTTCATCCCTGATTGGAATGCCTTGATAGTAGAGGTGGGAGTGAAAACTGAGGGAAGGTTTTTGTTGCTTGGTCTCTAAATGGCTCATTAGAAGGCTTTGGGCAGCATCAGGTACTTCTGTAGAAGCCCACATATGTAAGTGGAGAAGTGTCTGCCCCAAAATAAGACTTTCTTAGGTGTAAGCTAGAGATGGCACAGTAAGCCATATAACCAGACTGAAGTCCACTACTTCTTTGTGTGGTTTTTTTTCTTGTTTTCCCCCTTAAAAATGCAGAAATATTGGTGAATGGTTAGGGTGAAGCTTTATTTTACTTAAAGTATAGAAAAAAAAAAGGGCAGCTTTCTGCAAAGGTACAGCTTGCTGCAGAACTACTAGACTAGATCTGGGAGGCTTTCATAAGCTGCTTTCATAAGCATGGGATATGCTGTGAAGTAACAGTTCCTTGCACATGCAGACTTCTGATTGAATTATTTTTTATTTACATTTTGTGAGCGCTTCAGAAGGGTGGAGCAGCTCTCCTATGAAGACAGGCTGAGAACTTACAGCAGTACTTAAAGTGGGCCTACAAGGAATCTGGAGAGGAACTTTTTACAAGGGGACGTAGTGGTAGGACAAGGGATAATAACTCTAAACTAAAAGAGGGTAGATTTAGATCAGCTATAATTAAGTAGTTCTTCTCAGTGAGGGTGGTGAGGCACTGGAACAAGCTGCCCATAGAAGCTGTGGATGCCCCATCTCTGGAAGGCCAGATGGAATGGGGCTTTAAGCAGCCTGATGAAGGGGGAGTTCAGTGGGAGGGTGATCCAGCCCATGAAAGGGAGGCTGGAACTAGGTGGTCTTCAAGGTCCATTCCAGCCCTAACCATTCTGTGATTCTATAATTCTGAGAACTTCCGAGGGGTTGGGTGTGTTCTGCAAGTAGGTTCTTTCAGGTAAGTGCCATATTCCTAACATTTGAACAGAAGGAATAGCAGATGCATATTGCAACTTCAGATTTGTCTAGTGTTTTAATTTTATCTTTCTCTTTTGTTTTACATTTCTGTGAAACTGAGCCTTTAGTTGCAAAATTCTGTAACATGGGACTTCTGAGTTCCACTTTAACAAATATCAGCTGTTTTTTAATGTTTTTTTTTTTTAACACAGGATCATTTTACATTGATTCAAGGCCCATTGTCATTGTCTTATATAAAACAACAGCTTGAAAAAATAGTACCAAAATAAAGCATCAAGCACAGCACCCTAGGGAACGTCAGATGTTACTTGTTGTGTCTGTAGCAGAACCTTCAGGGCTCACCAACTGTTCCCTGCCTCTAAGGTTTTTATTTAAGCTGTTTTAGGGCATGTTTATTTCTAGCAAATCAGAACAATTAGCATAACAAAATGCCTGATTCTTCATACTGAAAGCTTTTGAAGTCAGTACAAGTTGACCCACTAGTTACCCTTGTCTGCTTGATTGCAAGAACTAGTACATGAGTCCAATTTATGAGACATATGGGAAAGACTTTCTTTTCTAAGTCAATTCATAAAGCTGATTTGTAAAACTGATGGACATTTCAGCATATACAAATATCTTTGAATTTTGGTGGTAAGATAAGGTTTTAAATTAAATGATCAGAAGAGGCATGAATGATTTAGCAATGTTTTTCTTGATTTCAGGGAACGGAAAGTCATTGGGCTGCTATAGTATCAGCAAAAACAGATTGTTTTTGTGTTTTTTATTAATTCTGTTTGCTTGATTTTGACACTTGTCTCAAAGAAGGTGAAATACGTACTGTGCTGCATTTGAAGAGCACGTTTAGCATATCCCCTGTATTCAGGGCCAGTTGTGGTCTGCATGTAGAATACTGTGGTAGTTTGGAGTTCTCTGCTGAGAATTCATAGAGGGTCTAGAGGAAAGCTGCTAAGATAATTAAGGTTTTAGGGTTCATGACCCGCAAAGAAGTACTGACAGAACTGAGCCTGTTTATTCTGGTGAGGGGGGACTAAAGGCAGATCAAATAACAGCCTGCAGGTACTTGAAGGGGACTTGGAAAAACAGCAAACTTTTCTCAGCGGTGGCAGATGATAAAATGCAGGGGGCAACAGTTACCAGCTGTGGCTCCCAACCTTCAGATTGGACACTAAGAAAACTTTCCAGTGCAGTATGAGGTCAAGGGTTACCCAAGATGTTGTAGCTTTCACTTGCTTGGAAGTTTTGCAAATTCTGCTAGATAAAGGTGTAGCTGATACCATCAAGTGCTGATGATGAGTCAAGGAACAGTTAAGTTCAGAGAGAACCTCCAGAGTTCATCTAATCCAAACCATTGCTTACCGCAGATCTGACAATTCTGTGCTTCTCGGGGCCTTGTTAAATTTTGGATATGTCCAGGAATGGTGAGCTCAAACCTTGCTGACACATTGGAGCACTGCTGACTTCACCAGGTTTCTTTTTGCAAAGCAGCTCTCTATTTAGTGGCTGCCCACTCTGTGTTATCTTCTGCGTTGATTCTATTATAAATGCACTACTCTGCATTTTCCTTTCTTGAACTTCTGAGGTTTCTGTCAGTCCATTTCTCTATGCTGTTGAGGTCCCTTAACACTGTCACTACACTGCTGTGCAGCGCTGCCTTCCGGGATATCCACCACTCTCTCCAGTTTGAAATTGCCTCTGAACTTCCTAGAAGTGCGCTCTTCCACATCATCCGAGTTGTTAATTAAGACGTGAAGGACTGGCTGTCAGCTAGACAGTATCCCTGACTGCAACCCATTGAGGTTAGGAATACAGCTGTGCTTCCACCATCTTGTAGTCCAGTTATCCAGTCCATATGTTACTAGTTTGTTTGTAATGACGATGATGCTAAAGACCTAACAAAAGATAAGGCAACAAAATCTGTTGCTCTCAGTCTGTCCACACAGCCAGTCGTTTTACCATAGGAGACTATCAGGTATGATTTGCCATTGGGAAACCAATGCTAGATTTTTCAAGACAGTCTTGTCTTTCAAGGGCTTGAAAGTGGCTTCCTACAGGATCTGCTCTATAATTGTTTAGGAGATGTAGGTTAGGCTGTCCAACCTCTAGGCAGAAGTAAATGTACTGTTGTCAGTAATAGTACTTGGGGGAAGTAATGACTAATGATTATTTGTCCGCACTTTAAAGTACAAAACAATATTTGTATGCAAATAAACTTAACTATTGCCTTTTGCATCAGTGAAAAGTGATCTTACTAGATCAGATGTAATGCCAGGGGCTCATTGATGGTACGTATGCTGCAATGGAGATGCACTCAGCATCTTATCCCACAGTCCTAATCCTGCTTGTTCAAATCAGAGAACTTCCTGAAATGTGCTGCTGGTCATCCCTGGTTATCATGTTCCCAGGGATGCAGGGATGGAAGTCTCTCTATGGCATATAATTTGTCAGTTCGTGTACTGAGTGACCAGGATGGCGGTTATACCTTGACAACATCTGTTTTGCAGTGAAGATTTAGGAATATTCAGTGTCTGCTCTTGTCCCTCCTGAGTTCTAGCCCCGTTTCTACAACTGTGAGGCAGAATGAGTCTAAGCAAAATGCTTAGGATTCGGAAAGCTTGCTTTCTGATGTGTATTTTGAATCATGATGTGTTAGTACTAGACATCATTGTGCATACTGGTGTATATCTCTGCAGCACATGCAGATGTGTAAATGAACATAATAACTTGAGCAGGTGTGTATTTTAAAGTTTGTTGTTTCTGCTTCTTGTTTTGTAAAATAAAAACTGTTTTTACATGTCTTCTAAACTGCTCTGAAAGTCTAGAGTTGACATCTGTTCAATAGTGCCAGTAGTTGCTTTACTTACCATTGTGTTAAAATATGTATTCAGTTTTAAGATATCTTGAAATGTGGATCCAGTAAATAATGAAGTCTTATCCCAGTATCTCTATTTACAGTCAGTGTTCTAGGTCTACTTGCTTGCTATGCTTCTGTTTTATCCTCCTTTTTATGCAAAAAAAGGTGTATTTGTCTTGACATTGGCAACTTCTTGCACATGTCCTGAAATCTTCAGCAGGAAATTCCAGTGGCTTTATTCTCATTAGTTTCACTTGACATTTTTTGCATTGTTTTTCAGTGAGATGAGAATTTATGAATTAGAATTCTATCTATTTTAAGGTGGTGCTGAAACAATGAAATCATTTAACTTGTGGTGATTTGCTTTGCAAATATATTTCTTCTGCTTATCTCCTTTCCATTTCCATGTGTCTGATACAGGTGTTGGATTCTGGTTGTCCCGGCTTTAAGTGAAGTAGCTTGAATGAAGTTTTAGCTCTTCTAAAACTTGGCAATCACTGTCTGAGGCTGTAAAGGGGCATCGCATAGGGGTAAACTTCACAGCCACTTTTATTGCCAAGCTTACCTGAGGTAACACTGTCAGGCCTTGAGGGCTGAATATTGTACCCTGAACTTGTAGGTGGCACAACTATTGCTCTGTGGGCTTTTTTTCTTTTCTTTTTTGTTCCGTTTTATTTTGAAAAAGTTTCACTACTTTGCCATTTTTTGCACCTGGAAGTTGTGGAAAAAAATAACTTCTTTCTGCAAGAAGCCTGTCCAGTACTGCATTATTGCATATCTGGTGTGGGAAACTGTCTCACTTGGCATGAATTGAGGGTTTTGTAAATCAGCTGATTAACGGTATTCTATAAAGAGCATCTCTGTAGCTTCATAATGGTACATCCATGTATGCAATAATTCTCTCTAATTTTGTTAATCTGCTTCTGTATATATATATATATATAAAAAAAAACAACCCAACAACAGCAGAAAAAAGAGAAAAAGGTGTCTTAGGTCATTTAGTTCATCTGCTGCCAGAGGAACGATGTTCACTGCTGAATGCTGTACTGTTGTTCTGAGCTTCATCCAGTTTAGTCTGAAATGAATAGCAGACCATGTTTAAATCAATAGCAGACCAGATCACGGTCCAGATACTTTAAAGCTCTTTGAATTGTTAGTCTCCACTGATTTTTTTTCTGGGGATTGGATGTCCCTGCTTTTATAAAAATCTGGGTGACGATTACTCCCATATACTGACTTTGTATTGTGATACAATGCAGTTTATTTAACCTAGTCTGTGTGCTCAAGGAGAAATCCAAAAGTGGGAAAAAAATAAAGCTATCATGGTGTTAATTACTTGAATGGAGAGACTTTTCAGCATACCCATCTTTGACTTTAAAATCATCAGCTGCGCTATGACCACATGAGATACCTATGAGAGGAGATGAGGGTTATCTCCTTACTCTGCAAATGAACAGAAGGCAAAATAACCTTTAAGAGGTCACAGTTTGACAATGTACAGATTTGCCTGTACAATGAGATGGGTATGGCCATAACCTTAATTCCACCCAAGATGTAGCACAGCTGGGTTGTCTACCTATGGCTTGTGATGTGGCTCTTGCTCACGGGACAGAATTTCTCTTCAGTTAGCATTGTAAAATTATCACAGGGAAACCCCATGTCCTCTGCCTGTTTTGGGGAATTGGACTATGACAGGATTCACATTGTCAGACACGTGCTGCCAGGTCAGAAGGGTGCAGCTGCAAAGGTGAAAGTCAAAGGAAATTATCAAATATGTAAATTTAGTTAGGGCTACTGGATTGCTTGCTGATTGCAGGGGAGAGAAGGTCATTGGTATTGCTCAACTATTGCCTTCGTTGGGTTGTATCAGTTTGTCTGATTGAAAAGCATTTGCAGGACAGGGAATTCAGCTGTGTGGGGCAGGAACAGAAATAGAAAGAATATTTTAAAAGCAGAAAGAGCAACAAAGGTCAGCTTGACTCTGCACCTAAATTTGGCAGCTGGGTGCAGAGCTCAGTCTGTAGGACAGCTAAAGAACTCATTTGTTTGTGGAGTTACCTGAGCTTTTATTGACAGTGTTACCTGATGCGTTCCTTTGCCATTCTGTGCATACTTTCAGCCTATTATTTTTTACTTCTCAACACAGATGCAGTGTTCTGTAGCTTTTTAGTAAGAGAGTAATTTAAACTTGAAAAAAAGATATTTTTAATTGTTTAATGGGGAAAAAAGGTATTACATAATAGTACTTTCAACTCCTCTTCATTTGAGAATTCTCTATAAAAATTTTCATGTCTGGTGGATGGCGGTAGATGGTAAAGATTTTTCTCAGTGTTTGTATGTTGTTTTGAAAGGTCAAGAGATGTCATAAGAGAAGACAGAAAGCACTTCATGTAAATCGCTCCTGGAGCATGTCCAAGTAGCTTTTATCTCCTGCCTTTGATTTTTATTTTTTTTTTTATTTTAAGATCTGCAAGTAGCAAAGCCACTTTTTCCTCCACTTAAGGACAGCAGAGGAGAAAGATAAACCAAGGGGGTGAAAAAGTGGAACACGTCCGTTTAAATTCATGTGAGATGTGTATGCCTGCATACTAAAAGGATTCTGTTCATCTTGGCTTGAGGCTAGGAGAGGACACCAACCAACCGTCTATCCTCAGGATGTTAGCAGGAGTGACCATAGCATGTTTTGGTGCCCCTGAGTATTATTGTAGTGGTGAGTAATTGAAAACAAAGGATGGTGTTTGAAACACTTGTATTTGGAGTAAATTTTGTGAGGCTGACGCATTCCTATTTGCTTTAGAGAGGAGAGAAAGGCAGAGAGGATAGGCAGCAGATGAATTTACCAAGTGAACTTACTGTTTGGTTTTTTCACTTTTCTCTCAGACCCAGATTTGAATAGAAAATACTGTTTATGGGGATGGTTTTTGTTGTTGTTTTTTCTTTCTGCATTTTGTTTGTTTCTCTTACAAACTGGTGTTCATTTATTTGTTTTTAATATTATATCTTTATAAGTTGTGAAATTTGTCAGATAAGAAGAAAATTTCCATGTGAAGATGCTCTTTGTACAGAATGCCTCCATTCGATCTGAGTGTGTTCCCCGGTCTGAACAAAGGCCAGACTGCTCTCTCAGGTCTTAATCCTCTCAGCATTTAAACTCTGTGCTGCTCTGGCTCTCAGTGTGCTGTGGTATCTCTGTGCCTTAATATGGCCTCTTTCCCTGAGTGCTAGATTTGCCTTTTCTTCCTTTGGCTTATGAAGTCTGTGCAGCTCAAAGTCATGCTTTACCTTGTCTCCACCTCTGGAGGCTACACAGGCTGTTTTAGGGCGTGTGCCCTAAAGCAAACGGAATCAGATTTTTCTTAAGGTCTTGAGTATCGTGATTAGTAGCAGAAGTACATGCACAGGTTTAGGCAAAATGAATAAATCTCTTGGACATTTTTTTGAATCAGGAATCGTAGATTTTTGTTAGAACAGTTTCTCACCTGGATGGCCATTCTGCTACATAACCGTGTTCAGACACTGATTTATTTCCTTGAGTCTGCCTTTCTTTGTAGGCTGCCTATTTCCCCAGTGTCTGGTCAGCATCCAGACAGAAGAGGCAACACACCTGGTTGGGCCATTCCACCACTATAGATACACGTCCTTTCGGCGGCACTCTGAAAGATCATTAGAAAAACTCATCATCTCTCTCTGAACTAAACTTCAGGCCTGCAGCTTCTTTTTTCACAGTGGAAAGTCTGAATCAAGAGAGGAGTACGGCAGCTAGTCATCAAGGTTATTGGTCTTGTAATATCCCAGGCAGTATCAAAGATTGCTACATGTTAGAAAACTACTCATGTCATCTTGAAAAGGGAGCAGAAGATGAGCAGATGAGGTTTCTACCTCCACCCCTATACCAGCATTTCCAGCTGTACGTGCTGGTACTTCTTCGATAGAGAGTAATTAAAACAACTTCAGTGCCCGGCTTTGAAGAGCTGGTTTTTAGTTGTAACTCCATGTTATAAGTAAAAGGAAAGCTTCACAAACTGGGATGTGATTACACAGTGTTCATAAAAAATGATGTAATTCTCAGATTTGCAAATACGCAGTTTTCTGCTCTGTAGTTGAAAGTATTATTTTCAAGAGATTTCTTCTTTTTATAAACTCCCAGAAGAATATTGTAGCCGTCAGCTGCTTGCTTCTCTTACCATTTGCTGTTACAGGGTATACAAATTAAACTTTGTAATTGAGATTCCTGCTTTGAGTGCTCTGAAAAATTGTAACCTAATTAAGTAATTGTGGTGGCTTTTTTTCTTTTTTTTTTTTTTTCAATACATCTTTGCAGCTGAGAGTTACAAGGAAACCCAGACCGTAAAGATAAAAGAAGAACCAATGGAAGTTGACATTCATGATTCTCAGACTTCGGTGTCACCCAGCCAACCCAGCCAAAATGTTGGCTACAGCACTTTATTAGGGCGAGACATTAGTGAACACATCCAGAAGGCACCAGAAGGTCGTGTGCTCCCAGAACGAAATCTGTTCAGCCAGGATATATCAGTGAAGATGGCATCTGAGCTGCTCTTCCAGTTATCAGGTAAAAGCAGTGGAAATAGCTGAAAGCAGAATTTAAAGAGCAAAAGGAGATCGTGTATAATCATTAAGGTGCTACGAAAGTATGAGATTGCTAAGGCTGAAGCGTAATAGGAGGTAGAGCCCTTCTACCCTTGCAAGTGAAATACAAAAGTCTTGCCAAATGTTCTCCATAGTTAACATATGTTTTAGAGCACTGTGACAGTCTGAGCAGGTTCATAATGTTTGAACTGAATTGGAAATGCCAGAGTTCAACTCTTGTATTTTTGAAGGCTCATTAAATGATTAGTGACAACTGGTTGATTGAGGCTTTGGAATATAGGAGAACACGTAGGTAGTTACTGTCATAAATGGACAGTGTCTGCAGGAGACAGTGCTCCTGAAGTTGTGCTGTCCATTGCTCTCCACATGGAAGGTGAACCTCAGCTATTACATACATGCAACGATTTGAGCTCTGTTTGATGAAAGCTCGTAGAGCACTGACAATGAAATGTGAGGGAGAAAAAAATTGATGAGTTACATTTTTAAAAAAGCTGTGCTTATTCTGCAATCATATTGTAACCATTTCCCCTTAAATTATTCTGGATTATGCTGTTATCAGAAAGCATTAAAATAGTTCTGCTGAATAAAATTTGATAGGGAAAATATGATATATCCTATAATCACAAAAAAATGTACATTCCTCCACAGAAAAGGTGAGCAAAGAGCACAATCACAATAAAGATAACACCATCAGAACTACAGTCAGGTAAGCTCAGTCCATTGTTATCCATAAATCTGTAGTGTAAATGGCATTGCTGAGTTCTGCCTTGTGAACTTGGATATGTCTCTCTCTTGCAAATGTGACCTGATATTACAAGTGTAAGATATTTTCTTTTAGTAGTGGAACCTGTATGTGAGAAATGACATCAATAGATATGATTTCTTAGTGTCCATGTTGCAGAAGGCCTTTGGGCTAAAATGACTATTCTCCTCTGATCAAGTATTCACACTTGGTTTTAAGAATTGTTTTCTCTGTGTGCTTTTTTACTGCAAAAACTGAAGCTTAATTGAAACTGCATAGTATATGCAGTGCTTGAGGGAAGAACAGGCTGACAACTGGATTTTAAGACATGGACCAATGTAAGAAGAGGTGTTGTGATTCAGTCTTCTATCAAACTTGGATTTCTTGTGTAAAATTTCAATTTAGTATTTTTGTATCCTCTCAATGCCTTCCAGAGATGAACTTTTAAAAGACTGTAAGAGACAATGCTAATGAAACTTTTGTTCAGGATTACAGTCGCATTAACACAATATGTGAAATTATGCAGGAATTAAAAATATTGTTCGATTATAGCATGTGTTGTTAAAGAACTATTCCCTTTACTGTATTTTGGCTGGGAACAAACTGACAAGTTGTTTAAATATGTGAGCAGCAAAGTGAGGTGTCCTAAGGGAAAAATTTAAAGCTATTGTGTAATAATTGGCAGCTAGAATTGGTAAAAACTTAGGAGCCCGTGGTTAGAAGCAAGTAAGGAATTGACTTTGGCTCTCATTTAACTCTGGAGACAAGGATACGTACACTTATGTCCTCCCTGAAAGTTCAGTGGTCAGTGTGGGTGGTTTTGGAGACTGACTGTGGCTGAAGCATCGGAGAGTTCCTTCAAAGATAGAGTCAGACCTTCAGTGTCTCTGCAGCCCCTTCTGCAGAAATCCCCAGCACGTACAAAGTTTGATACAACGTGGTTTGATACAAACGTGGTGTTTGGTACAACACGTACAACTAAGGCAGCTTTGTCTAGACAGAATTTGAAAAGCGTTTCAGTTGCAGAAGAAAAGGTCTCTGCAATGTGCTCACCTTACATTCCTAGACCCATCCCTTTCTTTCATGGTAACTGTAATAAATAAGTTTTTAATAAACTGAACAACCCAGTAAATGTCCATTAGGGACTTTCTGATGTTACAGGTTGAAAGAGAATTAAATTGAGCTTTTTAACTTCTGGTTATTGTGAGTGCTTTTCATATTTGCTAGTTTGGGAACTTGTGGGATATGGAGACTGCACAGACTTCCCATTACTTCTTAAAAAGCATAAGCCTTAAAGATACTTATAGAGTTGAATGCACATATGTATAGAGTTGAATGCACAACTACTCATTAACCATCCAATATGTGTTGCAGGGAGGGGTGACAAATACTTGGTAGAAAATAGATTTTAGTGTCTTGTGATACTACCAGCAGGACTGGTGTGAGAATCCAGAGCTACTTTTGGATCTATCAAAAATAGTTCAAACTGGAGAGGTTGAGGACAGTTCAGACAACCTTCTTTCTTACAAGGCTGCTGCTGCCTTGTAAGAGAATAGCACAGTTGGCTGTTGTCTAACTTGTGCTGAAATGTACTGAGAAGTCCTGATAAAGGCTGCTACCCATCAGCGTTTGAGAAGCAGAGCGCCCAACTGAATTCTTGTGGGTGCTTTTCTTACCTATCTGTCAATATGAATAAGAAGAGCTTCTTAAGGAGAAGGGAGTCTACTCTAGTCTACAGCACGTTCTAACAGATTGACTCAAAAGACCTTGCCGAAAAAAGAAACAAAGCACCCCAAAGCAAACAGCTGGAAGTCTTTACTGGTAAGAGTATGACACCTCTCAAAAATAGAATGTGATGGAGCAGCCAGTGGAGAATAGAGGCACGAAGGCTGCATTAAGAAAACGTGTAGTGTTGCAGTTTGGCTCACCAACCTACATCTGGAGTCATGACAGGAAGGCACTGGAATCACAATTGTAATGTGAAGTTTGCTGACAGCTGCAGAGTCAAGGTGAGGTCAGTGTCGTCCACCTGTGAGTAATCGGCCAGTGGAGAGATTCAGCTGTGTCATTGGCGAGAGTCTTAAATCAGCAAAGTCCAGCAAGATGGGGGTACACAAGCACTTCTTTTTTTAATATCTTATTCCATATTAACATTTCTGTCTCCCGTCTGTTGCTATTCTTCCTGTGAATATTCCTGGACTGTGTAAGCATATACTTCCATATGATTTTGCTCAAGCAGCCAAAACTGGCAAGGATTCCTCGCAGTTCAATGGCTGAGTGAGATGGTGGAACCTGCCATCTGTGATAAGAAGAAAGAAAGCGGAGAAGCAAATGATCTGGAAGTGAGTACGCCAGCATGAGATGCCAAGATAAGTTTCTTTCATCTAGAGAACTGTGTAGACAGAAAACTGGAAAAGTGCAGCCAGAAGAAAAAAAAAAATAAAGCTTAATCTTCATCAGAAGGGACGTTACATAGTGATTGAGAGCAACATGTGTAGTTTCTGTGTTGCAGGAACTCTCTGTTCATACTTTGGATTGGGAACTGGAGGGCATACCCACTGAAATAAACACAATAATAAGCTGACACTGAAGAGACTCATCTGCCATTCTACACAAAGGTTAAAAAAATAAAAAGGCGTATCCAAGGATGGTTCTGTAATTCACTGAAGGCCAATGGCAAAGAGGGGAGATCTTTAAGACAACAGCACAGTGCAGTCTTCAGCAGCAACCTACCGAGGATTTATATCCTAACCTGAAATAGATGAGCTCTGCATCATTCACTTTGTCTAGAACTAGCAATGCAGCGTGCCAGTGAGCGAATCTATGACACAAGCAGGCAGTCCAACGTGGAAAGCTGAGTGGATACATGATTTTGAAGAGTTACAACGGTTACCAAACTTTTTTAATTGGTGTTGGTTTTTTTTTCAAATCGTTATTAAGCCACTGAGAAGAATGTTGCAGTGAATTATGCCACATTTTTATACAGCATCAGTCTGTTTTATATTATGTCACCCCTGAGGGGGGAGTAGTGTGAGTCTTGGAAAAGTTAACTTTTGCACATGTGGCCTGCAGCTCTGCACCTTGTCCTGATTGATCAGGTATCTGCATGCTGTGAACTGCTCGAGTTTGGGGCAGCTTCATGCTTTTCATCCAGCTCAACCTGTTTGACTGTTTATGGTTATGTTCAAACTTAGACAGAAATAGCAAAATATCCTACTAACTGTCACGTATAGAACAGCAAAAAATAAATAGTAGTAAAAAAAACAAATAAAAAACCCTGATTTCTCAGCCTGTTGAGGAATCTCAATACAGTACAGATCAGATTTAAATTAAATTCCCATTCTGCTAAGAAGAAATCCATCCTTTGTATGCAGATGGAATATAATATGTTAGAAAACAGCTGTCCAAAAAGAAGTACCCATTTATGATGTCCATTTTTGATTTTTTTATGTACTTCTACAGATGTCTGTATTGTGGAGAAGGGATCGTAGTTTCTGTTACAACATTAATTGAGCAGAAAACAAAATACTTCCACAAAAATGCCCATTCACTGTTGGAATTAACTTTTTACCTCCTGTTAATTAAAGCCAAAGCACAATGTACTGTTTAGAATCAAGCAGCTGGTGATTTGTGCTCTGTTTGGGAAGTCACCATCCAGCTAACTTCTGTGTATTGTTTCCTGCTCTAAAAATGCTATTAATTGAGTTAATTTCGTAAGAGGAATGCTCTGTCAATAGAGAACAGTTCAGCATCTCAACCTAAAATTTGAAAAGCTTTGTTTCAAATGTAATCATTGTATTCCTCAGGTTATTAAATACTTTATACTAATTAGCATAAATACTAATATATTCTCCACATGTTCTGGGAGTAGAATACAGAATTTTGAAACATGAATTTTCTTGACTTATGTTGTGATGTGATATAACAAATCTGAGTTGCTGAAATGCTGTAATGAAAAACGTTTTGGGAGGACTTCAGTTTTTGCTCCACAGTGCAGTTTTCCCAAAGCTTGCCTCTTCTCCACACCTCACCTCACCGACTGGTTCTTTCAGCGTGAATTCCGTGAATTAAGCAGGGCTTTTAACAAGATGGTATTTATTATATTGAGAGGTTAAAGTTAAAAATACTGATTACTTTTTCTATTAACAGCTGTTCTGTTTACAAAAAGTTATCTTATTTCCCCCACAGCCCTTACTTTTCTGAGGACACCTTTAGACAATCACCGTTCACTTCCAACTCAAAAGATCTCCTGCCTAATGAAACTGCTCTTCATGGAAGGCCATCTGCACCAGGTCAGACACCTCTTTTTTCATTAGTTCCTAGGTTGTTTTTTTCAGTTCAGAGTTTTTAAATTATTGTTATTTTCTTACTGTAAACATCACCAGTTGACCAGTGCTCTTAAAATGTAGTTGCTTTGTCAAAGGACAACTCTTTCCATCCCCCTGTAAATGGTTACTCTTAAGAAGAAAAGTTAAATGCTGCTGAATTATTTGTGTTAATTCTTTTTGAGCAACTATTTCTGTGAACTTTGAAAGGACAGAAAGTCTGCATAACAGATTAAAGACAGCAATGTTAATAGAGGTGGGGTTTTTGTGTGCGTGTATGTCCCACATTTAAAGGAACTGACGTCTGAATACTGCCTGCTCTTTTCCTGTTACTTGATGTCCCATCTCTCACAGTATAGATGAAATGTTTGCGGTGTATGTATCAGCATGAGCTTGGCAATGCAGTTTTCCCGCTTTTAGCAGTTATTTAAGAAGCTATTTGGAAAGATGTGGATTTCTTACAACATACTGGAAGGTCTCAGTATCTGTGGGTGCAGTCCTCCTGATCTTCGGAACTAGCTGACAGGCATTTTATATCCAGCTACAGCCAGGGTTATATTCTTAGTTAAAACAGAAAAGACAGATTAATACGATTACCTTCCAAGGTGGCACTGAATATGTGCACAAACTCGATATGTGCCTTTACCATCCTGTTGCAAAATATTTCGTTTGCTAGTTCACTGGTATCTGCTCTTAAATTAATAGCTCTTGAGTTCTAAAGGTCAGTAATTACACAGCCAGCCATAGTGGGGGTTATTCACCTTTTCTTAGCAATCAATAAAGTTTTGGGCATGTTACTGCTAATTTTCAGCTATAGACTGTCATTTAATTTACAACTTAACAGACCCTTCTTTTTTTTAATGCTTGAATAGTCATTTGACAGCTTCTGATGTGGCAGATGAGGTGAAGAGCTAGATGTGGGCTAAGGGTAAATACCATTTCAGAAAAGGAATAAAATTTGTAGCATAAGAACAAGGGTCTTCAGGCTATCCCCAACCATGCTTTCTCAGGGATGCAGCAGTTTTTGTAAACCAGGACTAAGAGCACCAGTGGTACTTTTAAGTACTAAAATGTAAACCAAGTTAGCACTTCAATTCTCGTTTTTGACCGTGACATAACATAGAATATACATATACCCAGATGACTGACAAGAACTCTTGGGCTCCTCGGGCAGTGCTCAGAACCTCCGAGGATGTGGGCTCTAGCAGTAATGCTCTTACATGTAATGCTCCCAGATGGATGCATAAGAATTCTAATTCTCCATAAGACTTTAAGTGAGGCATTTAAACCTACAGATGGGTTTTGGTGCCGTGTTTAACCTCATGCTTAAGAGATGTAAAATATCTAATTGGTTAGGACATACTGGAGTGTTGAAATGGCTATTGAGGAAATGTTTTTTGTATGCTTGTGATTTCTGGTATTCTCCTTCACAGACTATAAGTAATAACTGGATGGGTCCGTGAATTGTAACACATGGTGCTCTGTGATTATTATTATGTAGTATCATAGATACGTAATAGCAGTATATATACAGAAAATGTATCTACTTATTTATGTATTCATTTATTTGGAACAACGCTATCGTGCACTTTCTCAGCTTCATAAAAAATTCTTGGACCTGAACGGAAACTTCACAGTAGCATCAGGAATGTTATCGGATTTTTTTTAAATCGATTATAAATGTGATGTTCATGTAAAAGAATAGTAGAATACCCACAGATAGATTTCCTATTAGTTTCAGCCTCACAGGATGAAATTATCTCTGAGGTGCTATATGGATAGCTCAGACAAAGCTTAATCCCTGCTGAGAGTAGCATAAAGGAGCAGTAACAAACCATTGTAAAAGCCAACAGGGTGTAACAGAAAGTGCTGTGGAAATGTGTATGTGGCATCGTGTGGATAGATGTGTGCCTTCAGTTGAGATTTGTTTTATTTCATCTCTGAAATAGGATAGTAAGAACTAGAAGAGAACAGCATACAAAACAACAGTTAATTCAGCTCATCCATTAAAATACAAGCACATTAACTGCCAACAGCCAGCAGCGTTCAGTAAGCAGTATCCAAATCCCGCATCCAAAAATGCTAGTCTGTCACGGTCACCAGAACTAATGGGGGCTGATGAACAAGTGTGGGGTCTGAGCTGTTGCTGTGCGCTGGCTCTCTATGGAGAGACATGACTCAAGCAGGCGTAGTGGCATGAGGAAAGAAAGCCTTTTCTGCAGGCTGGTGTGGGTGACCTTGGTGGAACCTCATGTACATGCTTCTTTTCAAGAGTGAGCACCAATACGAATGGCTGTATCCCCAGACTCTTGGAAACTTTCTGTGCACAGTCTTCTTGGCACCCTAGCTGAAAAGGAATTGGGAAAAGCGACAGGAACATAGGACAGTCAGATATCTCATGTCACGCTCAATTCTTTTTTATAATAGGTAACAACGTTATGTAATATCATTCATTTATTTGTCAAGCTCTGTTTAAAATCTGTCATCCTTATTATTTGTACAAGAGCGCTGTTTCAGAAGCTCACTCCTTGTAAGAGCTGGACCACCCTCAGCCAGAATTTACTCAAAGCAGGTTCTACTTTTTTTCTTCTACCAGTGCTGTCCTTCCTTCAGCTGTGATAATTCTCCTCTTTTGTGGGCTTATTTGATATGCTATCTTATGTCCCCTTAATCTGGTCTTCATTTTTGGAAAAGTAAGCCAGTCAACATCTTTGAGTCTCTGTTAGTATGACTGGGATTCCTTTCCTTGACTTTTTCTGCCTCTGTTTAGGGAAATTAATTTATGCAAATATGTGCAGTCAGAACTATATATGCTATTTTGCAGAAGATCTTACAAATTACTTTCTTCCATGGCATGAAATCTTCTTTATGTATATTGGAAATACCTCTCTCAATTAATCACGGTTTTTAACTCCAACACTCTGATGACTTGCAATTCATTTACTAATCAAATGCTAACAAGGTTTTCTTCTCCCTTATATTTTCAGCTCATGATTCTACAGCATGTAAGAGCAGTTCTTGTTGCAACTTCATAAGTGTATGACCTTTTAATTTGAATTGTATCGCTTATTATTGCAGCTGTCGCAATTATTTCTTTAATACTCGGGAATTTCTGCATATTTCTGCTCTTTTTTTTAATGCAATGCTGTTTCTTCATGTTGAAGATACTAAAGAGGATTTTTAAGAATGGCTAGTCCACAGTTTAGTCCGTCAGACCTCACAGTAGCAGCCCTTCAGCCTAGTGCTTTCCTTCTTAGTGCAATCTTCTCTTTATAGTCAGTTTATTAGGAAATTGCAAGATGAGGAATTTAAGAGGAAGAGCACTCTTTGTAGGGCATTGAGCATATAGGATCCCCAAGGAGTATGAAATAAGTAGGAAAGACCTATTAAAAGATGTGTGAAAGCAGTGCACTGATTGGAGCACTTACAGGAGGAAACAAAGGCCTGAGGTAAAGGTGAAGTAATCCTGATCAGCAGCAGTATCACAGGCAGGATAAGTAGTTAGCATGATTAGTAGAATAAGTAGTTAGCAGCTTTTAAGTCTGGTAACCAAGGAAAAGAAATTTCCCACAGCTGTCAGAAGGGACTGAGTGGTCCAGTAGAAGTAATGATAACTCCCTGATAATCTGTGGTGAATTGTTAATAATTTGAGAAGGAAATAAAGCAATTTCCTGTAGTTCAAAAGTATTGGATAGATTTTGGGAACTACGCTCCTTCCTTCCTAAAGTGTTTTGTACTTTAATAAGCATACAGAGTTAATTGCAGATGTATAGACTTTTCTGGATTGCTATCACTATCTGTATAAGTTCACTTTTGTTCCACAATTAAAATAAATATTGAAATATTGCCCACACCAAATACAGTTTGCCCAAAAATTACAGTAGTATCAAAGCTGCAACCAATGCAAGGACGCATTCAAAACAATTCAGTAGTTTCAGCCTTTCCTTTTAAGAAGAGGAAAAATGACCTTTTTTGGCTTATCAAAATGTAGGGAGAAGAAATGAAAATGTTCTTTTCAAACAGTTGCTTTAAAAGGGCATTTTTATCCCTTGTTTTATATGACTGGTTTCTTTTGACAGAAAACAGCTCAGTTGTAAGTCAGACGATGTAGTTCAGTCCAGATTTCTAGATAAATTAAAGACTTGATCTTATGCTGGTGTTCCTGACCCTTAGCCAATCTTTAATGTGTTTTAATAGTTTTCCACTATCTCACTGACTCATTCTGTAAATCAGACCTGCCTTCGTGAAATCCAGATAGGTGACATTCACTGTTTCTTCTCCAGTGATTCATGAATATTGTCAAAGACTCCAACCATGAGTTTGGGGAGTATCTTTTTCTCCACGTATATCTGCATGTAGTATAAGAATATTTCATTATTTTCTCTGTTTCTCCAAGAAACTTCTACTCTTCTTCACTTACATCACCAATGTGCAGCAGTGAAACAGTTGAATCTATGGCTGATAGTCTGGTCAAACACAGTAGAGTTGGAGGGTAGTGAATCTTTCTCTGTCTCTTAAGTTGCGCCTTCCCTAGTCAGCAGGGATCACTACAACAATGGAGTCATCCAAGACTCGGAGGAATAATGCACATAAATTTACTTACAGCTTTCTTAACAACTAATATTCTACTTGGAGGTCAAATTGGCTAATTTGCTAATTATGATTGAAAAGCATTAACAGGTAAGACAATATTAGGCAATGGCTACTTCAAAGAGTAAAAGAATCAAAGAAGATAAAGAGAAATGGTAGAAAATGGGGAAAGAGAGACAGACAGCCAGATGTACAATCACAGCAAAGTAAAGTGGCTCACCACTCCTCGATCCAGCGATGTCTTGGTGTTAGGTGCTGATCTTCAGTAGTGATGTGTTGTTGGAACTTGTGTTGTTCACTTGTCTAATACTCTCAATGACAGTACAAACTGTTGCTTATAGTCCAAAGTGATCAAGCCTGTTCTTTTGGAGTGACAGCTTCTGGCTTTGGGATCTCATCAGGAACTCCTTTGTTCCTGTCTTCCAGACCCTGAAGTCTGGAAGCAAATTGAAGTCAGGAGATCAGAGGAAGCAGGGAGAGGCCAGCTTTCTTGCCTTCACAAGATACAATTAGGATCATTTCCCAGTCTCCTGTATCAAACTACTTTCATTTTCTCCCACGCCAAGTCTTCAGCCAATAAACAATCCTGGGCCCTGCCTTTTGAAGGCAAACAACTCCAAGAAAATGCTTTCAAATGTACAACTGTCCACAAAGGGATTCTGATCGCCTCATGTTGATTTGGCACACTCATTACCAGTCTCAGATTATTTAATTCCACCTTTTTGTGAAAATTTACTATGACTTTCAAATTTGTTATTTTGATGGTGGTAAATGGATCTCATGCGGATTAAATAGACTTCTGGAATTGGAAGATGTGGGGCTTTGGGTCTTGTAGTCCATGAGTAGTCCTGACTCTCTGAATTCCATCCACTGGTGCCAGAGCTAATTTTACCACTAATATTTATTTTAATAAAATAAGGCAAATAATGCTTCTGTCCTCAAGTTCATTTTCTAAAATGCATCAGAGCATCTCCTGTCACTGTGTCTCCATGCTCTTCAGTGACCTGTAAGATGATAGATAGCCCATGCTTCCTCTTCAGAAATGCCGGTAAGCTAATATTAAATCAGTTGGATAGATCAGTAATAAAAAAAGGGGGGGGGGGGGGGGACTGTGTAACAGTTTTGTCAGTTGTATTTTTACTGATAATGCAGTTAGTGGCATAATATTGATATGTGTAACAACAATTCATATATGTTTAGATTTACAGAATGCTTTTTCCTGCTCCCTTCATGCTCACGCCCTCCTCCTACTTCTTTTCTCTAATGTGGCAATTCCACAGTAACTTCAATAAACTAAAAGGGATAAATTTGCCTGCTCCATGGGCCACATCTTTGCATGTTCTCCAACACAGTGGTACCAACATCTATGTGGACACCTTGTAAGCTGGATCAGGGGATCTAGTGGGCTAATCTCTTTTCTTCTGGTAGTTGCTGGGATCTGAGCAGAGTAAAGGCAAGTCCATATCTTCCAGCTATGTGAAACTTTGCCATTTAACATACCTTGATGCAGCTGTGACTACATTTTTTACCATCTTCTGTGACTGTAATTGAAAATACCTCCTGAATGTTTAGATTTCTAATTTGAATGAGATAAATAATTAAGCTCATTATGTTGCATAGGTATTGCATTCTTTAGAATGAAGTAATTTGCATGTTTCTTCATGGCTAATCCCCTTTTTTAACACTCTTTAAGGTTTATGGTGTAGTCTTGATGTTGTGGTCTTGCATATGTAGCTGTCCAACCTACAAACATGCCCATTCATACGTCGTACTTCTGGTAGTATTTGTGCTGATTGTGGCCTCCTCTGCTCTGCAGCAAACTAAACTCCTGCATCCATTTACTGCAACTAGCTCTGAATTTTGGATAATCTCTAGGTCAGTTAAGACAGTCAGAATTTTAATAAAATGGACTTGAAGTTAGAGTCTGTCTATTGTTTCCCTTTCTCCTGAAGTTGCCAATGATTTTTTTCCTGCTTGGCCTCACCTAGTCTGCTGCCAGACTTCCTATTTTTAACTTAACTTGTGTTGTTCCTGAGACTTCTCTAGAAAGGAGACCTTAAGGTTTTGATTTTGATTTCTGTGGCACTGTTGTCACCCTGGAAAATGTGCTAGGCCTTAGGGGACTGTGAAATGTATAGGCCCTAAGGATTTCTGTAGAAGTGCTTGACAATGAAATGTTGGCGTTTAAATTGCCACTGTGTAACTTTCCAGCTATGTGCCCCTGGAGTTAATTAGAACAATTTACACCTTCTTACAGTTGTTTGCTTTCATCTGCAGAAAAGCCTCTAACTTCACATTATGGATAATCCTCTGTTCACTTTATGAAGGCTTTTTTCACAGTCCTAAATGCCAGAATGTTTAAAGGAAAGCTATGGGTTAAGAGTACAGTTACAAGCTATCAATTTTCTTACACATTCACAACAGCAGAACTTCTGGACTATTATTTTTGAGAGGAAACATAGGATGGTTGAGGTAAGAAGAGACCTCGGGTGATTATCTAATTCAACTCTGCTGCTTAGGGCAGGGTCAGTGGGCTGTTAAGGACCCACGTCTCCATCTTCTTTCCACAAGTGCGGCCTAACCTTGAGCACTGTATGCAGTTTTGGACACCACAATATAAGAAGGACATAAAACTACTAGAGAGTGTCCAGAGGAGAACTGTGAATCCACTGAAGGGTCTTGAAGGGCAAGTTATATGAGGAGCAACTGAGGCCTCTTGGTTTGTTCAGCCCAGAGCAGAGGCTGAGGGGAGGCCTCATGGCAGCCTGCAGGTCCTCACAGGGAGTGGAGGGGCGGTGTTGAGCTCTGCTCTGGTGACAGCAACAGGATCCAAGGGAATGGCATGGAGTTGTGTCAGGGTACCGTCAGGTTGGGGAAGAGATTCTTCGCTTAGAAGGTGGTCAGGCACTCAAACAGGCTCCCCAGGGCAGTGGTCACAGAGTTTGAGTTTTGGTGGTCCTGGGTGGAACCAGGAGGTGGAGTTGATGATCCTTGTGGGTCCCTTCCATCTCATGACTCTGTGATTCTTTGTACAGGTAGCTTTTGAATTTCTCCAGGGAGCAGCCTGTGCCAGTACATGACCATTGCAGCACAGTAAAAAAAAATGTGTGGGGTTTTTTATTGTTTAAATGGGATTTCCTGTGTTCCAGTTTGTACCTTTGCCTCTTCTCCACTGGGCACTTCAGGGAAGAGCCTGGGTTTGTCTCCCCACCATCAGGTTTATATAAACATTGAAAAGATCCCACCAAGCTGTTCCCTCCAGGCTGAACGATCCTAGCTGTCTCAGGCTCTCTGTGTATGACGTGCTCTTTAAGCATAGTCTTTTAAGCATACTGCTACACTTCTGTCTTTCTTTAAAGTCTAAATATTTCAAGATTTTGGCAGCATTTTCTGGTGATGGAACAGCAATTTTTATTGCCAGTATAGTTGCAGAGGAAGTGTACTTCTACATGAATTGACTTACACACAGCTCTCCTCTTTTTTCTTTTTCTTTCTTTTTTTTTTTTTTTCCCCTGCTTTATTCCATTATTGATGCTTATGATCATTTCGTTTGGTTTCAGTTTTGGTCTGAGTTACAAGCTCTGCCCATCCAGGATATTTGGTAACCCCTTCAGTTTCCCGATGATGAGAGTGCCTGACCCTTGTTGGCTTCCCGACAGGGTGGAATAATGTAGAGTGGCACTTAATTCACTATGCACAGCTTTCTCTGCCAAGCACTCAGTCCTGTTGTTCATTTCCATCTCAGTATTATTGTGAAATGCAATTGCTGAAAGTGGTGCTAGAGGTAGATGCCATGCTGTGGTCCATCACTGCCTGCAGAACACAGTGTTAGGTACTCACTAACCCTTGAAAAATCTAGTTCTCTTGGTTTTGAAAAACAACCATTTAATTTTATTTTTTTTGTGATACCACTCCGGGGTGAAATTCAACCAGGTACTCTTTTATTTGTGTACGTGTATGAATTCATGCAGATACAGGGAGATAATGAGACGATGTCTCCCTCTGACAAATGCAGACTTTGTGGCGGTGTCATAGATGGTAGGAACATACTTGTGACAGAGTAGCAGGTTGATTTGAATAACTAATTGAAGTTTCTGATCCCCAGTGTGCATTTTAGTTTGATTCTTCACAATCAGAAGTATTTCTCTGGGACACTTGGTATATGCTCTCTCTTTGCACACTTTAGAAGGCTAAGGATTGTCAGCCACTGTGGCTGCTCTCTGAAGTGTGATAGCAAAAGACGGATAACTGACAAGTTGTAGAAAGTGATTCTGGGAAAGTGAGATGGTTGAACTGCTCAGAAGTGGGCAGTGCTTGGCATAGTTCTCCAAAGAGAGACAGATTTTGCTTAATTTGTTCAATATAATTCAGTGCTAAACTGTGTGACAGTGGTTCTGGCTCTAGCATGCTTTCATCTGCATCCTGCCTTCAGATTCCCATGACTCTATGATTCTGTGATCATCTACCTGGGTGCAGCCTTCTTCTCCCGTGCACCCAGCTACCTTGAAAACCAGCTTGCCCTACAGAATCATGGGAGGGGGGTTCCAAAGTTCTGGTTCATTTAATGCAGTCTTAACCAAGCCAGCTGCAACTGGTTACAGCATCACATTTCTTGTTGAGCTTTTTCTGGGTCTGCTGCCAAGCATGTTTCCATCTAGTGTGTTGCAGATCTGTGGTGCGGTAATGGTGCCCATCTCTTGAGTAGCCATTGTACTTCTAACGAACAAGCCCCGTTTCATAACAGAACATATTATTATGCAGAACAGACCATTTCAAATGATCAGATCTGCTCTTGGCTAAAATAAGACAGCTGAAGTATGCAGAATGTGCCAGTATGTGCATGTTCAAATTTTTCTTAACAGTCGTGACTTACTGGCCATTCTCACAGCAACTGAGGGCAATGTGATTGGATCCCTCTGAGGAACACGTGAAACTGCTGGTGAATTGGCCATTCTCTCTCTCAGTACTACACACGTTAAACAGCAGTGCCTTGCAAGTATTGCCATGGGCACACAGGGCTACTTCTTTTCCTGGTGAAGTCACTACACTAATTATTTTGCCAATTACTTACAGAACCTTCAAGATGAAGACAGTTAATTAAAATAGACCCCCCAAAAATACATTCAGGTCCATGTCTGATGGATATTTTTAAAGGCACTCCTATCTGAAAAGTCATGATCGTTATCCTATTATGGGTTGCCTGTATATGTGGTAATTTTTCCCCTATTGCACTGCATAGTCTTCTCATGCAGACAAAAACATTTATTTTCATTTCATTTCATGTTTGTTCCTCTTGAAACAGGAATGAGCCTCACGGTAAAGGACAGAAGAAAGTACTTTCACTAAGAACAATTATTTTCTGGTTTCATTCAGAATAATGCTAGACCTCATTCATTAAATCCAGGAAAGCAGAAACTCTTAGTTTCATAAGCATCAAATCCAAGGCAAAATGGTCAAAGAGCACCATTTCATCCCACATAGAAAATAAAACTTAGCATTTGTTCTTCTTTACCCTTTGAGTAGGGCAGAGTTTGGCTCCTCTTAACATTTTTGGATGTGGTTCCTGAGTCTCTCAGTTATTTGACAGCAAATGTTTGGGTGTTGTTTTTGGGGGGTTTGTTTTGTTTTGGGTGGGGTTTTTTTTCTTAAAAAAAAATTAGCTGTCGTTATCAGTTTTTTAAAATAAATGCATAAGGCAAGTGGAGGTCAAATTTGAGAAAGGCTTGCTGAGCAGCCTCGCTCATTCAAAGCACAGCATAAGAAATGTGGGATTTTGCCTAAACTGTCTTCTGGGAAACCAGTTCAGGACAACACAAGGCTGCCCAACCAGTTCTTGGGACCTGTGTTTTGATTTGGGTGACAGAAGGTGAAGAATGGTGAAGAATGATAAAATGTGATTTTCAGGAGAGGACAAAGGAAAGCAGCAATATAACAGCAGTTGGCCTCAGGAAGTGCAGTTCTAACAAACATGCAGATTTGTATGACGAGAAGCCTAACAGTGGTTGTTGTCAGATCCTAGAAGAAACTTGACCCCTTAGGCTGAGTGAAGCCTTCGGCACTGCCTCCTGCAGCATGCACAGGACAAGCAGGGAGACATAGAGTGGGTGAAGCTGTAACTAGCATGGCTGTGAAACCCTAGGAACCAAGTGGTATTCTGCAGCGGTCTGCACTTGCTCTCATGTTACTTAGCTCTTTCATTAATGTTGTGGGTGATGGAATTGTGTTTATTAAGTGTCCTGGTGGCACCATGCTAGGAGGTGTCCTAAGTGCTGCAGAGGATGGAATTAGAGTTCTGCCTTCTCTCAAGGAAATGAAGGAATAGTCTGGAAAACAGCGGTCAGTTCAGTGAGGAAAAATTCTGTACTTGGGTGAATGATGAGTGCCACAAAGTGTGTGGAGAGATGAATGGCCAGGCAGTGCAGCTTAAGGGAGAGAGCTGAATTAGTCTTGGTCAAACACCATATGTGGAGCTGACAGTGTACACATCGCAGATAGGGCAGTGTCCCTCTGAGATGTGGGAGATGCTGTCTGTAAGGCACATGTGGTACTTCTTGCTCTGCAGCTGGAGCCCTGAATCCAGTTTTGTGCTTTGTAACCCAGGAACAATGCAGCACAGCAGCACTCAGGGAATGGGAAACCATGAGCTGTGTGTAAAGACTGAAAGATTTGTGTCTGTTTGTTCTGGAGGACAAAGAGGAGATACAAGGTAATGGTATTCAAATACATAAAGCTTTCAGAGAAAAGGAATAAATGTTGCCTGTGTTCATGTAAGATACAGAATAATGGGTTTAAGTAACAACTGAGGAGATTTAAGTTAAGCAGCAAAGTAAAACTTTCTGGCCACGCGGTGACTTGGCATTGCAGCAACAGTCATGGGAGACTGTGGAGCCTCTGTGTCATTGGAGAGTTTTTTTAAACAGTGTTGGACAAACACTTGTCAGAAGTGATGGGTACGTTTGGTGTTTGGTGGGTGTGCCTTTGGGTGAAGAAAAGAACAAGTAGCCTCCTGAAGTCCCTTCCAGCTCTAATTCTGTGATATAAATTTGGTAGCAAAGCTGTGAGGCTGATTAAATAACCTCAGAATTGATAGATCAGGCTTTTGGCTAATAAATACTCAGCATGCTATGTTTTAGACTGTGTTTGTTTTTCAAAGTCATATGAAGTCTCATATTCTCTTTTGTCTATCTTAATATCAGAATATTTTGTAAAAGTGAACATCAGCACTGAGCCAGATCGAATATCAATCTTTTCTGAGTACAAACTTAACATGAAATAGGAAGACAGGTTTTAAAATGACTTCTTCAGCTCTGCAAAAGGAATCAGAACATATCATTCCGTGACATTTCTTTCACAGTTACCTTAGTACTCTCCATCTTCACCCATCTTATCTTGTGCAAGGTTGTCTTCTACAATATTTGTCTGCCTAAGAGTAAATTAAATGGAAAATCAATCAATCAATCAATCAGGTATTGGGATAGCTTGAAAAAGAAAACAGAAGAAAAAAAGAAAATTAATTTAAACAAAGCTGAAGAGAAAGGATTTTTTCTTCTACAGAATGATTTCAGTCCCTCTCTACTCTGCCCTTGTGAGGCCCCATCTGGAATACTGCATCCAGGTCTGGGGCACCCAGTACAAGAGAGACAGCTGTTGGAGAGGGTCCAGAGGAGGGCCACAAAGATGATCAGAGGGCTGGAGCACCTCCCCTGTGAAGACAGGCTGAGGGAGCTGGGTTTATTCAGCCTGGAGAAGGGAAGGCTGCGGGGTGACCTCATTGCAGCTTTCCAGTGCCTAAAGAGAGCCTACAAACAGGAGGGGAGTCAACTCTTTACAAGGGTAGATAATGGCAGGACAAGGGGAAATGGTTTTAAGCTGAAGGAGGGAAGATCTAGGTTGGATGTCAGGAGGAAGTTTTTCACTTTGAGAGTGGTGAGGTGCTGGAACGGGCTGCCCAGAGAGGTTGTGGATGTCCCACCCCTGGAGGTGTTCAAGGCCAGGTTGGATGGAGCCCTGGGCAGTCTGGTCTAGTATTAAGTGTGGAGGTTGGCAGCCCTGCATGCAGCAGAGGAGTTGGAGCTCGATGATCCTTGAGCTCTCTTCCAACCCAAGCTATTCTATGATTCAGTCAGGGTACAAATTTTCCCTCCTGGTTCCTGAGTATTTTGGTTGAATCCAGCTGGGGCAGTCACCTCACCAGCTTCCCCAGTGCCTGACATGCAACCCAAGCAGAGGCAGAAGGAATTAAAGACTGGTCTGCAGGTAGATGTGTTTATGATAGGAGTAATGATAGAAGGGTGGAGGAGCAAGTTAAAGGCTTCAAGGAAATGGCAGATTCACTGCTTATCACTCTGAGAATCTGCAATAACAACAGTAAAACGTCTTCTTTTACAGCAGCAACCACGTTGTGTAGAGGGAGGCGCTTGCCCCGACAGCTTGCTGAAATGAAGCAAGGTGGCTTTTGCAGAGTGTTTGCAGTGACTTCCATCTAGTTTTGAATCCTAATTCTGTCTGGTCAGGAAGAGATACACAGTTTGTGCTTAGGGCTGTATTTTGCATTACACCAGCGATGGTTCTGGTCACCACCTGACAATTTCCTTAGTAAGGCACGTTTCAGTCCTCTAGAAAGGATTCAAGGAGCCAAGGAGGAAAATGCAATCTAATGGCGAATTTGCCTTTATTTCTATCTGAATTCTGGCTGGGGAGTACTAGTGTTAGGCTCTGCTAAGTGGCCTAGCTGTGTTATTACTTTCTCTATAGAAGAAATACCCCCCACTGCAAACAGAAATTGGCATAGTGACCAAAATAAAAAAAAAGAAGAAAAAAAGGAAGGTTTATACAGATACCATAATGGTCCTAAATGTACATGACAGTCTCCGAGTAATTTTAAAAAGGGTTTCTTAGGAAGCATGTTTTTAACAACTGTAGGAAAGAAACTCAAAAGGAAGGAACCCATTGGCATTACAAAAATTAATTGTATTCTTTAACAATAGAAGCAAATAATACTTTCACATGTTCATTTGGATTCAGTGTTGTAGCAACCAAAAAAAAAATTAGAAACAGCATGAGTGGATGAGCTAACTGTGAGAGGCACCTGCTTGGGAGGAGCTGGATGGGAGCTTGTACAAATTCACCATGGCAGCTTGTCCAGCTATCACAGAGATAGTTGCAGGGGAGTGCTGTGGTATTATATTGAAATAAGGAATGGCATGCAAAGGCAGCAGAGAGCACATCAGCAAGTTTTTATCTGACAACAGGTACAGAATTAATTTTTTATTCACAGTAGCTATTATTTCTAAGCAAGCAGAAGTTATTATGATGGAGCTTTGGCTACTCAAGGGACTGACCGCTCTCTTGGCTGGCAACGATGGGATAAACTTGCAGAAACGTGTTTGGGGGGATTTGTTGGTACTTCACATCCCTTTCTTGCAGTGTCTCAAATCAGTCTTAAAAACAGACTGTCTGCATTATTTCCTTAATGGTCGTGAAACCAACCTGGCTTTTTTCACTGTAATAGCTGTGAATGATAGAGAAAAGATAACTGGAGCCTGTACAAGGAGTTGGAGGGACTCTTCCACTGCTTTCTGGTCAGTGATGTTACAGCTCAAGGCCCTACTTTGTATGCAACAGGAATGATACCTTATTGTATATGAAATGATGTTACCAGCAAGCCAACCCTCTTTATGCTTTATCCTATACCAAGGCAGTGGGTCATCAAAGTCAGATAGTGCTGTCCAGTGTAATCCTCAACTTGATGTAGTAGTATACATTATTATAAAAATAATTTATTTCAATAAATGACTGCAAAACTATTGCAGCTTCAGCCACCTTCCACAGAAACTACAAACAGACTGATTTAAGTTTAGAACTGGAAGATTTTTGTTTTCTTGTTTGTAGTTAAGTTTTGAGTTTAAAGCAGACAGTAAAAGCAAATCTGAAAGCTTTATAATGCAGATGAAGGTCATCATAAAACCCCATTTCTTAGTCAGAAGTCCTCTGTTTGTATAAGTGAAGTTAAAATAGCTGTCAGTTTTGAAACAAAGGAGGGAAGCAGGTTTGTCTTTTGAGGTCACTGAATCAACTACCTTATCTTTGCCCTGACTCAGGCTTTATTTTTCTCACCCTACATGTGATGTCCATTTTGAGCAACGCACTCAGTATTAGCAGCGAAGTGGGCTTCACTCTTTTCCCATGTCCCTCTACAGAAGCATCTTTAAAGTTCATCTTTTATTTGTTTTTACTCTTCAAAAAAACCAACATCTTTATCACTTCAGTGACCTTCTTGATTTTTTTTTTATTTTTTTAATAAAGAGCAACGTTAGCACCACATTTCTGATAAATCAAATCATTTGGGTTGTATTTCCTTCCATATCAAGGATTTTAAATTATCATAACTTATATCTGGTACATGCTGTGATGGGGTATGTGGTTTCATAGGCGCTTCCTTGTTTGCACTGGGCCCTGCTGCTGGCATTAGGTGGCTCCAGGCTGGTGCAAGTTCACCCCTGGCCAGCCCAGAACACAAACAAGGGAACTTGAGTCCCCTTGCATACCAAGGGTATGCAAGATAATGTCAATACCTTGCACTGGTATTGGAGCACTGACTGTTTTTAATAGCTACAAAAAAGTTGGTTAACAACCCACAAAGAGATCAGGCAAACCAGCTTAGAATTTCAGCTGAAGATTGGGTATTAAAAAAATAAATAAGATTTCTTATTTCTTTTTCTTTTTCTGGGGAATGCAGAAATATTTGTATGCCAAAAAGCAGTTGCTTATCATTGGCTAATACTGGATGAATATGCTCACAGTGAGAGATAAATCCCAAATTAAGACCAGACGGGTTGCTTTGTTGCTGGCAGTGACAAATGAAGGCTGCAGGGCCACTAAGGATCACAGATACCCTAGATAACTAGTAAGACACATCTTACTCAAGAACTATGGTATCTGGAAGAGTTCTGCTGTTTAACTGACTTACTAGAAATAAGAATTCTGGTGCCACAAATAGTGCCTTTGTGAAAGTAAGTTGGGAAGGGAGTAAGACACATAGTGTTTGGAGTGCTGTAGTTTCATATAGTTAGTGTATTTTTGAGCTTGCAAGCCCTTCTCAGGCTTTCAGCAAACAGGCTTGCAGCAAAGACTGAATTACACATTCCAGAAAAGGAGTGCTCGATTTTTAAATATACTGTGTGCTTGCAGGAGGTGATGGATGAATGTGTAAGTGGAAGGCTCCCATGCAATAAAGTGCATCTTTGATGATGCAGACTGCAGAGTGCAGGAAGATGTTATAGTAACATAGATAAATGCGGAGAGAAGAATCCGTAGCCAAATAAATGTTCTTAAAGCAGTGTTTGCATGATTGCCCGATCTGAATACCTTGTTGCTGAATAAATCATTTTTTGAACTTATTTTAGAAGCAACAAAATAGAAATAATCCTAAAAATGGGTTCTTGTGACGTTTATACACAGCTGCATACATACAGTATATTTCCCTCTTGGGTAAAAGCGAGGTGCTTGAAGGATGACAGAGGACAGGCCAGCAGCAATCCACTTCAGGCTGGTAGTACCAAAAGTTATCGGCTGACTGCTAAACTTCCAAAGTCTTCCAGAGATATTTCCGATTTCTTGTGAAGTTTTTCTATATGTGAGAACTTGTAGCAGACGCAGTGCTGATTTAGTGACTTTCAACAGTTATTTATGTATTCAGGTTGTGCTTTGTACTTGTCTTCACAAACAGCTTCAACCAGATGGGGTATCCTCTCTCAGCATTTGACACAAGTCAGACTAAAGCTTTTCTAAAGGGGTGGTTGTTCTCCTTATTGATATTACCAGTTTGAGGAGAAGAAAAGCAAGTTCACCACTGAATGTGAAAACTGCAAATGTGTATCAATTCAGAATTGTGTCTAACAGCTAGAAATGGGCAGGCAGTAGTTCTCGGGCCAGTGGGCTTTGTCTACCAGAAATCAATCTATTTGAAGGAGTAAGTAGAGGGATGGAACAGCACTTCTGCAGTCGTTGCCTGCCTTATCCTCACCTCAGAGGAACATCAGATGGGGAAAGTCCCAGCCCTTTCTAACCCTGTCTTTGACGAATGTGAGCCTTAACGCACATTCTTGTTATTGGGTTGACTTGGGGCTGGTAGGGAAGTGATACCAGGTGACGTAAAATGCAGGAGTGTTGACCATAAGAATATATTTCACTAAATTTCACTGATAATTAGGTTTTATATTTAAAAAAAAAAAGCTCTTAAATAATTTATGCAAAACTAAAGCTATTTCAAAGTAATTTCATTAATAACCATTAATAAGCTTTCTATTACTTTTTAATGGTGTACTGGAGAACTTAGAGGCCTTTCATTTTACTAAGCATGCTTGTTTTAAACTCCAAAACCTATGTAGCATATTACTTATTTAATCATTTCAATATTATTTGGTCATATTTGTTTTTTAACATAAGAACTTTGGAATTTTCTGAATATTTGTTTGAAGCAGAAATCTTACATCAAGTTCTTTTTCCTTTTTTTTTTTTTTTTTAGTATAGGGATGTCTTAGTGAAAGTTGGGGTTCTGTGCGACATGCCTTATAATGTTGATTTATTATTTAACTTGAGTTGGTCTCAGTCCATCTTCCTCCTGGCCGCTGAATGACCCGCCTGTGTGAGGTATTATTTGAAGATAATGATGCAGAGTGGCTTGCTAAAGCGCACTGGGATGCACAGAGAACAGTGTGCATAATACGGTGTTACGGTCTCAGAGCCACTGGACCATACCCAGCCTTAATTAGAGGCAGAGCCCAGTGGTTGACTGTGGATGACTCACCTGATTCCTCAGGTCACTGTGAAGGTCAGTTACTGGGTAGGTTCTGGGGACTACTGTATGGATGCAGAGCTTCAATTTCCCAGCTGCAGACAGAGCTTTCAGGAGGCTGAGGCATGCAGAAGGAGGTTTCCCACGAAGTGCTGAGGCTCCTGTGGTACGAGAGACGAGCTCTGTTTTCCTGTGACCAAGCTAAGTAACCTGCTGAATAGAAAAAGCACTTGGCTATAGAGAGAAGATTGTGTAAAAAAAGAAAGAAGTGCTACAGCTAGGACTGTAGGAATCAATCTATAAAGTAAACAGAAACACTTTCAAAACGCCTACCGTATCCTCTTTATTGTCAGTGAATAAATATTGTCAGTACATAGCACCTTTGCGAGGGACTAGCTTTCCCCAGCTTGAGATAACCAGAAAGTTGGTGTTTTTCCAACTTCCTATGAGCTTCCCAGAACTGATAGCTATAAATCCACAATAGGGAAGAGGATATTTCTCTTTCTTGAGAGATAAAAGAGGGCTGATGACTAATGCTGAAATGAATTGTTAAGAGACATATTTACGTTTAATTGTGCCGACTTGTTTGGTATGTGTCCCAATTAATTCATTTTTGTTGTGAGCATATTAAAGCAACCTGCACCCTTGTGACCTTCTATTATAATTATTACCATATTCCGCTTTTGAAGCACTGTTTTGATTATGTACTCAAGAAGCTCTGCTAAAATAACTGTAACATTAGTACAGAGTCACATTTTTCCACTGTTTTGAACTCGAGGACAGTAACAAAAAGAATTATTCTTTATTGAAGATTTTGAAGGTTAAGGGTCACAGTCCCTTTGGGGAGGGTATTCTTTTTTTTTAATTGCACAAAAATGACTGTTTTGAAGAGGCAGAACTTGTTTCCCAACTAGAAATTCTGTAAGAAAAAATGTGGTGTTGGACGGCAGATGTGCCTCGTAATTCCTCTCTTGAATACTGTACGCAGGAGCTGAAAGGGGGCTGGAAAGTACGACTGTCCCTAAACTGCCCCAAGTGAGGCATTGTTTTTATTGTTGTTTCAGTTAATTACAGTATTTGACAACCATTTATGTAAATCACACTAGAGCCATCTGGGTGCCTGTTTGTCAACAGGACTCTTCCAGACATGCCTGCCACATTTGCAGCAGTAGGTGATGCTGCCTGTGCAAGTCGAGTGCTTGTTCCTTGGTGTTTCACTGGATGAAGATTCTGCTGACTCTAGGATAGCAACTTAAGCTCAGTAGGATGTTTTTGCATTCCTGTCCTCAGTTCCTCTCCTGTTGTTTATCTGAACACACCAGCCAAATGCTTTTCTTCCATCACATGCACCGGGGCAAATCATTTTGGGCAGTGGTGCCACAGGTGGTGTGGGATTAGAAAAGGGTGCTCTGCGTGTTTCATCTTCCATTCTAGTGGAAATAGGAGGTCTTCTAGCAAAAGTAAGTCCTAAACCAACCTTCCCACTCCTTCTGTCCTGTGTTGGCTGTTGTATTTAGGAAGCTGCTGAAAGCCCTTGAGTTTTGTGTCACTTATCTGCAGTGGTCCCTTCCTTCAGGCGCAACAGAACGTTGGCGGAAAATATTTCTTTACACAAGATTTGCTGACACTCTTTCTCATATAGGTCTGAGTAGTATCACTGATATCCTCCATCTACGCTGGCTTTTTGCTTCCTTCTGTCCAGATGCTTTTACCACCTTCTTGAAACATTGTGTATACTTTTTTTTTCATCCTCCTCCCCAGTCTTCTCCTCTCTGCGTCTTTACATGGTGTCTTTATGACTGTTTTATGCTGTGTGGATATCTTTTTTGTACAGCGGACTCCCTCTGTTCTTGGAACAACTCGTAACACTTCTATAACGATAACATGTCTCAAAAGGTCTTAGTTTTTCAATGGACAGCCCTCTGGGCTGCTGTGGATTTTGATGCCTGACGACAGAAGTTACCTGTTAGAGCTTACCCTAGGTGTCACCCACTTACTGGCGTGCTGTGCCCTCTTTACTTAACTTTAGTCTGAGCAATCTTCTCCTCAGTGGAAGACTGCTCATACAGCAGTATTTTCGACATCAGTAGAAAATGGAAGGTTTGGAGGTCTTCCTTCAGTCATGAATAATAATTTCGTGTAAAATTAACCACCATCTCAGACTGGGTCTTCATGCACTGGGTGAAAGTGGGTGAGTGAACAAGCCAAAGGCATAGTTTCTCCACAAAAAAAACAAAATTAGAGTTTAAAGCTTTGCCTTGCTCGTTTTTGGGTTTCTGTCTGTATGTAATTTGAACTCTGTTCAACTTGTTTGAACTCTGACTGTGTCGAGGTGGTAAGTGTTGTGGAACTGGCCTAATGATACAGTATATATGGAAGATTACGTATGAAAGATTTATTCCCTTTCCATCATTAGGAAAGTTTCCTTTTTACATGAACTCGTGTCAGATCAGCATGCAGCCAAGGTACTGTTTTTTATATCATACCTGTAGGATTATGCTGAGTGAAATCTGAGTCTTCACAGTTGTTAAAATACAACTTTCTGTTTGTGTGTATTTTGGCATAGAAACAGAAAAGCTAGGGTTGGAAGCAGGAAACGGATTGCCATCGTGGAAATTTAATGACCAGCTCTTTCCCTGTGAAGTGTGTGGAAAAGTGTTTGGTCGACAGCAGACTTTGTCGCGACATCTCTCGCTGCACACAGGTAAGCTGATGCTTTGTTGTTATTCTTCAGCACTGAGGAAATCCTTGTGTTCATCGTAGCTTATTTAAGATGGATGGGGAGAAGAAAAGCAGAAGAGTGTATGTAGGAGGAGCTACGCTCTGCTTCTTGCTAGAGCAGAGCCAAGACCAGAAACAGGCCAGAATGCCACAGCAGAGGTGCTTGGGGACTTAGCTTACATTTCTTTACAGCCAACTTGTAATTAATCATTACAAAATGTGCAAGTTCAAGTTGGTCCAAGTTCCTGCTGATCGACCCGTAGATATCAGCTGTTTAACCAAATCTGCTAGCACAGTTCTGAAGGAAGGACACAGCCTTTGTTTGGCCTTTCTTACATTCACTTGATGAGCTTCTTAAATGTTATCGAACACCAAAAGATTTGGCTTTGATATTTCAGATATGGTGAAACTGACAGGATTTAATACCGTCATTCACCTTTGCTCTTATTATTTACTGTTTTTAAGAGGAACTGTTCAAGTTTGTACCAGCTCCCTTAAAGCCAATGATTCAGATCAACTGAGACGAGCAGGGTTTTTATATGGAAGATGCACTTTGTTGGCCTGCTGAGATGCACTGCACAAAATAAGACTTGAAAGCAAGAATTTCTAATGCGGTGATGAAAAATATTGTTGGTATAATGCCAGTATATGTTCTGTCAGTTAGTACAGCCGTGCTGGAAAGGTTCAGATGCTCTTGTTCCTTGGCTCTGTGGGCTTTTCTTAATCCAGAGCTGCTCTATTGAATTTCTTCCCCCTAACACTTGTTGAATTATGTTTCAAATTTAGAGCAGCAGCACTTCAAAGGAGAGGTTGTAAAAGCTGATGTAATGTTTGGTTGTTTTATTAATCAGTTCTTCACAAAACGAAGCCTGGCATGCACAAAGAAATTGCTGCCAGGACTTAGAAATGTTAAACTTGAAATGAAATCAATTTTATTTTAAAAGTTGTGAAGCACTGAAACTCAGGTTTAATTTCTTTTAATTGTTCTTTGAGTGTTGGTTGTTTTTTTTTTTTTGTTAGCTTGTGTTCAGAGCTGGCCTAATGATGCAGCATTCCCTTTCATCCCTGCCCACCCTCAGATCTTAATACAAAACCATCAACTCTGCAAAGTGATCGTGTGGGCAACCTCAAGAATAAGTGGACCCAAAATTCAAATAAAAGATGTTGGGCAAAGGAAGTAGTTGCACATTATTGACCTGTTTCTGTACTGGCTCTGCTGCAGCTCTCAGAGCAGCAATTACCCCAGTTTTCCAGTTTATAAAGTTTTATAATATCTGACTACAAATGGTAGACCATGTTAAAAATACAGCCCTAAACTACTTCCAAATGAGGGCTTTTTTTTTTTTTCTGAGTAATTGCTGTGAACTTCTATAATTTTCCAAAATGTCTGGCTTCCAAAATACCTTATTCAGGAAGTTGCTCAGAGAAACTCAAAGGAATGCATGCTTGGTTATTGGAAGCTTTAACAATAGTTTGCTTCAAAATGAAGTATACATTGATGGTTTTCTGTTTCTTTCTCAGAAGAGAGAAAATACAAATGCCACTTGTGCCCCTACGCTGCTAAGTGCCGTGCTAATCTGAACCAGCACCTGACCGTTCATTCTGTGAAGCTGGTGAGTACAGACACTGAGGACATTGTCAGCGCTGTCACTTCCGAAGGCAGTGATGGAAAGAAGCACCCTTACTATTACAGGTGAGGACCTAAGCAAGAGAGCTGTGCACCAGACACTGGAATTTGTCTTATCTGCCTGCATAGGCTGTGTTACAGGACCTCTCTTCTGGTGTTCCAGGGAGGAACTGCACTGAATGTATTTACCTTGCCCATATCTATCTGACTTTGAGCTGAACAGAAAAACTAGCTGGCTGCCTTGTGCTGTTTGGCTTGGATAGTCACTGGGAAGGACAGAGTTCTCTGGCATGTGTGGTTTTGTTGTTGATGTTGTTTTTTAATGGTTCTGTAAGGCGAATGGACTCCTAGAAGCCTCTCTAACTTTTAAGTTTTGCGCTTGGGAACTTCCCACTGTTGACACAGATTCATGGCAAATCTAAAGCACTGTTAGCTCTACTGTTTTCAACCAAATCTATGAAATGAAAGAGTAATGTATTAAAATAATTATGATCTCCACATACACATTTTTGCATTTGCTAGAGGTATATACATTGTGACCAGTATTGTGAAAAAAGACTTTTAGGAGAATGAGACAGAGAAACTGAAAGGAATTGCCCAGATGAAATGGCTATTTGGGCATTCTCCTCTTTGTATGTAGTGCTGTGTGTTCTGCAAACTGTGCTATGCACCCTAGCGGCCATCAGAGTACAAAATCATTCTCAGTTTCAGTCAGAGTGCTTCAAGCAGATATAATTATAAAATCATGTAAGTAAAAAAAAATAAAAATCCTCCTGGCTTAGATTATCTCATCCATCCCCCTGGGGAAGCAAAGTAGTCCCCCAGAGGATACATCTTTTAAAATGTTCTTAGCTTGCTTTAAATCTTGATGGCCTAAACAAAACGAGAGGAGGACTGCACAGAAAGTTAAAGGGTCCCTTCCATTGCTTCTCAATATCACTCTGTTTATGCACTGGCTGTGAAATCTGTCTGCCTGTTAATTATTTGCATGGCTGATGACTGCTATTTTCCAGTCAAGCATAAGAAATGTTTGAACCCATTTTTACTTGCTTACACTGAAACTGCCAGGCAGTTTTGCACAAGATCCCAGTTTGGCATGGGAACCATTCCAGAGCTTGAAAATAACTCCTGGAGTGTGCAGCACGCTTTCCGTTTGTCAGTGTATCAGCCATACTAAACGTCTTGGCAAAGCTGCAGTGCCTCTTATTGCCCAAAGGAATCAGCTAGGTGATGTGCAGCATCTGGAATCTGTAGTTTTTAATTAACTTTATGATTATCTAGCATCATTATAGCATGTACAGGATTGTTGCATTGTGCCTGCCCTTAATCACATTGGCGTGGCCATCAGTTTAAAAGCAATTCAGCAGACAAAGAATTTTCCAATGAACGTTCAGCAGTGAGGAAGAGAACTGTGCAGTGAGGTTTGGTTTTTTTTTGCAAAATGGAGAGAAGGATAATATGCTTCTGTTTGTACTCTATTTTTTAATGCTTCTTACACTTGAATTCCCTTCTGCTTGCAGCTGTCACGTGTGTGGGTTTGAGACGGAGATGAATGTCCAGTTTGTCAGTCATATGTCCCTCCACGTGGATAAGGAGCAGTGGATGTTCTCGATTTGCTGCACAGCATGCGATTTTGTCACCATGGAAGAGGCAGATATGAAGGCTCATGTCAACAGCAAGCACACAGGTGATGATCCCCATCTCCCAGCTGCAGTGATCTCTCTCTTCCCTGCTTTTTAGGTGCAACCTTCACACTTCTCATAAGCACTCTCTTTACTTTCACTGAAACGCTTGCTAATTAAGGCCTGATCTCTCAAAGCTGAAGTGAAGCCAGGCAAATAGTCTGCTAGTACAGATCAGTTTTCAAGCGCAGAGGACAAATGAAGGGCTACTTCACCTTCCTTCCCCATGTCCCTCAAATCTCCTCCCTTGCTGAAGTTAACATACATTGTTTGTTTTTCTGACTGATTTACTGTTTCATCAAAATCCTGATTTGCCCTCAGTGATGATAAGGCAACTGTGAGCGCTATCTGTGCATATCTGGCTTTAAGGTTATAACACGCAATATACTGAGCTTTGCTCTTGGTGTGTTCGGAGTTTCCTGTTGATGTTTCTTTGATGCTGTGACTCAGAAATACTTTAAATGTAACTTTATATTCAGTACCAGAATAAGTCCTGTGTCTTATCCCTGGTCCTGTTCTTAGTCAAGTAATAGCCAAAGATAAGAACAGAAGTTTTCAAACAAGCTCCATACGCTTAGTCCAACTAGTGAACCCTGGCATAATTTAAGGAGAAGAAAATTAGAATGCTTTCAGTTGATTTCTTTTATAACACCAAGCAGAAGAATTTTGCTGTCACAAACTACTAATAATTGCATTGACAGTTCTGAAGCTGAACTGCATCCAGCACAATTTTCCCATTATTAAATTGCTCTCTGTGTCTTACCAAGGGTAAAACTGGGAAGATAGGAAGGGTGAAAAGAGAGGGGAATGTTTGTGCTTACAACTGTATAAGTAAGTTAAATTATTGGAATGCCCTCACAGATTTTTGTGCCAGTGTAGCTTTCAGCACTCCAACTCTGCTCCCATCTCCCTGCACTCACACTGTCTTTACCCCATTCTTTCATCCATCTCCACATGTAGATGGAGAAATGCCATCTGTAGCTATGTGAAAAGTTTGCATCAGAGCTCAAAAAAGAGCTGTACTTGAATGTATCTTCCTGTTGTGGCTAAAATATTGGAGATGCTGCTTGTCTCTTAAAGCTTATCTTTTAATTATCTGTTGTTCATTCACTCTGTCAAATTGAGCCATTCAGCAGGAGATCCCACCAAATGCTTACACGTATGGCAGGTATTGGGGGAAAAAGACACAATAGGTTTTCTGGGTCACTTGCCTCCAGTCCCTAGCCTGTAAGGTTACTGAGCAATAAAAGGCCTGTTTGTAAGGCTCTTGGCATATGTCTTCAGGCAAGTAGAATTGTTTTGGACCAGCTATCCCCACAGACAGATAGCTGCAGATTTTCTGGTATTAAAGATGAGGTACCTTTTTAAAATTCCCAGCACGCATCTTATTAATAATCAGGACTCACACACATTCTTTTCTGCCAGAACTGCCTTCAGTCTGAAACATCAGCCCACCTCCCTCCACATTTTTCTCCCCTCCCACAGTATTTATTCCCTCCCTGTATTTCTGGAGAACAACCCTCTCCCATCTAAACGTTCATTGAGCCTTTTCTTACGTGAAATACTCTTCTCAAAGTACCGATCCTTCACTGTGTGCGTTCTTGTTAGATTCCCATTCTTGGCATACACAACTATAGCTGTATGTGGTATATTTAGTTGGAATTAGTGGTGGTGGCAAAGTAAAACAGCAGAAGCTACTGGGAATAACTCACACAGTAATATTCTGTGATCATATTTACCTCCCTTGGAGACTTTAACATGCTGATAGCTCATATTCATCCTGTGTTCTGCTCAACTTCTTTTTTTATTTTGTTTTCCTTGACTGTTTCCAACTTAAGCACTCCTCATTTGTAGCAAAAAATTCTTGTTACTGGCCCTCCAGGTCATAACCTTGTAGTCTGTACTATTAAATTTCATTCCATTTTTATTACTCCAGTCCCCAAGGTCAGTGAGTCTTTCTGTATGATATCCCAGTCATCCTTCCTATTGACAGCATGGGTCATCAGATTTCATTAGCACGTTCCTACATTTTTTTTCTAGACTTAAAGGTGCCACTCATGAGTTTTTAGCTAGGTACATAGTGCTGATTGCAGAGGCCTCAGTCGGAGGACTTACTTTATCACATAGATAATATGACATTTTAGTGAAGTCTGTTTTTAACAGAGCTCTGAATAAAGCGTGACATAGATGGGAAGAAATAATTTGCCCATCCTGATTCTTTGGCTCACAGCAGAAAATACCAGACTAGGCTTATATGAGAACTCTCACTCTTGCTCATTTCTAGTGTGTGATACCATTTGGGATTCAGACTTCATACATTTATTGCACACATAAGGCAACGCTGGAGTGCTGCAGCTTTAGATCCAGTTAAATATGTTTTGTTGTTTTTTTCACTTAATATTCAATGAGAGTTCCTAGCAACAACAGATACATCTCAAGACCACACAGTCATTATTGAGGCTGCATCCTCAGTACACTGAGTGTGATTTTTCTCCTTTACCCTTCCTGTCAGAGCTATTCAGTGGACAGATATAAGCAGAAAGGTGGTGGAAGTTTAGTTTGGAACGCTAATAAACTATGCCATCAGCAGCACCCCAACCTCCACTTGTGAGAACTTCACTTTCTTTCTCAGTGACAAGTTCTTGATTGTCTGAGCTAATCAACGTGTGTGCTTGGGATTTTTTTTTTTTTTTTTGGCCTGATAATGTGATAGAATTGCATGCTTCCTTTCACTGCCATTCCAGACAGAATACGTTCTAGGATATACTACTATAAACACTTATAAAATGGAAGGATTATGAATTATGAAATTATGACATGCTTCCCTAACCGACCGGTTGCTTTCAGACATTTTTGAAAGTAAGTCTGAATTAACTTTAAGTGACACTCATCCTGAAATCTAAAACAGGATTACTGAGATTGCATCTAGCCTGCTGTACTAGCTATTGCTCCTAATTCCAATTTTTCAGCTGAGGAGAGGAAGACACCCAGTGACTCTAACAGTCCATCTTCATCTTCACTGTCAGCACTCAGTGACTCTGCTAACAGCAAAGAAGATGCAGATATTTCTCCAAAAAACAAGGGTTCAAACAACCTGCTGGTCATTTCTGTAGTGCCTGGTACTCAGACCTCACTGAATACTGAAGAGAAGTCAGAGAAAGGTAAAAACCCCATTAAGCAAATACAAACTGTCACCTTCTATCAGTAGATCCGGCCACAGTTATCAGGAATGCTTTTTCCTTTTTTTCATTTTTCAGGCTTTGAATGCGTTTTCTGTAACTTTGTCTGCAAAACAAAAAATATGTTTGAGCGCCATCTGCAAATCCACCTGATCACACGGATGTTTGAGTGTGATGTGTGCCACAAGTTCATGAAGACACCCGAGCAATTATTGGAGCACAAGAAATGCCACACTGTCCCCACTGGTGGGCTCAAGTAAGGAAAGCAAGTACACAAACTTTTACTGTGTTAAGCACCTCTATTATTGTGGGGACAGGACAAAAGGAAGTCAATTAGAAAGGGTTAGTAAAATGTCTGAGAATCCAGATTTGGGGCTTCTGTTATTTAGATAATAAAAGCCCAGTCCTTCAGAGTTGCCTTAACAGGGGTTTGCACCATTATAGTAAATAGTAATATATGTAGTTTCCCCTAGTTGTAGATCTTAACAAAGTGTGGCCTTTCCCATTTCAAGTCAAAGAGGAGAAAGAAGGTGATGGGTCCTAAGAGAATGAGGCAGTACAGCACGGAGGTGCGGTCCAACTAAGAGGCATTTTGAAGGCATTAGAGCAAAGGAGAGCATGCACCACATTCTCTGTTCTGCACCTAGCTCAAAGAATCTAAATCCTGTCCAATCTGTGCAACTAAGAATGGAGTTGGCTTCTCAAAATCAGACCTCTCAGTTGCTTTGTAATCCTTGTAGATTCTAATGCAAAGTCAGCCCTCCTCAGCAACTAACTATTTTGATCCTTTACTGCCTTTCTTTGCATGCTTGGAATAATCACTATAAATTAATGTGTAGCAAGCAGTATACTCTTTTAAGAAAAAAAAAGTCTGTCTTTGGCTAAGGTGCTGTCCTTCAAGATCTGTTCGTAGAGCAATGTCAAAGTTGGACCCCTGAGGAGAGGGGTGATTGGTGGGGCCATGTGCTTGCTCCCTGTGTGCAGGCAATGTGGTGGTATGCAAGATGTATGCCCTGGTCTCCATTTGTTCCAGCTGCTGCAGGAAAAGAGGCTGGAGCCACTTCAAGCCCAGCACAGGCCTCCCTGCTTGCATTGCTCTTGCTAATGAAACTAATGTTTTCAGTGCACTGTAACTGTCAAGTAACTAGCGCAACCACATCTAACGTTACCATGAGTAGCTCTATCAGTTTGCACTGAGGTTTGTGAAAACTGGTTCTATTTGCTAGGCAGTGTCTTGTTCTGCAGCTCTGTAGTTTCCCAAATTTGAATCTGTGATCAATTGAGATACGATGACTGAATCTGGGAATAAGACCAGGCTAGGAAACAAGCAGTGTGCCAGAACGATGGGATGTCTGTTTTGGATGCACAGGCCAGTGATCTCATGCACTCTGGGTTTAAGCTGCACAGAATCTATTCTATTTACTGAGGAAAAATCATGACCTATGACTCAGACCTTCCCGACAGAATGGGCTTCTCAGTCTACATAAGTTATTCCTGCCCGACTCAAGTAATAATTAGGTACCTTCAAAGCTGCATCTAAGAAAAAGCTCTGATTTTTTTTTTTTTTAAGGCATCCAGAAGAGCCTGAAGAGATCTAAGTAAATTGTATTTTTCTGTTTCCTGTTTGCTGTGGGGGAAGAGAAAAAAAAAACATGATTCCTCCAGTTCCAGATCAAAATCTGAGATTCTGATCCAGAGAGCACCCAGCTCAGGAGAGGTATGTGCGCATAGACGGCTGAGTTCTCTGTTGCAGTAGAGCTAACCACTTTAGCAGCCTCAGTGCCAGGTTCCCTCTCTGGATCAGAGTACTTGGTGCTGCATCAGGAAAAGTGTCTGGATATTTTACTTCTGTTTGTTTGTCCTCCTTTGTTATTTGCTGCACTCACTCAAAGATCTCTCCATCAGTAGCAAGATAAAATTGAACCTGCAAGTGCAATCAGTTGTAGTGAGTGAAAACAAAGTGAGAGGATATCAGCTTAGAAATTACCTTAAATGACAGAGCATAATTGGCAGAGCGGCTAAATGGTGAATGCAGATCAGCTGGCAAGGGAGACATCTGTAAGACAGTAGCCTGGTGAATTAGTTGTGCCTTTTTACCTAGACTTGCTCTTCTAGCTCACAAGCTAGATCTGGAAGCCAGTACGCTTTGTTTAACACAGCAGATATTCTGGGTGGGTAGCTGTCTTCACCAACTTCCTCCAAGCCACATCAAGTAGAATCTGGGGCATTTTAGTCTTGATTGTGTCCAGGCTTAGTCAGCTCAGCCTTCTTTCCCAGCTTCCAAGGCTCCCTCCTCCAGCCCTCTCAGCCCTTCCTGGTCCAGGAACCAGGGGTGAGGCCCTTTACCATGTTCAACCTGGTCCGGAAGCTTTCTGCTGTGAGTAAGCAGAGCCCACATCCTGTTCCCACATTGGAACAATTCCTGCCGTGGCAGAGGCAGCTGTAGGCAAGCATTGCCGAGCACAGACTAGCTCATCTCCCAGCAATGGGAATCCCTACAAATCATCTTAATAAGCCAACTTTCAGCTGTTTCTAGCCGGATACCCAGCAAGCTTATTGTTCAAAGTCACATAAAAGGAATTTCCTAAGCTTTTGCTGTACATACGGTATTACAAGTTTATTCCATCTTTACTTAAACAGCTGCTTTCATACTCATCTGTAAACACTCTCTTTAAACCACTTCTGAATGGAGAAAATGGCAAAAGTGACTTTGTGCAAACACTAGGAATGTCGTTACCCAAAGTACCTGTGAATCAGTCACCCACTGCACAACCTGGCCTGCTTTGCAGAACCTGCCCCACAAAGGTAAGCCAGAAGATTAAGGGGATGCTCCTTTGGTGCCTTCCTAGGAATGAGCGAGCTCTACTGCCATTAAGTGGGCAAACATACTCTAAGTAGAGACAGATGTCAAGATGAACCAAACATAATAAAGAGACCAAACAGGGAGGACTAAGTGCCTTTTTTCCTGCTTTAGTAGGGCAGAGATGGGCTGAATGAGAGGGTTAACCTGGGAACGCAGAACTTCAAGCCATGTGACTTCTCTTTTCTCTGTGCCAGGTGCCCATTCTGCATCTACTCCACTAACCGCCCTGCAGCAATGGAGTGCCACCTGAAGACTCACTACAAGATGGAGTACAAATGTCGGATCTGCCAGACAGTGAAAGCAAATCAGCTGGAGCTGGAGATGCACATCCGAGAACACCGCCTTGGCAACCATTACAAGTGTGACCAGTGTGGCTACCTGTCCAAGACCGCCAACAAGCTGATAGAACACGTGCGTGTCCACACTGGTGAGCGCCCTTTTCACTGTGACCAGTGCAGCTACAGCTGCAAACGCAAAGACAATCTCAACTTGCACAAGAAACTGAAGCATGCTCCACGCCAGACTTTCAGCTGCGACGAGTGCCTGTTCAAGACTACCCACCCTTTTGTTTTCAGCCGCCACGTGAAGAAGCACCAGAATGGGGACTGTTCTGAAGAGGAGAAGAAGGGCCAGTATTCAGCCTCTAAGGAAGCCAGTCCGCTCCTACCAGTGAACAGCTCCAGAAACCTCTTGTCACCCCTCTCAGTTATGTCTGCCTCCCAGGCTCTGCAAACAGTGGCTATGTCAGCTGCACACAGCAGTGGGGCAGAACCAAACTTGGCAGTGAAAGCCTTGGCCATCAATGGCACTTCCCTGTGCTTTGATAAATACTGGAACTCAGAGTTTGCCCACCTTATTCCTCTAACAATGTTTTTCCCCAAAAACCACTACAGTCTCACATTCCATCCACCCACACCTCAGACTGCACCGGGAGGTGCCTCTTCACCTAAACACTCCTTCCTTGCCTACCTTGGACTAACAGAAAGGGCAGAAACTGTCTGAGGGCAGTTACATTCTGTACCAAAAATACCCCAACAAACCCAGCAGGTATACATTGCTGCAAACCGTAAACCGAAGAGGTAATGAACATTTGTACTATATCAGTAGTAAGGTTTAGAAAATGGCTCTGTGTATACTTATTGCATTGACATGAAAGCTGCTTTATTAAATCTTCAAGAGGTGACCTACTGCATACTTCTACCTTCAGCATGTTCCCAGTACTCTTATCTAAGAAAATATTTTGTCTTGTTAAGCTGAAAAAGAGTGTCCTTACTGGCAATCAGCGCTTGTAAGATTTCATATTGATGCATTATTTTTTTTTTCTTTGTCTTTGTGTGCGTGTGGGTGTGTGAAAGAGAGTCTGTAAGCGTGCCATGACACTGCTTTTGCACATCCCTTATACTGGTTTATTTATCTGTTATTTTTCTCCCTTGAGCACACTCGTTCCCTCCCTTCCCTCTGTATCCCCCTGAACTGTAGAGTTGGGGCGGGAGTAACTCTTGGTCTGGGGTTGACTGGTGTCATTATTTCAGTGCTGCATGCAGCATCATTTAGTTGTTTGATGCCTTGTATTGAGTTGTCAAGGTTTGAAGATTTTGGGTAGAGCTGATAAGGAAGAAGTGGCTTTCAGCACTGCAGGATGAGAGTATAACAATGAAAATGTGTGTGTGTGTACACCCACATGTGCATGTGCAGTGTACACACTCACACAGCAGGCTCATTTCTTCTTAGCTGTTACACAGGTGTAACAGACACCTGAGTCTGGGTCATAGCATACATCTTTTGTTTTAAAAGGACATATAAAATATTATATATAGATACATATATGCTGTATTATGCAGTGGTTACCTTTTAGTTTGCAGGAACAACTTGTATAACGAGAAATCTATGGTGGAAAAAAAAAATCCAACAAAGGGGATTTTACAAAGGGTATGGATAAATTCTGGGTATAAATACTCAGACTAAAAAAAAAAAAAAGGCAGATTTGCACAGTGCTTTAGTCTTGCACTAGTTTGTTTCTCAGTTGCAAAAAAAAAAAGATTCTACAGGATGAAAGTAATAAGACTGTATATTTGAAAAGGTACCAATAACTTTGAAATATAAAGCTATAAAAAAGAAACTGTTTGAAAGATACAGTTCTCTTTTATATCCTCACTATTTCAATTGTACTTGCAGATTCTACGGTCCTATCAATACCCTCCACATTGTTAGTAATACTTTATTCCTTTCTGTTAATGGCTGATAGAGCATACACTGCTAGGAAGCTAACTTTGTACTTATTTAATGCTCTTACTTTGTGGTCATTAAAAATGACATGTTATATGTGGCACTTTATTGCAGGAAGAAGCAAATGCAGAGTGGTTGTATAACCTTTGTTAATCTCAAAATGACAACAGTGATGTGAAAGAAGAGAAACTGTCTGTTAATTGATTTGTTCCTTAGACAACTTATCTAAAGATCAGGATGAAAAATCCTCTGCATTAAAATTGGAAATATAAAATATGAAACATTTCAAAATTATCACAGGACTTACAGGAATACTTTCTTACTGGATTGCTGTTCTCCATGGTGTCTCTTGGAATTAGATCTTGCTGTCTTTCACCAGCAGGTATTGGAGATGTCTGACCTCCTCACTTTTTTCAGTCCTTCTCTTTCTCTTGGCCAAGCCATTGTAAGCGATGCGCTGGATCACATCTGATGTGCTACTTACTTACCCACTCTCATGCTGTTCCAAAGCAACTTCTTCTGCAGGGTGCTGTGGAAAGGAGGGAGCTCAGCAGGCCAGTTGGAGCCAGCCCCTTGTTTGGACAGCAGTAACGCAATATCCTGGTTCAGGAAGGCATTTCTGGTCCACAAAGGCTCTGAGCCACACACACACACACACACACACACACACACACAGAAACAATCTCAATCTTCTTCATTTTTTAAATGAAGCTTATGTAGAGGTTTTTGTTTTGTTTTGTTTTTATGCAGAACTTGCATCGTTTTATTTATGTGGAAGATTCCTACATTTGTTTTGCACTGAGATGGCCAAACACTCTCCACAGGCATGACCAAAGTCTTCCTGTTCAGGGAGGACGTCCTCATTTATGCACTCCTGTTTAACATCCTCAAAGCTATTTACAAAGGGGAAACATCCAAAATAGGAGCAGGTTATTATTTGGAATAATGAATTAAAGGGCAGAGAAGTCCCACCATTTTGTTTACATTCCAGCAGAAAATTTTGGTTCTACTGAGCATATGGCAGTTCTGCCTGTCTGTGCGGTAGAGAAAAGCCATCTGTTCCAAAGTAAATATAAAAATTCTAGTAACAACACAACTCAGGGCCCTCTTTGCCATCGGAACTCCTGGTAACCCCCCTGGGAGTACAGACAAAATAGAAAGTGGTGTATTAGTAAATACACAAAACATAAACAACTGAGTATCTCAACAGCCTGAAATATGCAATCTGCACCCAGAAACTATACCAGTCCTATAAAATACACTCGATGCATATATCTCTGACCCCACCATAGTAAAGCAAACACTTCCAAAGCAAAAAGCTTTTTTTTCAAACCAACAGGGAAAGTACAGCTGTCTAGGAGGAAGTACGAATATTACTAGGATGCTTTCTGTAAACCAAACTGCAATATAAATAAGGCTGGAAGTTCCAAGAATGAGCTGTCAGCACACGAATGCCACATGTTCAACAACGTTCCACTGTACCAGTACCTGACATAGTAATGTCTAATATACCTGGGAAGTTTGTTTAGCACTTTGGAAAGGATAAATTCATTCTTTCTGGTACGTCATAGAAGTTTTCTCTGTAAGGAAAAGTGTGTTAGGAGGTTTTTATTTTTTTAAGAAAAAAAATACAGTATTTATCAGAGCTCATGCATATTAACATAATTGGTTTGCAGTTCAAGACTAAAGAAAGGAATGTGTTCCGGAGATATCCCCTACCTATTAAAGACCAACAGTTCTGAAAAATTCCCCCCACCATAAAGCTAATTTCATAATAGTTTATCCCTATGCATTCTTCAATGAAGGCTAGTGTGTTTTTCCATTCAGTACTTCAGTTAAAGTTCTCAGCACTTTTTTCTTTCTTCTGTATTTTTTTACTTGGTGTATTATGTTCAAATATCATTCTGTCAAGGTCTGTGTACATTATTAAAGTTTGTATTGTATAAAGCTTTTTGCATTATAAGGCTGTACAGGGTCATTTTGACAGTAACTGGTATATTCCTTTGCATCTTATGTTGCATTGCCAATTTCTAGTGTATCCAGTTTGGAAGTACAATATACTCTAATTAAAAAGGTTGGCTATACCCCTTGTTTCTTTTTGCTTTTTCTTCCTCTAATATCACCTTAAACAGATTTTAGGCTTGATGTGGGGGAGGGAAAGTATACTCCTACAAGACAAGATGCATGGAAAAGAAGGAAGATATTATTAACAGTTCAAATGGTAAAGGAAAGCTCTGCTTAAGCAAAGGTCCCAGCGAACATGGAGAAATACCTAACATCTTAAAAGAATGCATTTGTAAATACTAAGTGAGGGGGGGGGGGGGGGGGGGGTGGAATCTAAGTTTGCACTAGATAAAAACTATCCTCAAATAAATTAATGTTAGCATTAAATGTATTTGGATTGTCTTTTGCCCTCAGTTGGGGCTGCTGTATGAAGGTCTAATGAGCTGAAAAATTCTTGTTTTTCTACTGGGTTAGAGTACTAATTTTCAGGCTTCCTATCAGTACCTTGTAGAATATGCAGTGCAGCTAACAGCTCACATTGAATCCACTTTTCCTCCTTTTGCTGTTATACGATGAGAAGGCTTCTCTAGCTTTGACGTGAGGACAGTAAGTCTTGTTCAAGAAGAGATGATAGTCTTTCTCTTGCTGATCTGTAAAAGGAAACGTAAAAGCAATGCTTTGGGTTGTTCCGGGTTGGTTTGGAGTTTTTTTTTCTTTTTTTTTTCCTGTGCTTTACACATAGTTATCCTAACAATTATTTATCAGTCATGCAAATTGTCTGGCTTGATTTTGAAGGATTTCTCAGAGATTAATCTACCAAGCCCTGATTGTATCTTGACCGTTTTAAAACAGTAATTGCAAATTCTGTTGTAAATGATTGACTGTTCAGCAATAAGAAAATGGTTTAAGATGTTGGTTCAAATGTTCAGTCCAAACAAGCAAAGAACGTGTAGCGAGTGAGTCAAAGAGAATCTTGGCTGGCCAAGAAAAGGGGACATGGCTGCCTCAGGAAGTGAGCGCGTCCCTGTGTCACCACATGTTCCAGCATGCACTGCTAGGAATGGACAGAGCAGAGAATTGAATTGTTCTGCCTATATACTGAGCCAGCTGGCAGTTAAGTCCTTTAGAAGAAGCTCCAGCTATTGAATCTTACTGTGAACTTTTCTAAAAATGATCAGGTCAAACCTCAACCCAACTATCAACTGTCCCCTTAAAAGCACAGCCTCCAGCCCCCAGCCCAACATATTTCTGACAGAGGAACTCTACCTGTACCCAAACAGAGGCAATATTACATACTTACTTACATGACAAAGCCACTGTCCTTTAGAGGAGGTGTGATATTACCTTTTTAATGTGACCTGCACAATTTTAATCAGTTAAATCAGGTTTCCCTGAACTGTTCTTTTTTCTGACATATAAACCAATATACATTTGTATGTATAGAGAAAACAGCTCAGTTTGCATCTGGATCCACTTCAGATGGCAATGACTGCCCTGCTTTCAATATGCATATTGATGTTTTTATATTTTTTATATAATATACATATTTTATATTTTGAATATACCACCCATGTAAAATTAAAGATCATAGAATCACAGAATGGCCCGGGTTGGAAGGGACCTCAAGGATCATCAAGCCCCAACCCCGCCTGCCACAGGCAGGGCCACCAACCTCCATATCTAACTCCAGACCAGGCTGCCCAGGGCCCCATCCAACCTGGCCTTGAACACCTCCAGGGATAGGGCATCCACAACCTCTTTGGCAAAACAGTAAAAGTGGATTTTTTTTTCCAGAGGAATTAGTTCTTATAATCCTGCACTTGTCACAGTCAGCACAAGTCCAGCAGAGCAGGGCCTAAGACAAAGACTTTGAAAAACCTCAAAAAATATATTCTTTAACACAACTGTAGAGACTGATTTTTTGTGAGAGATGGTGTCATTAATGCAGAGCTATGCTTTAAAATATATGTTGTGTTAAAATATATCAATTGTGTCCATAACAGACAGACATCTGCATTATATCATCCGCCATCATATCTGCTGCTAATTGGTTTCCTTGTTGACAAGTCTCAGCAGAAAGGTTAAGTACTGGCTGTAAAAGCAATGCAGCCTCTTGCCCAAGGGGTCAGAGCACAGACAGACTGTGCAGGAGCCTGCACTGCCTCTTCTCTGCTATATATTTTCTGAGAGCTAATAAAACACTGGTGCAATCATTCCTAACCGGAGGTCTGCCAACTACCGAATTGTCTGCGGAATGGCAGTAAGTGGTGTGTCATCTACTCATCACAGAGCCCCTCAAGTACTCTACAAAGGGAAGGTGTGTGGTCTTTTGCACTGAAGTTGTAGAAACTACCATAGACACATTTAAAAATCTCACAAGCGACAGCTAATCTTGGGCAGGAGGCTGGTGTCTGAGTGCCCAGCAGGAGCCCTGGAAAAGGGAGAGGGTAGACTGAATTCATACTCCCCAAAGAAAAATGGGCATTTTCTGGGTGACTTGAGTCACCCAGAAGTTTAAGTTGACTTACTCAACTTGAGTAACCAAGTCCAGTAGTCATTGTTAAAAATCTTGTCTCTGTTCACCACCTGGACCTAAAATATCTGGTGGGAGATGGCAGGGAACAGCCTGCTGCCCATTTCAGCAGGAGCACATGTCAGCAAGAGTACAGTGCTTCTGACATCCAGTCAGCCAGGACTGCTTAGAAGCCACACATGTTTTGGCAAAACCAGGATGAATTAACAAGCTATGTCTGAAACAGAGACTAGAATTTTATTTGGCTTGTGGGCTAGTTGTATATAGCTCTTGGGAAAATAATGCTACGCAGGAAGCCAGACAGTTGCTAGATGCCAGGCAGCATGACAGAAATGCAGCTGTTGTGCTTCCACACGTGAACAACAGCTGTCCCAGAACAACTCAACTGTAGATACAGTCACTGTATGACTCTCTTAAGTACAACTTTAAAAAGAGAAGAAAAGAAAAATTGAAGATGATCTAGAGCAGGCGCAGAGCAGTAGCAAAGTAGTACAAACTGGAAATGTTACATTAAGTTAAAAACAAGAAACATCACCACCAAAAACATTAAAATGCAGCTGTGGATGGAAGGATATGGAAGAGCACAAAGCGATAATCCAGTATTTCTTTGCAGCCTTGTGTAACCAAGTGAAGGTTCTGCTGCCTATTTCCCTACTTTAAGAATATACAGGGGAGCTTTTCATGCTTACTTTTTAATTAAAAAAAATCTTTATTTATCCATTTCACTCTCCCTTAGAGGTAATTAAAATGAAACACAGGGCATGACTCTGGGAAAGAAAGAAAAGAAAGTTTTCCAGTTTAGGATACAGTTACTGAAAAAGACCATTTGATTTCCTATAGTATCCTCTGTTGTTCGCATGCATTTCTACTCTAAGCCTCTAATTTCTATCACGTACCTTCTTTTCCAGCAGTTCTCGGACAGCATTTCATTGGAAACTGCAGACTTCGGACTGTTTCTCTCCTGGGAAGGTGCCTGTTTAAATAAAGAATAGAAAAATGCTATCACTGAACAGCTACAACTTCATGCCAATGTTCAGTACAGTCTAACATGACCAAAACCAAAACTAAGGCTCACTTTCTAGCTGGTCAGAAACAGATAAATAAGTAAGTAAATAAAATGCTATCTTGATTCTTCCCTTGTCTCTTATTTAAGACTGGAATTTTCATTCACACGTTAAATTGTAGACTATACTTTTTAACAGATCTAATGGAAACCCAGTTGGGAAAAACTAATGTGTTTGTGCATATTTGAGTAAGACTTTAGAACCTATTTATGTATAATTGCATGAATGAGTATGAACATGCTTTCCCTGGCTTGATCTCACTGCCTCCTTAAGCATATAGCCACAAACAACCACGCCAGCTCCTCTAGCCCCAGTTCAGAAAAGGCAAGCTGCTGCATTTGTGACAGCAGTGTTACCAATGCAGCATCCAGTGCTTACTAACCTGCTACAAAGCCAGACCCTAAGGGCAGGCGCCAGCTTCAGGCACCCCCACCCCAGTGCACATCTCAGTGCCAAGCACAGAGTTTGTCTGGGCACTGAGAGCAACCTCAACCTCTCCTTGAGGAGAAAGCAGAAAGTTGCTTGGCTCCCCCATAAGAATAACTAACTCCTCTAAAACTGTGCGCGTAGATTCATACAGATTTTTATACACGCTTTGCATTTATTGTATTGTAGAGATTAACATTTTCCTGACATCTAGATTTTCTGGTACGCAGCATACAATTGCATTCCATTACAGTTAACACAGCAGTCGTTTTAGCAATAAAATTATGCTACCTTTTTTTTCCCTAAAATTGAAGGAAAAAATTGTAAATGGCATGGGAATATAAGTAAAAATAAATAAGGGCAGGAATGCACACTCCAACAGTGTGATTCAGAAATAATATGCATAGCCTGATGTGTGTCACTCATGCCTGTGACACTTTTAAAATATACCAAAATATCTCCATTCGCACACGTTATCTGCAGTGCCTGTTTGCACTCTGAATACTTAGTAAGCAAGTATTAAGGCTTCATGTTTTTATATCTAGCTACCTATTTTTAATGCGACCGCACACCTAGAGCTATATGAAAAGATCTGAATATAATGTTAATGGAATTTAAAAATAAGCACTGAATCTTTTAAGCTGACATTTCAATTAAAAATAAAGAAGATTCAATTATATGATGATACTATGCCAAGACTGTATTTTTACCAGTCAAGTTTCATTCAAAGTGACTGATTTTGCTAAGATCGAGACAGAGTCAGGAAGAACAGTCGTCCAGCTATTCAAACCTGGAAAATATAATTAAGGGTACATTTAATCCCTTCCCAAAATTCAGACACATTGCGACTCCCTGTGACTAGTTTATTAAAACTAATAGTTTCATAATAAAATGTAATCCACATCCAATTTTAACCGGAAAACAATGCTCTGTATGCTACAAAAGGCTATTAGACACTTCTACATGTGTGTACCTACTGTTTAAAGCACCTTCATGCAGCGGTTGCAGCAGTTCTGCTTTATGTCACTAAGCCCAGTACTAGGTCCTGCATGGAAGATCTCAGTACTTGCTGCTGAGCCCTGGCTGCTCCACGGGCACACTGCAGTGACTGCAGCATGTGTGCTGGGAAGATCCATCTCCAGGGCAATCCTAACCCGGCTCAACTTGTGTAACAAAGAACTGAACAGGAAAAAAAAAAACAATCTGGTCATATTTTCTTCTAAGCTGTATTTAGTTTACTAAGTTCCCTTTGGTGATGCTATAGTAACTCATATCCGAGGTCTTCCTAATGCAGCTGCCCAAGTACTTATGATATAGAGGCAGAACTGCCCTGCTCTGAGCTCCTACTGTAGACACTCAAGCTAGACAGTCCCATTCTGTTTACTCTCACCACAAACAGACAGGTCATTTCTCACCTGCAATCATCGCTGCATTCCCCCACTGGATCTCAGCTCTCACATGACAAGTTCACTCTGCTCATAAGTGGCGTTCACATGTGGCAAAATGGTTTACCCTGCTCGATTGACCCATCTGTTCCTCAATTCCTGCCAGTATCCTGCTCTCAAGGTAAATGCTACTGACTAAAACTTCAGAAGAAAGAAGAAAATAATCCAGAAATTGGGATGACTCAGAGGTTTCTTCCAGTGTGATACTTTATGTTAGACAAGTTTTGAAAGATATGGGAATTTTCCATGGGAGTAGAATTTGTGGTTCCTGAAGACAGCTACCAGCCACATTCTGTCAGACTGCCTTTGAATTCAGCTCCCTAAATCCTTCATACAGAGTGGTTTTCCTGAGCTTCCCTTAACAATTTATTTTCCACCAGAATTTTTCATTTTGTCACTGTAACAGCCAATTTCACAATTTGTACACTTGCTATTGACAGCAGAAGTCATACTAGACGCGTCATTGGCTTTCTGTCACCTAATCAAGAGTGTCTCAAAATCCAGGCACTTATTTGGATACTTCAAGAATACTTCACATTTGGGGAAGGAAAAGAAAATTGGTGGGGCATTATTTTGTATAATTCAGAATTTATTTTTCCTTGGGGAGCTGTGTTTTGTTTCTGTTTTTGCTTCCTGGGATACACTAACAGAGGGATTGAGACACCTAACTTGCCTTTTAATAACCAAACAAAAATAAAGCAGATCACCAAAATATGTCATTGGCAGCCACAGAAAGGATGGGACTCTTAAGTCTTCAGAGGATACATTCCCTAGCTTCCAAAAGCTTACATGGTTCAAAGCTCATTGTTGGCACTGCCAGATGACTGGGGACTACCTCCTCCCAAGCCACCCGCCAATTCATGACAGGGCAAGAATTCAAAGAAATCCCTCAGCTTTGCATCTCGCTCCAGAAACCTCAAAAAGAAAGGCTATTTACCTCTAACTCCTCTGAGATCTGCTGTCTGTTCACGTTGACAGTGAATTTACTGTGCAAACAGTGGAAGTCAGAGAATTTCCACCTCAGCAGTACTCACAGAAGTGCACGTACCTTGCTTCTTACCGCACTCTTGCAGAGGGTAGGCCAACGAGCTGAAGTGTCATGACAAGCTCAAACCAATCATCCTGCACTTAGACTGCTAAGTACTTCAACTCTTCTTATCAAAGGTCCAGTCATGGAAGTAGACTTTCTGAAGACTTCTGTCAACTCAAAAGGAAGGAACACCTGCAATGCCCAGTAATGCATATAACACCATTAAGAAAGTGAAATTTGAAAGCTTATGCCATCTCAAGGAAGCACTGAAGTTCTTTCCCCTTTTCTCGCAGGCAATAACAAACAGGACAGTCCAGTGAAGAAAGGGAAGATCCCTCCTGTCTGTTCAAGGGACTTTGAGAGCTCTCCCACTAGGGTGCAAGAATGCAGTGAAACTTCCCATGTGTGGGCACAAGCCAGAGATGGCTGCTAAGTGCTCTGAAACTGCAAGAGAGAAAATCTCACCCTTTTCAACTCCAGTAAGCAACTTGGGACACAGGCAAGACAGCTCAAGAGAGACAGTAGCCTCTTTGCACACCAGGCAGGAAATCCCATCTATTTGCACATAGTGACATATCTCATGGGATTGTTCTTGAAAATAAGCACAGTTTCTCTTACTAATGGACAATCAAGCTTCTGCCAGACCTCATGCAGTCTTCAGGTCACAAAACAGGAGTCGAGACTTGCCTGCTAGCACCTGAGAAGGGCAATAAAACTCTTCAGGAACGGAGAGACAGGACAGTCCAAGGTTCCAATCCCAGAGCTACTGGATACATACCTACAGGAGGACCTGAAACGAAACCCTCCTCAACCACAATCACAGCAGGCTGTGCCCTGACCCTGCAGGCTACTTCGGAAGTGAGAGGAGTAAAAAAGAAGGCTAATGCATGCCTGACTTGGAAATGGAGAATGCATCTACCATGGATCACAGGCTGACTCTGAAGGAAAAGGACTGTTCTTTTCTTAATTCAGAAGGCATGAAAGCCAAACTCCAGGTACTTCAAGTTCAAAATATATAGGGTTTTTTCCCTGTGATCTGTGTCTTAGTTTCAGCTGGGCCAGAATTGTTTTCTTCAGAGTGCCTGGTATGATGCTATGTTTTGGTTCTAGAAGAAAAACAATGTTGATAACACATCAATGTTTATAGTTGTTGCCAAGAAGTGTTGTACAGAGCCAAGGCCGTTCCAGTGTCTCCGTGAAGAGCTGGTGTGGGGGCCCAAGGAGCTGGGAGGGAATGGAATCAGGACAGCTGACTTAAACTGGCCACAGATATTCCATAGCATACGACTTTACGCAGAAGGAGAGTTTTGAAGGGGTAGGAGTTCGTCTGGCCCTCCTCCACTGCTTTGGGAGCTAGGTAGGCGTTGATTGGTGGATGGTGAGCAATTGCTTGTGTATCACTTGTTTTATATACATTCATATAGTCTTGACTATATCCGTGTACCTATCTAGTCATGCTTATTTTCTTTTTCTCTATTTTGTAAGTAAATTTATCTCAACTCATGAGTTCTACTTTATTTGTTGTTGTTTTTTTATTATTTTCTCCTTCATCCCACTGGGAAGGGGGAGGGGAGAGAGTGAAGCAATGGTGCTTAGCCACCTGTTGTGTTAAACCACAACAGTACAGTACTATTCAAATCTATATTCTAGAAAGGCGAAGAACAGACAGCCACACCAGCGGCTCAGAGCATGTGCTTCAAGTGATCTTGCTTGCATGAACATCAGAAGATGAACATCTTATATAACCCCACTTGTCCATTCTCATCGCCTGGTCATACATCTTGTTTTGCCTGTGCTACTACTGTATCACACGTTCCCCAACTGTACTGGCTTTCTTTTAGAAAAAATATCAAATAATGCCAACAGCATATTCAATACCACAGAGCTCTAACTTATCTTTTGCAGTATTTTCTTTTTCTAGGATTAAACTGCTGGCAACCCATGTTAGCAGCTAAATTAAAGCAAAGAAGTCTAAGCAATAGGTGCTCTTACTAGAGACTCAGACTCACTAATTAACTTCAGAGTTAATAGACTCCAGATTCTTCAACCTGTGGGAAATGGGAAACGCAACTTACTAACTTTTAGAGGAAGTATGATTTTTGTTTAAGTATATCTATAAATAAAGACTTCATACTGCAACATAAACCACTCCGTAGCATGACAGAAGTTGTGTCTTTTGAAAAGAAACAGTCAGACTTTTGCGCAAAGGAGCAGCATGGATTCTTTTCTCTCCTACCTCCAACTCAAAAATGCATTTTCCCTTATCACAGTCAGCACTGGAGAAGACAGCTGCATCTGTCAGGCGCCTCTTTCTGCCAGAATTGTAACCTGCCTCCTCTAGCTAGTAAGAGGTCTGTCAGTCAGGAAACAGTGATGCAAAGATACCGTCAGGAAGAAAATGAAAAAGAGGAGCTTTGCTAAAGTAGGATTTTGCTCTTAGTAATTAACAGTAACAAATTCCACACTAGCTCATAGCAATTTTCTATCTAAGGACAGAAGTAAAGACAAGGAGAACAATACATGGTACAGTTAACTGCCAAAAGAAATACTGGAATACACCCTCCCGTGAACTGCAAAATAGGAAAAATTGAGGGATTAATAGTTTTAGCAAGGCCAGGTAAACAGAAGACATCAAGAAGCTGAAGTTAAAAAAAAAAAAACGTCACAACAACAACAAATGAATTTCAATCTGTTAGGACTAAAGAACCCAGGTTTCCTAACTAATAGCAATGACTTGAACTACTTAACTACAAACAAGGCTCTTGAAGAAATTATGCCCTTCAAATTATTTACATAACAGCTGGGAGTTTTGATCTTCCCTGCCCTGCAACTTCTCTCTTCCAACTGCAAAACCTTTCATATCCTCAGTAGTTCTCCCCCATCACAAAACAGTGAAAAAACCCTGATCAAAACAAAAAAGAAATGTAGAACCCAGAAGAAAATGGGGCCTGAGGTAATCAATTCAGGGGTCTACTCATTGCTTTCTTTAGCACGCTTCCCCTGGTTCTGAGCAGCCCAGTGTTCTGAGGGAACACTGAGTAGTTTGACATATCACAAGGGGGAGGGAGAAGATGGTAACAAGTGGTTGTTCCTTTTACCTTGGCTGTAAATCTGAGTGCAACACACAGCACACTGCATCAATTCCAAACAACTGCAGGCAGATATACAGCATACTGCTTGCCCTGACCAAGTCACAGAGCAGCAGATTAAAAATAAGACTCTCTGGCAAGAGGTAAAAATGCTCAAATGTGTTGCAATCACAAGTCCAGATTTAAGGAGGTCTGAATTCTCCTAATTCTGGAAAAACACCGCTACTAGCTTGACAGAGTAAGCCTGCCACACACCCCAAACAGCCCAACAGCAGGTGCAGCTGTTTATGAAGCATTTTTAAAGAGCAATATGGTGAAAGAAGGCTATTCACTAGAAGTAAAAAAATAATTTTCAAATCAGTTCAAATTGAATCTTTTATATGGGTAGTGTGGCATCTATAGCATGGCGGATTTTAGGGTGAGAAATACCAAGGAAGTACAATTTCTGCCATCCAAATTACCCAAGAACATAAATCTTAAAGGAGACAATCTAGTCACCAATGCCACAACTGCTTTTCTTTAACTCCAGCAAATCTGGTAACAGATCACAAAATCTAGGGGTTGTTTCACTGCATTTTTAGTGTTAAAATACTGCATGTTATGACAGGCTTCTAGGAGGAGAGTTGACGATTGACAGCAACTCCTCTAGTTCTTGGAAAGGATTCATACCAAAAGGAACCACACTAAGCCATCTGATACCACAAATCACATACCACACAGACCCCAAAACCTCCCTTTCTGCCACAGGGACTTAAACTTAGCACTGCCTGAACAGCAAGACCAGGCATGTGAACTCACTAAAGAGACCATTTGTCCTTTTGCATAGGATGTTTTTACTCTGTCACTCAGGAGTTCCCTTGTAGAGAAGGCAGACATACTCAGTGCTGACATTATGTAGCTATCAGCATTCACCAGGAATCATTTGGCATCAATCTCATTAGATTATTTTTTTTTTCTTCCTCAAGCTGCAAGTACACTTATTTTTCCTATGTGGAACTGTTTGCCTATGCCTATGTCTGCCTGACTTGATCATCATGAGGGATGAAAGCAGGATGTTTGTATCAAAATACCACTCAAAAACACTAGCATTTATACTTCAATCTCTGATCATTATTTAACCAACTTCAGTTGTGATTTAGAAAAAAAGAGAAAACATTCTGAATCCACTTAAAGAGATGAAAGAAAAAAAAATATATATATATATATATATATGCGATTCAGTACAAGCAACAAGAGGCAGGCAGGAACATCTAGATTGTTTTTTCAAAGCATTAACCACTATGACTGTTACCTCCAAGAATTAAACAGAACAGGCTCTCCAGTGTTTGACCTCCAGAAGGTAATGCTCTCAAGACAGTGACCGTAAACACCAAGCTGGCATGCCCAGTGCCCACAGCAATAGATCCAATTACTTAACCAACAAGCATTAAAAAGCAAATCCAGCATGTAAGGCTCCTATTGCATTGTGAATTCAAATACATGTATTTGCAGATATAAAGATGAGAGAACAGCACCCCTGCTACTTCTCTATACTATACATGCTCTGATTTCTTACGTTTACTTACACATTTTGTTTTCTTAATCTTTCATCTTTGTTTTTCTTCTTTCTTTTTCTCTAGTGTTTGCCTGTTTGGAAGCACTACACTCTGACTCAAAACAGAACAGTTATTTGATTTGATGACGATTTGTTTTGTGAATGTTGTTCTCCCCACAACTGTTCACTGGAATTTTTCTGACTTGGCTAGCATAAAATACTATTTTGTTCTTCTGTCAATTACAGAAGCATAGATTTAGGTGTTCAGTCTCATACTAATTACTCATCAATACTTTTGGATTTTCTAATTAATGGTCCAGTTCAAATAATTTATGTAGATGAGAAACAAGAAACAAATCTTCAGTAAGCTTTACTAAGTACACTGTATAAGCCAATGAGTTAATGTGCTGACTACCATTTCTAAGTTTAAGATTTATAGAATGATACAAGGCGAAGTAAAAACAAACAAACAAAATCAAGCAATATGTACCAGATACTGCAGCCCTAAGTACACTTGAGGAACTGAGTCTGGCTGCAATCAGATCTCAATGAAAACCTCTTCGCAAGCAGTCACTTTCCTTTCCCCTGCCCCACTGCGTGGTGGTGGGGTTTGCCTTCCTCCCTGAAAGCCCTGAAGACCAGCACCAAACAAGGCATCTCTGCAGGCCTCCACATTTGCACCTCAGCTGCTACACTGCCAAGCAGTCCAGCACTGGATCGTTGTCACACAATGTAGGGAAAATGTTGCCACCAGTCTCCTCGATTGGCAGGAAACAATACAGAGGAAGCAATACAGCCTTCTCCAAAGGCGCATGGTTTTTTTCTTTCTTTTTTTTTCAGAAAGAACTCTGCTTGACAGATCCAAAGTAGCAGGGGGAAGCACCCTGACAAACACATGCTTACGCAGGTAGAGGAACTCTGCTGATCAGAATCACAGAATATCCCAAGTTGGAAGGGACGCACAAGGATCGAGTCTAACTCCTAGAACTGAAGGTGAGGCCAGCGTATGGTTCAACATGACTGTTAACGGGGAGGCTATTTAATGTCTACTTTGTGAATGAGTCTGTTTCCTTTACATAAAAAGTTGTATTAGAAGAACCAAAACAGAAACACCTACCACAAGCAGACAAAACTAACCGTGGAAGTGATTCTGCCTAAGAAAAATGCAATTTTACCACTTTTGCAGTGTTGCTAATTATGGATTATTAAGGACATTTTACAGTGACTTATTAATACAGCTAGAACCATTTGTTTCCCTGTCAAAGAATTGTAAGAGACAGAAGGGACCTCTGGAGATCATCCAGTCCAAACTCCCTGCTAAGGCAGGCTCCATACAGTAGGTTGCACAGGAAAGCATCCAGGCAGGTTTTGAGTATCTCCAGAGAAAGAAGGAGACTACCATAATCTCTCTGGACAGCCTTTTCCAGTGTTCTATCATCCTCAGAGCAAAGAAGTTTTTTCTCATGCTCATATGGAACTTCCTACGTTCCAGTCTGTGTCCATTGTCCCTTGTTCTGCTGCTAGGCACCACTGAAAAGAATCTGACCCTATCCACTTCACTCCTGCTCCTTAGATACTTAGAAGCATTGATAAGATCCCTCCTCAGTCTTCTCCAGCTTGAACAGACCCAGGTCTCTCAGCTTTTCCTCATAAGGGAGATGCTCCAGGCCCCTAATCATCTCTGTGGCCCCCCACTGGATTCTCTCTAGAGTCTTTTGTGAACTGAGAAGCCTAAACTGGACACAGTTTAGTCTAAAAGTGGCCTCACCAGAGCACAGTAGGGGAGGAGGATCACCTCCCTCAACCTGCTGGTTACACACACTTTTAAGTGTGCCCCAGGATTCCAATTGGCCTTCTTGGCCACAAGGGCACACAGCTGGCTCAAAACCAACCTGTTGTCCACCAGGACCCCCAGGTGCTTCTCTGCAGAGCTCCTCTCCACCAGGGCAGCCCCCAACCTTTACTGATGTATGCAGTTATTCCTCCACAGGTGTAGGACCCTACACTTGCCCTTGTTGAACCTCATAATGTTCCTATCCACCCAACTCTCCAGCCTGCCCAGGTCTCACCAAATGGCAGCACAACCTTCTGGTATGTCAGCCACTCCTATTATCAATTATAAATGAGAACTTTCAGTACTATTTTGGGAAATGACCTTTCTACACAGCATTGTAGTGCAGCAAGAGCCAGAAGCCTCCCAAGCTGTAATTCCAGCTCCACCATTGACTTGCTGCGTGGAGAGGTAAGGCTGCTTTAACCTCTCGGTGGTTATTTCTTTTTCTGTAAAGTTTTAGTGACACTCACTCACTCTAAGCATGGTGGAGTGCTTTACTGAGTTCAAATATTTGAACAGAGCCTTGAGAAAGCAAAATGCTACATCAGTGTGACATATTGCTGCTTAAGGATTTTAATATGGCAGAAATTCAGCTGCAGCTGAGAGAACATACTGCATAGCTACAGGGTTCCTTTTTCATAGGTGAGAATTTATAGCCACTGCATTTAGGCTACAAGTCACCACCTAGTAACACTTAACTTGTTAGTGATTTCAGCTACAGACTTCCTCAATACACAAGAAAAAAAAACCCTCAGTACTTGTTCCCAGCTACATGCCAGCAGAATTTTGGGTAATGTTAACAACTCACATAATGGTCAAATATACACCTATAATAACAGCATGCAGAGACCATAGGATGAAAGTTGCTGGGACAAGTAGAACACACACGGGATATTCAGTTTATGTAGTCTGGTACATTCCAAAGGTCAAAAAAAAAAAAAAAAAAAAAAAAAAAAAGTTGGGTTATAGGAAGTTACAGAGATTAAAAAAACAGAGCTGAGATTGTAACAACATCAGCTCTTTCTCTCTCATTCTCTCTAAATAAATAAAAGTCATGACTAAATGAAGTCATGCTGGAAACATGAATTATTTAATTTGCTTTGGCAGGATACTCCTGGGCTCAACCCCCTCAAATTGTGATCAAAGATGGGAAGCAATCTGATCCATTCCTGAATTATAGGAACATGCATAAACACAAAATAAAACTACAGGAAGGTTCTACTGCTAACTTAGAAAAATGCATTCACACAGCTCTTTTCCAAGATGCAGGGATGAAGTTATTTTTAACATCTCACTTTTCTCCTTTCTCACTACAAAAGAAAAGATTCGGTTCCAATAGAGTATTCGAGGCTTGTCTAATAAATTCCCTTCATAAATTCACCAACAGCTTCCAAATAAAACCTATTTCATGGCTTGAGATCCATCCTGCTGAAGGAAATTTTATTTCAATTTCTGTGTAATTAACAGCACAACTCACACCCTCAGATCTGCATCCCTGACCCAGCAACTCTTCAGAAATACAGCAAGTTCCACAGCATGGAAGATTCAAGCTGATAGCCACGGTACTGCATCTGTATTTACACAAGCAGAGTGAATACTGTACTTCCATCACAGTGATCCTCAAATGCCCTCAAAAAATCTTTAGCTATTATTCAAAAGCACTTTGTTTTACAGACAGACAGCAATATTTTTGACACACTCTTAATAACAGGCTTCAATTTTTATAAGAATTAAATTACAGTAGTTACTAAAATCTATGTTCAAATTTAATACTTAACATGTCTCTACTGACAGACTGCATTTACTGATTTTAATTAGAAATGCCCAGAGATAGCTTATCCACGTTTACATGCCTGAACTAAGGCACAGTCTTAGATCTAGGCTATGAATCCTTGGATATACAGAAAAGAAAGGACAGGAATACACATTACCCAGCCAGTCACTGGGCATAATATTTTGAAAAGAAAGAATAGTTTCCTCTTCTGGAGAGAAGGCTCTCAATTGTGTGGAATGCCCTGATGTGAACCCAGGCCCTGATGGTCCCTTTTGCTCCTACAATTTATTCATGCAACATTTTGGAATTTTATTTCACCCGAAAACTTAATGAGGAAAAAAAAATTGAATTTGAATTTCATCAGTAGTCCAAAGTCAGCGGGTCAAAAGGAAGCCTTGCACCAAGTTATTAAGGCATACCCTCAGAGGGGGCAAAAGCATCCCTAAGGTGGTCTGACACTGTGGAGGTGCTGCCACCCCAGACGCTGCACTGAAGAGCTGAGCGTTGCTACTGAGCACCACCTAAGGGCCCTCCGCACATCCTGCAACTGAGATGTAAAGGCTGCAGCTGCACATAGCCGGCTTTCAAGTTCCCTGACACACCGAGTGCTTTTTAGTTCTCTCTTTGTAAGGAAATGTCCTAAGCAATTCTGCTTTCTCTGTAAATCACTGTCACCGTTTCATCAAGAAGAATCTATAAAATGAAGCTACTGCAAAGTTGGCTGAGGAATAATCTTCAAAATAAAAAGATTTACCTTTGTCATTTCAAGCAATTTCTTTGTATGCAAACAAGGTGGTTTGCTACAAAAGATTTGGATCTGTGAAACTGAAAAGCAAGAGCAGCTTTCATTCTATCTAGCCTGTACAGTATCTAAACCTGCATTTCACCCTGTCAATGCAATTTCACTTTTCTTATACAAGTCCTGTATTTTTCTTTTTTTCTGATTTTATGATGAAATCAATGTAAGGAAACACCACACTAATCTGAGGAACCACTTAATCCAGTCTTAAGATTAAGCAGAAGCCAATAAAGAAAAAGATTACAAAATGAAACTCATTCAAACTGTTCAACAGAAATGCCCTTACACTCTAGATGTTCACTAATGGATACATGTTCAAAATATTAGATGAGAGATATGCAGATTAGATTCCTTTACAGGATCTGTGCACATCTACAGAGCGATGTTTTCCAAGACGAAAGAGTTGACAATGGGCCAGACAATATTACTTTAATTATTCTAGCTCCCCTTCAAAATTTCCTGTCTCATTGTATACGAAATTTACTACCCCAAAAGTGGGAAACTGACTTACTAATGGGACAAAGATCAGGTGGCCTGTCTTCTAGGACCCTATTCAATCACACTTAAGCACGTGCTCAAATGCCATCCCTTCCTGATGTCAGGATGTAAAGAAAGAGTAGCATTTCCAAATGCACAGCCAGGAAATTGTGCAATGGTGTGCCGAATGGAAATAGCTGTGGGAAGTGGTGGCTGATGCCAAACTAAAAGCTAAATACACCCTGCAAGAGATGAAAATGAGATTTCCCTCTTCAAAAAAAAAAAATATATATATTTTTTTTTAATCAGAAGAACTGATTAATCTTGGTACAGAAATAAAATACACAGTGCCTTTTACTTGTGCTCATGCAGTGCTGTGAGCATAGTCAGCCCACTTGTGCAGATGTGGAAATGACAGCACAGACATGTAAAGTAAAGACATTTCACTTGCAAGAAAACTACACATTCCAAAGAATAGGTAAAGGAAAGGTGAAAGATGATAATATTTTAATTATCTGAAATTGGAAATAATGATTTCCAAATCTACTTTGTTTCTACTGCCACCACATGCAGAAAGACCCAGTCAGGTATTCTGCACCATAACACTTCAGAACAACAAAAATGATTTTGCTTTTGCTGAAATTGGTTTTAAAAGCTTATTGATTCTGATGAAAGTTCATTCCTTCTCCTTTAAATCAGAAGCTCAAAACATGAGTTCAGCTGCTTGTTGTGAATCCTGCATGCATGAAACACTCGCAGTTGTTCACTGGACAAAAATAAAAAAATAAAAAAAATCACATTCACTCAAAATGTGAGTGAATTAAGCTCAGAAAATTTGCTCTGTTCAGCAAGTAAGGGCATGAAAAGTAACCTCGCATAGTTTCGGGCAGCAGCCAGGATCTCCAGGTAGATCACTTTTTGCTAAGATTTGTGCAATCTGAAAGAAAAGCCAGATTTTTATAACAGAAAATTTTGCAAAGTAAATAATATTCCACTTTGCTGTTTATTTCACTTCACTGAGCTCCGCAAGATGCCAAAGATGTCATGCTTTTGATGTGATACACAGGACAAATGAGTTTCTTGTGTGGCTCCCTTTTCTGAAATGAGTATCTGATCTTAACTGTGCAATTCAAGCAACAGTGGTCCTCTTCAAGAATTTTATGAGGACAGTTGATCAAGAAAGCTTATCTTTGAATTTCAGAACAGAAGAGACTGCAGAGCAAATGGGCTTGTGGCACACATGCTGACCTTTTACTACGCTGGCCCAAACTGCTTAACTGATGCTGTTATCAGCTATCAACAAATCTTGAAGGTTAAGGGCAGAAGCCAGTAGTGAGTGTTGAAGGGAGAACAGATGAACATCAGTAGCCTCAGCAAGTGTTATTTTCTACTTAATGTCCACAAGCTTACAGATATCTCTCATTCATAGTGTTTTGGGCAGGAAAAGTATGCAAAATATACAAAGTATGCTTAGCTGTGTCTTAGCTCTAGAATTAAAAGACAAGCACTTGGGTTAAACAGCTCCTAGCCTATGCTTCTGGCATCTAAGTCACACTAACAGTTGCACAGTTTGTGATGTCACTATAAAACTTCTGCTCAGTTAGACTAACAATTTACAACTTAGAAATAAGGTGAAAAATGCAACTTCCTCCTTGCTCTTACCCTTCAGGACCTGCCAAACTTGATCAGAAGAGAAAAAAAATTAAAAGCTGCCCTGATTTGTTGCAGGCATTTAATTATTTTCAAACACATTCAGTGTCCCTTCTAGTTCAGTTTGCAAAATGTCTCCTAAGAGAAGCAGAACAGAAAATTCTTGGCACCCTCATCTCCCCTTACTCTACGGAATATTTTACTTACTCCCAAGTACTGAGAAAGCTTCTCTAAATGAGAATAATCCTTACTGTAATGGCTGAAGTCTGTTTCTCCTTCCATCAGTGGAGACATACAGCCTGGGGATTAGCTAGGCCTCTTTTCCCTGTGAGTGATAGAACAGATTTTAGCACAGTTGGATCATCTCTAAGCTTCCCATCCTTCCCAGGATGGTGCCTGTTTTCTTCAAAGGCTTGATGAGAAGGAGAAAGAAGACTAAAGACCAAAGGTAATGAAGGGGTCAAGAAGAGCTGGTTTCTCATAAGTGCTGCTAGCAAGCACTGAACAACAGTTTCACAACTTCAGAAATACTTGTCTTTTGCTGGTGAGCTCTGTACAAGCCAAGGTTCATTGGAGTTTGAATAAAAGAAAAGGCTGCACTTTTGTTGATCAGTGCTGCTAAGCAACAAGGCATAAAAACTAACATTACCCTTGTCTTCCACTGGTTGCAATTAGAAAACTACAAATGGTATCTCTGTGCCACAGTTTCAGGCCAAGATAAACTGTTAGCTGTGTGACTATAAAGCTCTGAGCCACACAAGTGTCCAAGTACCTTCTCATTATATCTACATTATACATCCTCAGCCGTCACTGTTAGCCATAGTGCGAATCAGCACAGTCATCAGAATCTTTAGGATCATGTTTCTTTCAATATAAGAAGCAAACCAAAAATAATGTTACTCATAAAGCTAATCACTGATTAAAGCTAATCAGTAATTATCTAAATAATTTTAAAAGGTAATAATTAAACAAGTTATTTTTTACACTACTCTACTAGGGAAAGAGATCTAAGCATAAGAGAAAATGAAGACACAGAAAGTAATTAACATATTGCAGATAAACCACTTTGTCATAGTATTTTAAGGAAAAATACATGACATTCACCATGAAGGGAAATTGAAAAAAAAAAGAAAAGAAAGTTCTGAGAAGTAAAGCTTTTGCTTTCTTGTTGCAAGTGAACAATCAGATTAGAAACACAATCACCTAGTTCTAAAGTACAACTCTCTACATTAGACTAGTCCCTCTTAACAAACAAATCCAAAAACCAGAAAAGGGAATTTATCACAGAATCACCAAGGTTGCAAAAGACCTCCAAGATTATCCAGTCCAACCATCCACCTACCGCCAATATTCTCCCACTAAACCAAGTCCCTTAGTACAACTTATAATTTCTTTAATACCTCCAGAGACAGTGACTCAACCACCTCCCTGGGCAGCCCATTCCAACGCCTCACCACTCTTTTTTTGTAAGACTTACCCAGTTTGTGAGGATTGCCAGTGAAATGTCTGTAGTAATCCTTATGCTCTCAAGAGAGAAGAACAAACATCCTGATTGCCTCTCCTTAATGCCTCTTCTGCACAGACTACTGTGAATGTCAGCTCCTCTATTGCTTGCTTCTTCATCAGCTGAACCATTCTCTGGTGTGGCAGCAGGAAACAGAATATGCCTATCACACTTCCATTCTAAAAATGTACTGCAATTGGTTAAGAATTTCTCCCTTTGAAAAAAAAAATTATTCTCAGTCCACAAATGTTGTTAATGTTCTAGTATATCAGTAATGGAGAAGGGCTTAAAACTGTAAGGGAATTACCACTGAGTATCTGATCTCCTTTTTGCAAGAGGAACCCTGTAGTCAAGTTGTACACTGTAGATTGTTCTAGTTGTATGTTTCAGGGAAACCCACTGATTTCTCTTTAAATACACCTTTTATCTACCCCTGTTCAATTATGTCTCCAATGATCTGTTTTAGAATGTTCAGCAGGAATAGTTTTGGAAGCATTAAGCTCTGGAAGAACGTTTTTCATTTTAACTCACAGATAATGTTACATCTTGACTGTGCATTCAGGAAGGGAACAACAGAACAACGAGCAAGAAAAAGAAGAAACAAGTATGTTTGTATCAGAACAGACTAAGTGAATAATTATGTCTTGCCAAGTAACTCTAAGAACTTCAGGAAGGAAGCCACATGAGACTGGTTTTTTTTTTAAAGTTCATGTATATCCTTTAGCTTTGCTCAACCTCCCCCAGAAAATCGGAAAACCCATGATGAGACATGCAACACACTGCAAATTCATGTATTAGCAACATACACAAGGAGAACAAAAAAAACTGAGCAAGCATATATAACAAGAAGTCATGAAATTACAAAAAGGTGAAGGCAGACTAATTTTCAGGGAAAAGTTTTTGACAACTTAAAGCAGGACATTACTGCAGAACAGTAGTCATGAAGGGGTCACTTTGTCCTGTCGCTGAAGACAGAGAGATTAGATATGAAAGGAATAAGTCACACTGAGAACATGAACTTGCTAAGAGCATTTTTCCAACCTTAAGTAACACAGACGTAAATATACATGGGGCTCAGAGTAAAGACTACTGAACTGTAACCCTTATTGACCTGTTTCAGAGGTCTGGGTAAATCACTTATCTCACACTTGTTTTTTCAGCTGTGAAACATCAGCAATTTCTATTATACAGGGACTTGGGGAAAAGTTTCACATTTAGATATAACTGCAAGACTTGATTGGACACAAGAGTTTATGCATCTGGAAAGTTTGTTCCTCACCTCCCATAACAATTTGTCTAACAGCTCACTGTATTCTCTAGCAATCTTGCTATTTTCTCATATAATTACATTATTTTCTTATACTGCTCTGTAGTAGCTGTGGTTTTAAATGTTAATGTGGAACTAACAACTCTAGAAACTAAAGAATATGTATGTCAACATCCTACTCAACAGATTTATTTACTACATTGTTTCAGAAGCCTATTTTCTTGAATTGCAATGTTTTAGAGCATTTTACCCTTTTTAATCACACAGAGCTAGAAGTGATGAGCTGCACTTCCCATCTCAGGCAGTACTGAACTGTTTATTAAATTCTAGCCTACCAGTTCAAGTTTGGCAGTCCTTCTGAACACAATGCGCTTCGTCATTTTGCTTATGTCAGTGAGGACATAAAGAAAACTGCACAACTAATTGAACAGTCGGCGTCAAAACATTTTGTGGCTGTATTTTACTAGCTAGAAAACAATCTGACTCCCACATGCAAGGCTCAGCTCATAGTTCATGCGGTACAGCTTTTCAATTTGGTAGAGGAATTACAGAAAAACAACGCAAGGACCCTTACCTATCATGCCATTTCTGTAGATCCTTGTCAGCAAGAAGCATTTTCTGTCTACTGAAGCATGAGGCACAAACACATCAACAAGGCAAATCTAATTCCTCTCGTTTCAGAGGAAAATGCAGCTGAATGAAAAGTAGAACTTGCTTAAACCACTGCATTATGTTAAGAGTTCATTAGTAAATTAACTATGCTTTAAAAGGAGCAACAAAACAAGAAAATAATAATGACACATGGCTTGAGTAGATACATAGATCAGGGTCCAGAAAACAAATCTTGAGTAACTATTCTGCTTCAACAGCCTTCATTTAAACAAAGCCACAAGTTCTATTTTACTTTCCTGAGAGTTCCCATATAGGAGACAAGGAATAAAGCAGTCTCTGACAACAGAAAAAAAATAATGACACCAACAAGAATTGATCTAGCAGATAAGTACAAGCAAGGTCACTTTAAACACTGTCACCTGAAACAAATGGACTATCAAAAAGTTGAGAACTTACCAGTTAAAATACTGCTGCTAATTCATTCAATTTTCAACCCATCTTTTCCACTACTAGGTACCATCAAAATATCGTTAGTTTTTAAAACTGAGAGGATGAGAGACGTTGCTTTTGGTTTGGGGTACTTTTTGTCATGTTCAATAGAGACCTAAACAGTTTTTAAATAAAATAAAAATAATAATTAAAAAAAAGTAGCACTTTTACAGTTTCTAATGCAGAAGAGCAATAATCAAGGCCATGTTCTTCTGACACCTCTTAAACACTCCTCTCCAGGTACTTTTATGTAAATGCCTGCAGTAATCCCAAATTACTCATCAGGGATGCAAAGTTTAAGAAATAAGTGGTGTTAGAACATTGAAGTCCTAACAATCTATGTGGTGGAAATCACTAACATCAGCTACACTGGTGCCAAATTACTTAATAAAGAATTGCTTTAGCTTCACGTTCTATAAAAGCCCACAGTGTTCTTAGTATTTCACAACAAATATACAATGGGATCCTTACTAAAAATTACAAAGTATTTTTCTTTACGTTACAGTTTGATTTTACTTTGTTCGTTCTTCATATTCCCAGAGTAAAAATATATGGACAGCAAAACATAAGTCCTCATACAACGGAATGTTAACAGCCTGATGGAGATTTCTGTATTGTCTAATTTATGCTACTCTGACAAACCAAAGGAAAAAGTCCTCAGCATTTTCAACATTCATTAATATTTTCTGATAGTTGCATTACACCTACAAAGAAGTGAAAACTAGGAAGTACAGAGGTCTAGCAAGATAAAGCAGATTTAGCTGAGAACACAATAAAACAATTGGTACAGGGAGAAGAGAAAAAAAAAATGTCTCCAAAAGAAAAAGAAAAATGGAGGGAAAAAAAAATAGAATCAAAGGAAACCAATTCATTGCTACCCTGGAATCGTTTGAGAAATCCAGACTCAGGCTGCCAGAACACAAATGCTCTGTAAAATGCACACATGTTTGGATTCCTTGGATTCCTAACAGGTAATACTGAACTTAAATTTAAATTAAAAACAAAACAAAACAACAACAAAAAAACCCCACAACACTATCTCACATACTATAGTATGCATACAGAAAATCAGGACTATAAAAAGCACCTAATGCCTTGTGTTAATTCATATAAACAACAGTAGACTCATTAAAACTCCTATTAATTTAATGCTTTTCTGTCAGCCCTCAAGAAATCAGCATTTTCCTATTTTACTTTTCATATTTAGTAGATAACCCTGCTTTCCAGTTCATGAATTAGGAAAATGCCACCTCAAGATGCATTCTCAAGGGAATAAAATAAAAACAAACGAACAAACAAAAAAACAAAGAACAAACAAAAAAACCTCACCCAAATCTTAAGTATTTTAGTCCTCAATAGTCATGTCATCTACAAGAGAGGAGAAAAGTAGGCATTTTGTTTGAATATGAAAAGCTTGCTTCAGTCAAATAAGACCAGAGATCAATTATTATAGTGTAGGGAGCCTACAAACAGGAGGGGAGTCAACCCTTTGAAAGTGTAGATAACAGCAGGAAAAGGGGAAATGGTTTTAAGTTGAGGGAGGGAAGATTTAGGTTGGATGTCATGGGGAAGTTCTTTACTATGAGAGTGGTGAGGTGCTGGAATGGGCTGCCCAGAGAGCTTGTGGATGCCCTGTCCCTGGAGGTGTTCAAGGCCAGGTTGGATGAGGCCCTGGGCAGCCTGGTCTAGTGTTTAATAGAGAGGTTGGTGACCCTGCATGTGGCAGGGGGGTTGGACATTCATAATCCTTGAGGTCCCTTCCAACTCTGGGAATTCTGAGATTCTGTGAAAAAGACTTGTGATTAAAAACTTGGTGGATGGCACTCGTTCCATATGTCTATATTTTAAAAAGTCTAATTAAACTTTGCTTTTGTTTTAAGACATCTAGTCATCTAATCTATGGCAGTTACAATTCTCTTCTCCTAGCACACAGAGAATAGCTATAGCTTCTCAACAGCGATTGAACAACTCTTTTTAAATGCATACAATGTATTTAAAACTAAGACTGTGGTCAGGTGCTACCAGGAGGTCCAACGTTCTTGCAGAGACTCAAGAGGCAGAAAGAAGTAATCCACACAAGCAACAACTGATAGTAGATCAATTCTACTTTCCGTTCTGTTTATCACCTCTAAGATAGTCCCACAATAAAACTGCTGCACCAAACCTCTCTCTCGCCCTTTCAAAACCAGTCACATTCTTGACCAACAAATCCATGATTAGTACACTCAAAAACAGTCCTGTTGTCCAAATACCACGTGTAGTAGCCTCTGGATGTGTGTTTGCTCTGAACTTTGCATATACAGAATCCTACAGTATTTTTTGCTCAGTATTTTTGTGGAAGAGTACTAATACATACTAAAACTAATAAATACATATTCCATTAGTGTCTCTTGTAGTGAAACATTTGAATTCACAGATAGAGAAACTGTATTTAATATTTACGTTTACATGAAGAAATTAGCAAGAACACAGTAGAATATAATGATCAGAGACCATCCTTGAATGCTTTCAGCAGCAGATCGGCTGCCAGCCCAGGAGACAACACACCACTAAGAACTTTTTCTTCTAGAAGTGGAATCTTATCTTTGACTGCCAAGTGACTCCGGAAATGTTCCAACATATTTTCTTGGATGAGATTCCACATCCACACTTTCTGCTGTTTCCGTCGTTTGGCAATCAGCTCACCACTTGTGAGCATGAGGTCGCGAAATTCTGTCATTTTATCCCACATATCTGAGATACCTTCTCCAGTTTTGGCGGAGATACGCATTACCTGTTGGATTCAGAAGAATTTTTAAAGCCACATGATTACTAGGCTTAAGGGTTGAATTACTGCATCAGGTAGACTGCAACAGTAAGGTAACATGGAAGGCAAGCTTGCTTCAATAAACTTACCCCATGCTGCTCAGAACAGTTCTGTGCTGTTCACACTTTTCTCCACAAAGAATGAAAAATAAAAAAAAAATCTCAAAGTTGGGATTGTACCAACTGTACATAGATGTTGAGACCCATAATATTTGGGACAAACAGGGCTCGTTCAACTACTTGTATAGCAAGCGAGAATCATTTTAAATATGATCTTTAGCTAAAAATGTACAGTGTTGCTATTTTACTTAAATGTAAACTTGATTATGTACTCCGGTAGACGGACTCTGATAGTTACCCTGCTGCACTTAAAGTATTCTGGAAATGAGATATTTAACTTCTTTTTATGTATGCTTCCCAGACTAGGAATTCATTCTGCCGAAGTATTTTAGGCATCCAACAGAACCTTTTAAATGTTAGCACTGTTTTTATCCTTTCTAAGAAAAGAATGTCTCTCCAATCTGATGGCTGAAGTCCCTACACATCAATATTTCCCTTTTTTCCCAGTAGTCAGATAATGCCAACACTGAAACAGAGACAGATTTCTGATAACCTGTTTAATTCACTGGTCTCAAACAGGTGTTTTGGGTAACATTTATACGGCTGAACAAAACGGTACCCATGCAGGTATATCAGCCGCTTATAAGATAGTGATGAACTAAACACACAGAGTGATGAAAAACAAAGAACCATCTACCACATATATGATTACTTCAAAACAATACGCTGCAGCAACAAGAATCAATAAAGTCAAAAAACAATATTTTGGTGGAAACGTATCTGTTTACACCTGCAACAATTTACAGTGTTAAAAATCTTATCTGAAATGAAAGAGAATTCAGTATTAAAAAAAGCAAAAAATAAAAGGAAACACATGAACAAGTGAAAGAATAAAGATTGTTGTACACTTGAGAGTTATAAAAAGGGAAAAAATAGCTCATGGGACATTTTGAGATATGCATCATTTACTAAAAGTGAGACAAGGTAGTATAACTACAACCCATGTTAGAAATTGGTCTGCTAGCGCTGAGATTGTAGCTCACAACAGAAATCACAGTGGGCAGGACTGTGGCTTTGCAGTATGTCATGTGGCACGCCTTGAGATCAGAGGTGAAACAGAAACAGCAGCAAACAAGTCTCTCATACAGTGTAAAAAAGCTAAGCAATCATATTAAACTTTTTATAAACGAGCTGAGAGAGACTTCTACAGCTAGGTGAGACAGAAACAGCTGTAAATCATTCAGCACTTTTTCTGGGAAAACAAAAACAAACAAAACACTTCAACAAAAATGCTATAGCAAAGTATACACACCTTTGGTCTCCAAACCTTTGAACGCTTGCGAAGCAGCTTCATAGCACTAACATATTCAGCTTGTATTCTCCGTGCAGGCACAATTAAATCCCCATCAGCTTTATTTATAGCAACTAGATCTGCCATCTCAATTATACCCCGTTTGATACCCTGAACAGAATACAGAGAGAAATCATGAATACCCAGAATAGCTGCGATGCACTGAGTTAATCACAGAAAGCGGATCAGAAAAGCTTGGTTTGTGGTGGCTCCTGCAGGTGGGTGGTTGGATATGCTAGTCATGCAACAGTTGTACCAATGGCCTCCATCATCACCAGTCACTATTCTGATGCTGGGATGCTATATATGGATATCAGAGTTTACGTGAGAGACTATTTTATGCACAGACACTTAAGTTTAACCAAAACATGACCAAGTTTGCAAAACTTGTTATGCTGCTTTTCTGTAATAAGAAAAGCCACTCCCAATAAATCACATGTAACCAGTAAATAGGTCATAAGTCATAGAATATAAAAATCTTACAACCTAGCACTTCTTACAGGAAAAAAAAAAATCAGATCCCAATTGTGTGATAAATTGGTAAGACTGAAAAGACTCCAATAACAACAGTGTAATTGACAAAATGCTACTGAAATGAACTGCCTGCATAGATAAAATTTCTCTTTCTAAGCTTAGGTAGTACTTAAAAAGAGAATGTGAAAAATACCTGTAATTCATCACCACCCGCTGGTGGCAGCACTAATATAAACATATCAACCATATCAGCCACAGCAAATTCTGACTGTCCCACACCTGAAAAATTAAATCCAGAGTTTACCACTTATGACAAGTTTTCACAGTCACATTAATGACAGCACTTATAACAAATAACAGTCTTGCATCATCTTTCTGATACTGACTAACCACAGAATCATAGAACGGCTTGGCCTGGAAGGGACCTTGTAGGGTCCCTGGAAGGGACCATCTAATTCCAATCCTTCTCTCCTGTGGGCAGGGCTGCCCCCCAGCAGCTCAGGGCTCCATCCAACCTGGCCTTAAATGCATCCAGAGATGGGGCACCACAGCTTCTCTGGACAGCCTGCTCCTGTGCCTCAATACCAATAAGCACAGACAACGTGGAATGTACCATTCTGGTGTTTTTACAGGATGTAAAAATGTACAGCACTAGAAAATTGACAGCGGGTAACCATTTTCACCCAGTGACCTTGTATAATAGCAGGAGCAAAATTCAAGATGAAAGAAGATGAAATTTGTACTTAGAGACACTTCTGACATTAGGTACCACAGCAGGCTATCTGGAAGAAAACCCTAAGCACCTACCTACTGTTTCCACAAGAACAACATTGTAGCCTCCTCCTTCGCACAGCAGAATGGCTTCATTTGTGGTCCTTGTTACACCTCCTAACGTCCCCCTGGTTGGAGATGGTCTGATGTATGCATTCATGTCTCTTGACAACTCAGTCATCCGCGTTTTATCACCCAATAAAGAACCTTAAAAATTTGCTATTATTTCAAACGTGCAAAGCAGTCAGATCTCCCTTCCCCACTCCCTGCCACCCCTGAAACGAGCAAGAAGAAGTTATTGCCTGGCTCATCTGCTTTTCAGAAGCTGGAAAGGTCTGACAAGCAGACCTTACTCCTACAAAATATGAAGAATTCCTTCTAGGTCAGAGTGGATTCTGCAATTCGTAAGCAGCTTTTTTTGTGGTCTACACACAGCAGGCCACAAAATTCATCTTTACTGTTTCTTCCCAAAAAGACAAATTACCACATTATGACCCTGGTATTTGTTGGCAGTGTTGGGTTTTACTTGTTTAATGCACGTTCCAAAAGATGAGAGATGTTCAATTCACGTGAGTGCTGCAACCCTGGCATACTGCCATTCTACTGATGTGCCCTGAATGTACACACACAAGAACATAATCCTTCCTAGTTCTAGGTCACTGCAGTCTGAAATTCGTTTCTTTTTAAATAGTTCCATTGCAGCATATTCTAACAGAGTCCCCAAAAGTTTTGTTTTGAGAGTGACAGATTACAGCCACACAGCCCTGAAGAATCTCAAATTTAAAAAAATCACCAATCCACACTACAAGTCTGACAACTGAGACATTGAGATACTCATCACAAATCTAGAAATTCTTATTGAGAAGTAATGAACTGAGAACTATTCTAACCCAATACACACGTGGATCGCAGCATACTCTAATTTAAAGTTATAAACTGGCATGTGCTTGCAGCCTAGTGATCATCACCATCACTTTCGAAATATAAACATAAATTAAAGTCATTCTACTCTCTAATTCACACAGCAATAAACAGATACATAAAACCTGAGAGAGAAAAAACAGCAGTTAACTATAGTTTCAGACAAAAAAAGATGTAGAAGAGCATTCAAACACTGGAAAAGTGTAAACCTGACAAAATCAGGACATTGATGCATAATTCTTGATTTCATATTGTATGGGGAAAATGAAAAAACTGACATAATGTTAGTTTTTAATACCTTATAGGCACCCTAACTTATCCTGCATTTGCCCCAAAGAGGTATTTATACATTTCAAAATATATTAGAAACCTGACTGAAACATTAAGACCTACTTACCACCACTTGTACTAGAGGAGGGGTCTACAGCCAGCACTGACACTTTGTGTCCCCTTTCTGTAAGCATTTTCCCAAAGCATTCAATGAAAGTTGATTTCCCAGCACCAGGAGGACCAGATAACCCTAAATAAGCATGTTAGGGAAACAGGAAGACAAACAAACAAACAAACAAAAAAAAAAACAAACCACCTTGTTAATGTAACACGCTACATAAGCACTGTCAATGCTAATTTGCTAATTTGAAAACAATTCACATTATGTCACAATATCACAACAAAGGTAAATAAAAGGATGTGCCACAATTTATATACCCAACTAAGCAGTTGGAATTAGCTTGAAATATACCTTGGTTCATCCAAAACAGCAAAGCTCACTTCAGCACGCCTCATCCTATCCATACCATTAGGTCTTTATCCAACCTTACTTCCTCCCTTCTAAGAAATGTAACTACAATAGTTTATAGCCCCAAACTTCAAAAACGTAATAACCTAAAACTCTATTTTTCAGATTTACTTTGAAGGGCTATTAGCCAATTTGCCAGCATTTCAAAATATGTAAGATAAGACCAGCTTGATAATTTTTACTAAACATTTCTTATGCTTCCCACACTCAAGTTCCCATTTTTACTACTTTTGTACACAGGAAAGATGGCAACTTAGCATGACAAGTTCTTCCCCTTCGCAAGGGAAAAACGTTTTAGAGTTTCTAAGAAAACTGTATTCAGCTCTCCTCAGATTAAAAGTTGCTGCTTGAAGGCAATGTAATAAAGCAGAAAGATGCATATTTTTTCCTCTTATGGATTTTTTAAAAGAATTCAGAATGTACTCAAAGAAAACATCAACTTTGGGATAAGAATAGATCCATTTAGTTACATCCTTCCCTGTCTAAGTTTAGATGACAGCTAACTACCTAACATTTCAGTTCATAATACGTATCAAAACAAAAACACCACCAACCAAAAAAAAACCCCAAAAACCCAGAACAATAACTATCCCATAACAACTAAAGAAGCATAAATTCTACAGTTTTTTCAAGAACCTTTTCCAGCCCAAGCTGTAACTTCACTGACAGCAGAAGCAATCTAGAATTATCAGAAATCATAAGAAATCAACGATACAAGATTACAGAGTACAATGTTTAAATTACAATAGTGATTATGAAAGGTGAACGCTGTCATTCTACGGAAGCAACCACTGAACAGGCATAAAAGGACTAACCCACTCTAAAGGCAAGTGGCTTTCCTTGATTTAACTTCTCTTGTTCCCTGTGGTAGGATAATACCTTCTGAAGGAGCACCTGGGCTACTTTCTTTTTCCTAGTCTGAGTTGACTCTATAAGTGTAATGGCTTCAGCTAAACAGGCTCTGTGACCCTGGACAAGCCCATTGTAAAGTCTGTCTACAAGTCCTTTTTCTCTGTTGGAAAGCTCCTCTGCTTCCTGCTCAGGGGCAGTTTGGTGACATAGCTCTCTGCTCAAACACTTTGACAAACACATCCATTTTGAACAGTGTAGATGCACTGGTGTAAGAGACTCAGCGCACAGGAAATCTGATCTGGAAATGAAAGTCAAGTTCTTGAAGTAAGTTCTTTTAGAGAAAAAACGATGAGGGAATCTCAGCAGTACAGAAGGGATCTTCATCTTGTTTGGAGTACCAGAGATGTATCACTTCACCTCTGCTTGCAGAAACCCTAAGAAGAAAGGAAAACATGTTTACTTTCTTCTAAGAACTCAGTGCTTGTGAGGACTCAGATGAAACATGTACACAGGCACACATCAGTTAGTTCATCCCAGCCTGCCATCTTAAGCAAAAAAGATGGTCTGTTCTTTCAAATAAAAAAAAAAACAGAACAAAATGATGCTATAGAATCATCAATCGCATCGCATCACATCACTTTATTACTGTACGTAACAAATGAAGGCATCACTTTTGTGAACAATCATCTGATTAAAAGGCACTTTTAAGTACAACAGCCTCTAACAGCGTACAGACCACCCTAAAGGCCTAGGAACAAACACAGCAAACCAACCCTCACACACATTAAGTCAGCATATGTTCTACTTTGATGAGTGCAGGGATTTACAAACTATGACACGTTATTTCCTGACAAAACACGGCCACGACACGAGAACATTTAGCAGCAAGCTACAGGCACTGACACACTCCAGGCCCGCTCCGACCAAGCTCCGTCAGCACCGGCGCGAGCCCCAGCGGCACCCACAACCGCTTGCCTCTCGGCGACGCTCCCGTGGGTCAGGACGGCGCCCACTCGCGCCGCACCTCGCCGTTCCGTTCCCGCCTCTGGGGTCGGTGTTCAGTGAAGAACCACCGACGCCAGGCAGCCTCTCAGGGGCGCGCACACCTCAGTGCCGCGGGGACGCGCCGCTACCCGCCGTCCCCTCATCGGCGGCCGCCCCACCCCGGGGAAGTGACGCCCTCACACCGTGCCGGAACTCCCGGGCAGAGCCCGCCCCGGGGCCGGGAAACGTAGCAGCGCCAGGTGGGGGCTACTCTGAGGGAACGCACTGTGCGCGCTGCTCCTCGCGCTCAGCCGCAGCCGTTACGACCGTTGGGGAGATAGCGCGTGAGGGGGCGTTAGACATCAACGGCACGCAGTCAGAGCCCCTCAGCTCCTGGCGCTGGAGGTTTGCTGCCGAAGGGGGCTGCAAAACCGCACTCAACTCCTGACATCTTCAAAACGTTAAACCGGAATTTCTGCACGACCACTGCATATTCTTCGAGAAGAAACGCTTAAGCCCTCGACTGTTTATTAATTTATACTTCTTCCTTGTATTCATTAAGCTCAACAACAACATTTTAAATGTTCAAGAGATCGGTGATCTGAAGGGAAGAACATTCAGTTCTTCGTGTAGTCATCTTGTGGACCAGAATTAAACTGTGCACTCAGCAGTTCAGAACATGTAGTGTTCTATGCAGCACATCAGCTGCATTGCCAATCTGATACGACCATGAAAAACCATGCATGTATTCTAGAGTACTTTTCCTGGAAGAACCATTTCCAGACCCTTGAACAATTGGGATTTCCTGGTTGAGCTTCACCAATGTTCAAGTCATCTCTTTTTCATCCCCCTCTCCTCAACTCCCATTGTAAATGGCCCCCACGTGTCAGACTCCACAGACAGACTCTGTATTGCACTGCAATTTATATTCACCTGTTCTCTTAGTACACTGGAATAGAGATTGCACAGGTCTGCCTCTCTGATCTTATCCTACTCTGACTTCATATAAAATAGACAAAGTACTTCCTTAGAAGCTGGACTATATCTCAAGTCTCCTTGATCTACACTGTGTCCCATGATAGCATTCTCATGTTTCCCCTATGGTTTCTTAACATACATGACCAGACATGCATCTTTTTAGTCTTTATTACACTCACTCCAACACATTTTGGTTAGTGTCACTGTTTTGTGCTTTCTGACCTCCAGCATACGCAAGCTCTCTTGGCCCACATGTACTGCTGGTTACTTAGTAAATTACAGTCATAGTTCTGAGCCAGTACTGTAACAATCCTGCTGTAAGTTGTTAAAAAGCATTGTGCCATGAAGTAGAGGTGTGTGGGATGCACATACCTTTGAGCAAAATATGCAACTGGATCCTAAAATAACAGAAAAGAAAAAAAAAAGTGTGTTCTGTAACTTGATGCAACACAAGCAGTATTACCATTAGCATCTTTGCCTAATTCTACCATGCAAATTTACAGTCCATTTAATCGACTTCCCCTTGCAGTTTTAGTTGGATCCATTCATTCTTCTCTTCTCTGGCAGAACTCAGATTTCCACAGCTATGCTCATCTCCTTAAGAAGTCCAAAAGCATTTTTTGTGCACATTATTGTCACTTCAGCATTTAATGTATTCATGGAAACAGCTATAAGCAATGTGCTGCAAAGGCAAGTACAAAAATGAAATCCTTGATGATCTAAATGAAAAATGCTGAGAAGAAATTACATCAAGACAAACAATTAAATGAACAGCATCAGCTTGAAACCCACCAGCTTTTTCCTGAACATATGAAGATGTACTTTCGCTGTATGTAGGAACTACCTATATTGTTCCCCCCCCCCCCCCCACCCGCCCCCCAGCTGTTTAGTGGTTCAGCAAGGCTACACTTGCTGGTTATGGTTACAAGACAATTATATTCATGTTATTTACAAGAAATGATGTTTATTCAGAGATGAGGCTTTATTCTGTTTATTCCACACCACTTCCTTCTCCCTTTGCAAGGATGGGAGGGATATTTAAGCAGGCTCAGCCATTCCCTTTCTCTGCTATGCCTTCTTGCTAAATGATCTTCTCATTATGAAAAACAAATTCAGTAACAATCCCTATGCTGGCTACTCATACTGCACTTGTAGCATAGTACTATGCTACAAGTCTTTTTTTCCCTCTCTCTCACTCACGTGCTCCAACATTTCTCCATTCTACCTCTCAGAGTTCACCCTCCTTACTTGCAAATGCATGCTTTTGACTAGTATGGTTACAACCAGACTAGTGGTTTTATTGCTATTACAGGCAGTTCAAGAAAAATAAAATCATACTTCTTAGACCACATTAAACATTTTGGCTGACATAACATAGATCCATATGAAGTATCCAAACTATCAAGCTCTCTTCTGCAAACACTGTACACCTGTCTCCCAGCTCCCAGGAGACGGCAACACAGCACTTCTTCCCCTTTCACAGCTGTGAGCCAAATACACTGAACCCCAATGCACACAAGAGGGGTCTCTACTGCAACATTCCACCGCTGACCAGAGCAACAAGCAAGCCATAATTTTTGGTGCAAGTTAAATCCTGCCAATCTGTCAGGTGTAGGCAAATTACAGAATAACTATAGTCCTTACTACAGTACAAACTGAAACTGCAGTGGTGACTGAATGACTGCTTGTCCTTTTATTTCAGAGGACACTCCTCAATTCATTTCAGTTCACACACAATCACAGAAGACTGAACTAATCTGAGCTTCACAGAGCAACACTAAGCAAGGCACTTGCTGATTAACAGCCTTGTTTTCAGTGAAGAGCAGCAGCCTTTAATAAGAACAGTCTCCAAACTTAAAAAATCCTTATGTATCATTTTAAAGAAAATTGAACACCTGAAAAAAAAAATACAGCAGGAAGCATATTCACATCAGAAAGTTCACCCACTTAAATGCAAAACCCAAAGCCTCGGCAAAGCCTCTCCCCAAAGGCTCATTCACAGTTATACAAGCAGATGTTTACTGCATACTGTATAAAGGCTTCAAGACAGAAGCAAAAGTCAGCACTCTGGCTAGGTCTGGGGACAAAAGCCTTACCCCAGTTTTCCCAGCTAGCAACCTACAAACGGGGAACAACTCCAACGGTTCAGCAGATTCACTGTGCCTGTGCTAGAGAGGAGCTATAACATTGTGAGAGCTGCTAAAGCTGTCTGGTGAATGTGAGGAGAAAAAAAAAGGCTCTGAACTTTTCCTGAAACCTACCAAGAGAGTATCTAAAGAAAGAGGAGACAGACATCATCTTATATCAATATGGTTTACATTTGTAAAGCATTTTTCTAAGAAAGGGAGCTGAAATTTCTTCACAGAATTTTATGGCAGTGACTTCAACATTGTCTTTTTGGTATTAACTGAGCTATGACTGCACATTAGTGAGAAATAACATCACCCTCTACTGAAAAGCTTCCTATTGATCACACAGAAGTTTTTCCAACTGTTCACAGTGAACTGCCTGACGTAAAATGAAATGTAAAAGATTAAAAAAAGTTTATCTTCTAGAAACAATTATGTTTTCTCAATAACTATATGGGCAAAAAAAAATTATACCCATTCATATAGACTAATGCTTGTAAATACAAACTAGATTATGTTGTCCATGACTGATTCATTCTTAAAAGTTATAAGCCAGGAAAGCAAAGTCACTTACCAGTAAAATATTGCCCATAAAATACTATCATTCTTTCTCTCTCTTAATAAAAGAACACTTGGCATAGGAAGAATGTTTTTCTCCATAGCCTCCAGTAACTCATGATATCAAAATATTTCTCACACAAGGCATCACTGCGCATCTGAAAAGGAAGCCATTAATTGCCTCCTGATTATTTTCAGCACCGCAATGAAATCATAGCAAGCATATTCACAAATACAGTAAGCATAGTAAAATCCGACGCTTGACTTGTACAAAGCATCCTCATTCCCAGCTACTTTGTGCGTATGTAAATCATTAATTAGTGTCAATTTCTAAGTTCCTTCAGACTTGACAAAGTTGGTACCAAAGGCTCATGCTTACAAGAGACTAAATCCTACCTGCCTTTTCCCCCCAACCCAGTATGCAAAAAATTCCTTAGATTGGTATGAAATTAGCACAATCAAACAGTGAAATGTTAAAATCTTACTTCACAAAGTGATACATATGTTATGGCAAAAAAATCAATGATGAATGCATAACCCAGTTTATCACTGTAAACAACTTTAACATTAAAAGAAGAGGTAGACTTTCATGCATTCAAATGTTTTCCCCTGCATCTCCAACAGCATCAGTGCTCAGAAGTCTGTCTCAACATCCCTGTGCTGAATGGTTCACAAGTAGGTGAAAAGGACAATTGGTGGAAGTGAGATAGTAGGTAGAAGTGGCCATAGGAACATAACAATTGCAGCAAAACATATCAAGACACACTTTTTCACATGACACAGTCAATACGAAGAGGAAGACCAAACCCACAATAAATCTGATAATTGGTATTCAAGACTGAGATAAAGGAAAATTTAAATATTTGCAGTTCAGGCCAAACTCCCAATACAAACAGGGAAGCCTGTTTCCTGCAGTCCATGTAAACATCTTAAATATGAGGCTATCATTTATCTTGCAAGTAGTTTTGGTTCCTTGTATGTAAGTGCATGCATGTTGTGCTCATACGCTTACTCTCTAATACGCCCACAAATGCAAAGCTTCAGTCTTCTTAAAAAAAATCACTAAATTTTGCATTGTAAATGTCTCTTTTCCAGGCAACCAGAGCAAATAGAGAAGAATCTCTCACCTCTGTCTAAGATTCAAGATTTAAAATTTTAAGACAGAAGCAAGCAAAAAAAAAAAAAGTCAAACCCAAATTAAAAGTAACACCCATAACAGATTCAGCTGCACTGGAAACATCAACAGACAGAACACAAAACGCAGGAAAATATTTCTTTCTAGCACCAGCTGAGAGGAATCTAACACGGACACTGGGAACTTTTCTGTTCAAAATTTGATTTTTTTTAGATCGTTTCCAAATCAGGCCCTCATTTAGAAAAGAACTCTTTTCCAAAAGTCACCCTATCTCATTCTTTTATTATATTGCGGTTCCAATAAACCATGTCTCACCAGCACCGTCCTTGCCCCTCAGTGGCAGTTAAGTGCTATTTCTGCTATATAAAAAGTAGCGTTTCTATCTTTAGCATATAGAAATACAAATGATAAGCAATTCATGTGTATCTTGCCTCCAAGATCATTTCCTTCTTTTGGCCAGGAGGGGAAGCTAATGCTATGTATTTTGGTCACACAGCTTGGATACGTTCTGAATACAAAAGAATTTATTACCACCTCATCATCACAATGATAAATCTGTCCTCTTTGGCCACAGCAGTGTTTTAACAACCTGAGAAACAAACACATTCAACATTTATGTGGGATCATTCAGTTGGATTCCGAATGTGAAATACTGAAGTGACACCTGTGCCAGCATGAGTTCCATCTTGGTTTTACCTTGGAGGTTTATTCACATAAGACCAGTGGCAATGGGCTGTAACCCTTTAGGGGGACCTTTACAGTCAGTTTCAGCCTTTTCAGCAGAATTTTGCTGTTTCCCTTTCTATAGTTGCTGCAGTAAATTAAGGATCTCCCTACAACATACTGTGTGTGTATATATATATATATATATATATATATATATACTGTGTGTGTGTGTATATATATATATATATGTATATATATATATACACACACACGCAGATGTCATCTTATTTCCTACAAAAGACAAACAAAATACAAAGCAGAGTTTTAACCAGCAGTGCAGTTCTATTTGTATGTCAGGAGACCTACTCAGATTAGTAGTACAGGGAACAGGTTTCAAACTTCATATAAAAGGTATGGGATTGTCACATACCATAAATATTTATTCAGCATCTTTTCGTTTTACTGTTGAGAATGAAATAGAAAACTGCATCATTCACCTCAGATTATTTGTGGTCATCAGTACCCTTCTTCATTTTGAGACCACATTCAGTTGTTTTGCAATATTAGAAGAGGAAGGGTGTACAGACAGCGAGTCAAGTTTTTCTTTCTAAACAAGTATTCTATTTTAGCTTACCAGCAAACAGAAACAGTTATTTTGTTGATAAAAGCTATTCTACTGGCAATGCTAGATTGCCTCACAGTGCTATAGAAAGAAACCAATAGTCAGACATCAAAAGCTGTACCTTTTTCTAGTTTTGCACCTACTTGCCTCTAATTTGGCATACACGCATCTCAGACTGTCCACTCTGAAAAGGCCAGCAACTGAACCAGCTCCCAGGAGTGCTCCTACTCCTAAGCATCCAAGAAGCATCACAGACACCTGTTCTTTTCCCAACAGGAATTTTTCTAGCAATCTCCAATGGTCAAGTCTCCAAAACCTAACCAGACATCTTGTTATGGTATTATTCTACCTTTACTGTTAGGAATTGTACCAACTCCACATTAATCTCAATTTTATTCTCTGCAATCTAAGCCTACTATTTCTCATTCTATTCCCTGTAAAAGGGAGAAAAGTGATAAACTCTTCCACTTCAGAGTACCTTCCTGTGCACATTTTGAGACACTTAACATTCCTTGCCCCCTTGCTGTCATCTCTGAAGAAACACTCAGTGCAGGAGTCAGCCTCTCTTCCCAGGTCACATTCAATGTATTTCTTATCATTTACACCAATTCCTCTGGACAGTTTCAATCATATGTTCTGAAGCATAATACAACTAGACATTGTCATCAGTAAACCACCAACAACCCTTGGCAGTACAGAAGTGCCTGAGAAGCCACACAACTCAATGTAACATCTATGCGTCCCCTCTTACCTCCAAGTTTGTTGCAAAATTGCGAGCAGAAGCCAAATAGGTCAAGTCAAACCACTAAAGATGCTCACTTCCTATCTAGTCTGTATTCATGTAGTTGTTTACTCTTGTACTGCAGGCTATCACATTTGTCCCCATTAAAAAGCAAGCTATTGTTTCCAAGTATGAAACTACCAATCTCAGTACCTCAGGGGCTTTGAGAGTCAACGTAAGTAAAAGAAAACCTGGTCTTCACTCTTTTCTGGTCCTTATCACTATTGTAATTAAATTACAGCAATAAAAAAAAAAGGAGCTCCTCTTGTTTATTCCTACTGACTTGTAGCATAAGTTGTCTTTTTTTTTTTTTTCCTAGAAACATGTGCAGTAGATGAAGTCTCATCTTTACATCACAGAAAGCAGAAAAACCAGCCAATATTCACTAGTTAAAGCCCCAGGACAGAGTTATGGCAGGACACTACATAAAACTAACAGTGTAGGCTATGAAGATAGTTATATGTTTAAGTAGTTAAGTCTGTTTCTTGTTACTGTAGTATTAAACGCTAAAAAGGTGGTAAACAGTTTCTTAACCATAAAATACAAAATCCCATATTTAGTTATTTTAGAATAAAACCTTCCATAAGTAATAGCAGTAATATAGTAAACATAATAAACTCTAACAGGCAGTTTCATCACTGGATGTTCCTACAGTGCACACAAATACTCCTGCACTACTTAGCGAGGATTGGTCTCACAGAAGCTTAGACAACAGTGAAGCACGTATCTCAGTGAAGGTTATTTCTGAGAAATTTATGGTTGGCCTTTCTAGAAGAAGGCTACAAGTAGAGACCTAATGTTAGCTAACTAACCACATGCTTTCGTAATTTGTATGTTCTATACTGCAAAGACCAACTTTTAAATGTCTGACATGCAAAAGGAAATTGTTAATTTTCTTGTTCTTGATGACCTATGAAAGAGATGACAACATATGCGTTTTCCATTGAAATGAGGGGAAAAATATATATTGCCTCCCTCCTTCACTTTAATGCCATCATTGAAGGTTCTGTTGTTTTCAAGAGTCATTCTCAGATGCTCGGATAAATATTCCAAAGCTTACTTAGAGAAGAGTAAATGCTTACTAAAAAAAACTTTCAAGAGAAATCTAAAAAATGAGGTGTTTTTTTTTTTTGTCTTATTTTTGTAGCTCTCCTTTTGACAAGGGGCAGGAGGAGCACACCTTTCTTCACAGGTATAAGGAATTATCAAAATGACAGTGAATGATTTGCTGCATCACCAAAGGCAGACTAACAAGGAATCAAGTTCATTTGCAGAAAGGCAAATTTAAACCAAGTAGTACAAGAAGCTAACTACAAAGACAGATAAAAACTTAATTAGACACAGGGAGACTTCAAAATATTTTTCCTTTAAAGTTTTACTGAATCCTTGTACTCAGTCCTTCTGTCTATGCCATATACCATCAGAAAGACCACAAGACATTGCCAATCCATCACCTGAATGGGACTCACTGCACTTCTCCACATCTGTAACATATACAGGGCTCAAACAGATGTAATACACAACATTCCTGGAATAACTGCTCTCAAATATTTATGCACTAAAAAAATCCACATTTTCCACACACAGCCTCTTTACAGACAGTATCCAAAAGAGCATTTGCAAAAACAAGGTGACTCTAACAAGTGACAAGCTGTCACTAACTCTCAACTACTCAGTTTGACGAACCCATGCTGCTTCTGCCGCCTCTGCCCTCACAAACATTTTTCAAACCCAGACCTGAAAGCAGGTACGGGTTAGTCCTACCAACAAGAGTCTCCTTCCTATAAATCCTGAACCAGGGTGGATAAACAGAAAGATGGGGATAAAACCACTCCCTACTTCCTCTCCCCCTCCCCCCCGCCAACCCCCCCAAAAATTCAGAAAAAAAACTTGACCTCCTACAGTTTGCTCTCAAAGAGCTTCTCAGAACAGCAAGCAGACAGAGGCAGTGCTGCTGAGGTGTGCTGGGAGGCCAAAGCCTGAGCAGACATTTTCTTGGATGTAAATCAAGTGACCTACAAAGCCAGTGAGTTCCCTGTTGACTCTATTGCCGAAGCATTGATTTTTATTTTCTTTTTTGCTTTTGTTATTGTTTTTCAATATTCTCCCCTCATAACCCCTAAGATTTTAAACCAATCATTGGGATCTGTTCCACTGTGAGACCTTCTCCTGTTGCTGAGTCTGCCTGAGCCAGAAGGAAACCACATGTGCCAGTAAGTCCCTCTAGACCTTTCCCTTTCCTCCTACAGCGCCCTCAGAGGCAGAATCAGTTTAGACGATTGAAGCACATCTCTGCACCTTATTTAAAGAGAAGGGGGTGGGGAATGAATATCAGGGCTATTCTCTCTCATGTCCTTTAATCTCTCTTCATTCAGCTTTCCAGACAAAAATAAAATGAGATCATCACTTCAACGCATTTGATGAGACAACACAAACCTAATAAATGAAGTGACGTGCACCCCAAGCTTGGCTCTGTTATTTAAAAAGTATTTCCAAATCACTGTACCACATCATTATCACTGGGAGGTGCTATGGTATATGTAAAGAGCATAAGCACCTATAATATGCAGAATAACTTCAGCAGAAGATTATTCTTATTCTGAAGAATGCAGAATAACTTCAGCACTGCATGAAGAACAAGAACCAAAACTAACTGGCTATGCCAGTTAGTAGCAATTTCACTGGGTACTCCATATTTCAAGTACAGTAATTTCAGATACACTGTTTTGACATTCAGGGAAAATATGTGCACAACTCACAGCAGATGCTGCCAAAAGAGAGCAACAGGCACAGTCAGCTCCTACAAACACCACAGACCCACCTGTTTGACTGTTATCCTCAAAATCAAAGTGACTTAGGAGTGTGAACTGCCACACGCAACAAATCTGTGCTGAGCAAAGTAAATCATTGTTTTCTATTCCTACTTCAACAATGTTTTCAAGGTCTTTTAAGACTTGCCTTCTATAAGGAAAGTAATATGCAATTCAATTTCCATGTCACTATTTTTTACTTCAGTAGTAAACCAGCAATTCCAGGTTAAGCACATCAGACTTGCAGTCTGGAAGCTACACTTCTCACCAGCAATACACAATACTTTTATTAAACATGTATAAAACAACTGTTTTCCCAGGTATACACTAAATATTTTCTCACAGTACCACATGTAGTTTGTACTCTACTTGTATAAACCTGCCCTCTTCCTATGTTCTCGGCAGCTCCATAAAAACTCAGAGGTGGAAAGCTTTTGGAAGGAGGGAGCAGAAATAAGAGGCAGGAACTCTCCAAGGCATTTGAAAAACAAAATAGACAAAATATCACCCATAGATTATACACATGTAAACAGAGAAACTGACACTATCAAAATTTTATATGAGAAGAAGGGGGATATCAGTCTACTGCTGTATTACATGGTATTCTTTCTGAGGATTTGAGGAAATGAAGCCAGCCATTACATATTAGCCAGCACTTTTAAACACGCTGTATTCTTTTTATTACAACTACGTAATTAGAAATGACGAGACACTGTCAAAGTATGTTACTTCTGTGTTTTTTGTTTTGTTATTTAAGCTATTTATTGTCATAAGAAACTCAGATGATCAAAGAGACCTCAGTCTCATTTCTAGTGCTAGGAGTCCAGCCCAGTTCCCATGTAAACACTTTTATACATGCAGACTTTTACTCACAATTGCTGTATGTAAAATATATGTGCCTCAGATCGATTTTAAAGAGAGGTTTAAATGCGTAAGGCAACAGCTGGTATCCACACATTCATTGAGCACGTTTTCCAAACTTGTGTGGCACTGAAAGGTTACCATATGGAGATGACTAACGGCCTTATTTAGATTAGGTTTTCAGCTACATTCAGTCTCCTACAAGGGTTGTTTCCTGTTTGTGTGATATGCATGTCACATTTTTCAGGCTATGCACAACTGTAAAAATAACAAATTCTGACTGGACTCCTTGTACACACTGATGTGAGGCCATCACAGTTTCCCATGCAAAATCAGTAAAGGGATGACCAAGCCATACAGAACAAAAGCATGGCCACACACTCTGCATATGCTTTCATCCACCTAACTCCTGAAAGAAAAACCATGCCAGACAACTCAAACAACACAAAATAAACTACACACATGATGAAACTACACACAGGGTGATCAGGCCATCTTTTCCCTGTCCCGAGTCCCACACAGTGCTCCCATATACAGAAGCCTCCTTCTAAGTTCAGCTGCAACATTACAGCTCCCAAATCAACACATTTGGGACCATTCCATCCAACTGAACAGTCGTAAAACTGCCATCCACTCACAGCTGCTGGCACAGAAAGGAGCATTCCCTGTAGTTTCTCAAGCAATCAGAAGAAAAAAAAATTGTTTGCAAACACATTTGTCTCTAGCTCCTTGGCCAGTTGCTCCCCCTCTGCCTGTCCTTCATCACTCACTCCCACCACCACATCCTCCCTCCAGCATAGCTGCAGGACACATATACACACTAAATCTACCTCCAGTAGAATATCAGGAACATCATTCTCCTTGTATAACTCTCATCCTAGCAGCCCAGACCATAAAAAACAAACAAACAAACATTATGAGCTTCAATGAACACTCTCCTTTCTATAATATACACACCTTTTCTGTTTCTGTTGATTGCTCACAATACAGATTACTCTAGGGCTTATGTAACACTAATGGATCCCACAAGCCAAAAAACATGGTGCCCCTCACTAAAAGATTGCTCTGCAGAATCAGGTTCCTCAAGCAGGAGGCTCCAAGCTCATGGTAATTGTTTATGATGCCACATGAGCCTTATCAACATCAAGAGCAACATTCAAGTACTTTTCTAGAAAATGTTTTGAAGACTATTAATTTCTAGAATGTTTAGAGTTTAGTATATTGATTATAAGAATGCAAATAGCTGCTTTCCATAAATGCAACGTCATCCAATTTAAACTGAAATTTAATGCTATATAACTGTGCAAATTTTCTCCTTGTGGAAATCATTTACCACAATTACACAATTGCTGAAAAACCAAGAGGAATACAGTGGGCCATAAAACAGACTGGCCACACCACAGAGAATATATTTGGATTTGGCAACAAAATCAACCATTATCAGCAGGAGTACAAAGAAACCCCATATACAGATTAAAACATACGCCATGAAAGAATTTTGACAGAACTCCTCTCCTGGCACAACGTACAAATCCACCTCCTGAAAACCTAATTCTTCAAGGCACCAGACTGAGGTAGCTTCCTTCTGTATTGCTTCAGAAAACGGCATGGACAAAATCCAGCAGACACAAGCATAAAGCTGCGTTTGAGAGGTTTGTTTGTAGTCAAACCATTGCTTGAGTCATGCTCAAAATGAAGCCAAGCTTGGATCCATTTTTTAATAGTGCTGTTGCCAGTTCTATGGTGATTTTGACTTGGGAAGGCTGGTCCACAGATTTGAAGAAACATCTGATGGGACAGTAGCCATCTTTCAGACTCCACATGTATCTGAAAATGCTCGGGATTACCAATCCCAGAATGATCAAGAAAAGGCAGAAGTGAAAGGCTCAGAGGTGAGACAGAACACTCTCCCTCCTGCCAAGAATCAAGTGTTCTGGGAAAACCATCTTATTGCAGCGTTGCACACACCGAGACTCATTCTCCTTCTTGTAACAAGTTAGGCTCAGTAAACTGAAGAAATAAAAAAAACTAATTCCAAAGTTATTACATAAAGGTAGGGAAAGTAGCATTGAGGGACAGTATTTCTTCACATGAAGGAATGCATCAATACGTTAGAGGGATATTGCATAAAGAAAGCAGTCCTGATATAAAAATTAGAATATCTTTAAAAAGGTCAGCTGTGTTTTTCACCAAGCCCAAACAAGTAGCATGTCCACTTAAACTGAATTCTTTGAGCAAGGAAAGCCTGCTTGCCAAGTGCCCGCTGCAATACAATCATAGCTCACTTATATAAAGTGCAACAGAGTTGAATGTGACAGGATTTTTTTTACTGCTACAAGAGACCCTAAGACCTCTCCACAATCTGAAGCACATGAAGATTATAGCTTCTCTTTCAAAATTTACCTAACAGCTGCCTCCTCTAAGTTTCACAGATTTGAAGTCTCAAAGGAGCTGACAGGATTATGAAGAGAGGATGCAGATTTTTAAACTCACCCCTTCATGACAGAATGAACAAACCAATCACAAACCAATTCCGAAGAGAAAAAATGAGGAATCTACGCTTGCTAGAATAACAATTGCTACACTCCTGTGAGATGACTGAAATCAACTTCTGTTTATAAAGTTGGGTTTGACATCACTTTCATGACTTTTGATGACTTTGCATGCATGTGACAAATAAGCATACAATGAGGATCCACATACCATTCATAACTATAATGTGTTTAATCAGACCCAAGTAAAAACTATACCCTTCTTTTTCATTCACAGCAGTAAAATTGGTCATCTTTGCACCCCTATTGCAAACCAATGGTATGCCAACATTATAGTCTCACTGTATTTGAGAGTAAATACTACACCTGTATTTACAATAGGCTTTTAATCAATCAGGAGTCTGTCTCTCCACTAAAACTGCTTCTTGATTACCATTCTGTCATACACCTCAATCAAACCGAGCTGTTGCAGCTGAAGAGATCATCACCTCCTACAGCTGGGATAAATAGAAGCCATCTTGTCAGCTACCTCAAATGAACAAGAGAGGGAAATCAGAGCTCTCTTCCTCAGAAGCTCACAGCATGTTAACGCAGAGGGACATGTTAGTGGCAGACAGCCTCAGCACACCAGCATGGGCCTGTGGCACCTCAGTAACAAGCATAGCATCTCAAGAGCCCTGCAGACTCTGGCAACAGAGCCACTCCAGCCAGCTTGCACACATCTGCTGTCTGAGTTACAGGTACAGTTCTGTTTGTCCCAGAGGTCTGAAAGGTTTCCCCTCCGAGGAGCAGTCACCCAGGCTAGCAGGCAATACAACAGCTTCATTCTACAAACGACACAACTTGTTTATTCTGGAGCCCATTTGGAGAGAGATGGCAAGAACAAGTGTAGTGTTTATCTTGTGAAGCTGATGACAACGGTCAGAGAACACTGAATGCAAAACCTGGCCAACAATTTCAGTCCATTGCAAATCATGCAACATGCAGGCATAAAAAGAAGCCAAATAAATGGTCTAACTGTAAAGTCTTGAAAACAGTAATCTCAAGTAAAATAGACATCCAATACCACTCACCTTCTCTCTACAAAAGACTTATCATTTGAGATGGTGGGGGCTGAAAAAGCCTCCAAAGCATTCATATCTTTATGGGTAGCTTCTAGTTCCTACAGCAATCAATAGTTCTTCGTTGGCCTTTGGCAAGCATACTTAAGAGGGGTTTTTGTTGAACTGAAACATAGATCATCCAGCAGGTATGAAAAAATAATCTGACAAAAAGCTATTCACGAGAACTTGTCAAGAAAAATAAGACAAGTCATGAAAAACATAGGAGTTGGGAAGAAAGGCTTGAAGAGTAATGAAAAGGCAGTTTACCAAAAAGGGACAACATGACCAGAGGGTGTCCTGGTTTAACTATTTAAGTCACAGAGTTATAAATATATTTGAAGAAAATGAACTGTGAGATGATGTGTGTAAAGAACATACACTGCACTACCATGACTGGTGAGTTACGTCGTATATTTAGGCACAAATCCAGAAGAGGCGATTGCCAGGTCACAGTTACGAATCTCAAAAGCAGAATAAGAGGCTACAATGTACTGAACAGAATGAACCAGGAGCAATTAATAAAACAGATAATCAAAACACAGCTAGCTTCCAATGTGCTGATTAAAGGCTTAAAGCATAGCAAGATAACGGGAAAAAAAAAAATCAAGGAGAGAAGCACATCAAGAAAGGGCCGTGACATTTTCAGACACCTCTACACTGATTTATTGTCTTAAAGTGATTATATTCACACAGGAGACTAGAAAAAACCGCAGTTGTGAAAACATCTGTACTAATAAAATAAGTTATTTAGCAAGAGAATAGTTTTATTTAAGCTTGTAATGATGTAACGCTATAATGTGATGGGTAGTAATAATAACGAAGTGGCAGAATCCTAGGCTGAAGCAAGTGAGAACAAGCCCAAATGCAGCAGCTGTGGATACAGAAACAAAGGGAAAAAAAAATGCTTACCTTTTAAAGGCCTCTGGTAGGCAGGGACCTCCAGCAAGAGATACCCTTACCTCCACTGCCAACCCTTAAATGAGATCTGGGAAGGGGTGGATCCTGGCTTCACCCCTTCTGGTCATTCAGATGCAATGCATGCAGCTGAGCTGCCCTGGGTTGGCCCTGCCTTCCCACCAGGTGCTCAATCACTGGTTCAGGCCGTGACTTAGCATTTCTGCTATAAAACTCAATGGCAATACCAGCTATTCAAGATTAAAAGATCATGCCTGTGATTCTTTGATGCAAGATATGTTAATACATGAATTATTTTTCTCCATCCCCTCTTACAAATAATAACTACCTGTTAGCTTCCATCAAGTCTTTTAAAGATTCACCAAAGGCCTTTATATAGTTAAAAAGCTATCCTCACCTGGAAATAATTATTTTCGCTCTAGCACTAAAATGCCAAAACATGGTACCTTCGCAGAAGTATTTGACTCATCTTCTCATAACAGGGTCCCTTTCAGCTTTTGACCTTGAAGTAGACTCTTCCATGTTTAACTTGGTTGTTCAGGAGACTAGACCCAGGAAACTATGAGGGGAAAAAACACCAAATAGCCCAGAAGGACTCACCTGGTTGGAGGGTGAACAGTACAGGTTCTCCCTGAGAAGAGGTTAGGGAGCTCTCATCTATCTGTTCTGTTGAGAGGCCAGCATAAAAAAAAGCTTTCCTTCTGTCCTACGCCTTTGTTGACTTTCTGATTCCATCTATCCAGAATAGAGCAAATCAGTAAGAAAATTTCTCTGAGCTGCTCCAAAAATATCTTCACAAGAGCCTCAGGCTAGCAGTTACTTCTAAGGAAACCACTGTTCTATCACCTGTTTTTCTGGCAATTAGTCTCAGGTGCTACTCAACTTATATAACACAGTCCAGCTGGGATCTTCTGAGTCATCACATGAAGGTATACTTTTCCTCTATGCTTAATGTCTCCATACCACAAACAAAAAGCTGGATAATAGATAAAGAAAATAGTATGTACACTGCAATTCAACTATACCAAAAGCATAGAAAAATTCTAAACAGAATTTCAAAAGACTGGGACCCCACAAAAGCATTAAGTTTCTGACACACTGCAAATAGTAGCTGATTTCAATCCCCAGTCAGGAAAAAGAGAGGAATTATGGTAATATATTCAGAGAGGTTCTTGAAATATAAATCCATGTTTTCTGAGTGCATTAAACCAGGAAGCTCAGTATGATCTTATAAAAAGAAAAAAGACATCAGGGATACTTACAAACTTTGTTTAGTGTGTTTTTAAAAGTAAATCTTCCACTGTCTCTATTGTTTCCTCAAACAGCACGAGAAAACATACATACTAACAGACTTGGGCTTTTGCAGTATCTCTTGGGAATGAGAAAGGTCGAACTGATCTGAACTGGTTTGATTGCTTTGGTCCCTCACCCAGCTGCCCAAAACTTAAAAGACAGTAACGCTCAAAAACATTTGCAACAGAACTGTCTTTACTTCAAAGCTATTGCAAAGTTTATTAGAGTTCTTACAGGATCATCCAAATGTGGGGAGGCAGAAACACTTATATTACTTAAGACCTGCATGATTGTAGCACTTTAAAAAATGATTGTAGCACTTTAAAAAAAGAGAGCTGCCCAATTTGTGTATTCCAACAGAAGAAAGGCACCTGATTGGGAACAGCTGAGAGTGAATACAGCAGAGGTTGAAGACAGGAAAAAAAAGGCAGAGTGAGCCAACAGCAAACAGTATTATATCCTTTTTATGATCAACTTTAATTTAAACTTTTAAGACGTGTACTTGTGCCTTGACTACCACTTTATAAGAAATGTTAATCTGAATTAGAAAAAACAATGTTCTTAAAGGTTACAAAGACAAAAAAACCCACACTGCCACTATGGCCTTCACCTCCAGCATGTCTCCAGCAAAACAGCTGGGAGGCAGCAATACTCTCCACAAGGCTAACCAACCCAAGGCAAACAGACAAGAGATTGTGAAGGCTGATACAGAAAAGCTGAGTCCAAACACTTTCTTCATGGAACACGGATATTCAAACAATTTCCTCACGATAAAAAAACTGTAAAGAAGGGAAGTGTTTATTTTAATGGAGACCTCTAAATGTTTCATGAAAGACGATCAGGCTTACTTGTTTATTTTAAAATAAGAGAAAAAGAAGGTCACAAATGAAGTCATAGCTCACTTGAGTTCTTCCACGATAAGCATTTCTTACGGAGTTTCTCAGAACTCAGTGAACGTGCAACTGTACTGACTCAGTCACCTCCACACAGTGTACAGTCTGCTAGATATTTCTGTAAAAGGCAGAGAAACTCTCTGCTCATTCAGATATTGTATGTTGAAAACACAGAAATTTTATGAACTGGAACTTCTGTGTTACTGCATCCATATTAATATATCCTAAAATTAAGAAGTCTTTCCCTCTAGAGAGCTCACTTATCTCCCATACTAACTTTTGTAGGGTTACTAACCTGTACTAGCCATAAATGTCAGTGTCTCTTCACTTTTAGCTGTTCCTCCTTCAAGATCATATCTTTATCTGGTTTGTCAAAATCTACTAAGAAGTGGACAAGACAAAGTTTTAATCAAATGTAAGCAGTAACAACAGGTTTTATTCGAAACTTCCAGTAAAGAGGACCCACTAAGTTTGGAATAAAGGTACTTAAAGTACTACAGCTTACGTGAATATAAAAGATCAAAGAGAAGAAAATAAACCAAGCAGTAAAAAAAATTAAAAATATATATATTTTTAAAAGTTTGAAACAGACCCACATGGGGATTTTGAAGCCCTCCAAACAATTAACAGTTTCTAGATTTGGCAAAACAAGACTCTCTTACAAAATTAAAAGCCTATTTCTGTTACATACACTGTATAAAACTGCTCAATAGTTAAAGAGCACACTGTACAACTTTGTCTTGAAATACATAGAGCTGCAGCCTTCAAACTGCAGGAATTAATCATTTCGTCCTCTTCACAGGTAAAAGAATTACCCAACTGCGCAATTGCTCTGGGAGAAAAAGGAAGAGGCAAAAAAAAGTCAGAATTAACAAGGTGAAGCCACGATAAAAATGAAATGCACAGCAAAACTCAGACCTCAGTTTAAACTAACAACCTATGTTTACAATATATTCTACATTTCAGTTGTCATCATCTCTTCCCACTCCCTCTTCCCCCCATTCAGATACTCCTAATTCCTTTATGGGTCTACATCTAAAGGATTTCTAAGCTTCCAAATACACCATAAATACATTTACCAAAAAAGATACCTAACATTCTTACAGCAGTATGGTCAGGACACAATTTCCAAGATTATTACAAGATATTGATATTAAAACTATATGTTAGGTGTTTGTTTTTTTTGTTTGTTTGGTTGGTTTTTGTCTTATAAAGAGAAGAATAACTATCAGCTTAAACAAATGGTTTTAAAACATACTGCAGAAAGCCTGCTAAAAGCAGGCTTCACCAACATCAGCTCTTAGCCCAAGAGGATAACGTGGGGGAAAAAAAAGCAGTGAGTGCTGGATGTCAAGAAGGAAGAGAATCTCAGAGTGCCAACTATAGGAAACTCCTTCGTGAACTCAGTCCAACAGATTGTTGTTTTGGCTCAGTAGCCTCCTTTATGACAAGGCCTGTAAATCAACTTTGCAATAGAATGTTACTATGTAAACTAAGATACTTGATACCAACAGTACTATGTCAAAGGGGTTGTTTTTTGTTTTTGGTTTTTTGTTTTGTTGTGTTGTTTTTTTCCCCAAATCCAACAGTTGGTCACAGAAGTAAATTATTTTCATGGCTCTTATTCAGCTGTTGCCAGTTCGGGGTGGGGGGGAAAATGAAAAAAACTGTGTCTGACTCATACGTCCTTCAAGTACATGCAAGGCTCAATTGTTTCCAAAATGCAGGAGCTTGGGACCTTAAGACACTGAAGAAATAGGATTATGAGGAGAGCCCATCTGAGTAAGTACTTTATCCAGCCACTGAAGGGGACCGTGAAGGTGTATCTCTATCCAGCATGGAGTGCTCGTTACATCTTGTCGATGATATTCAGCTCCCCAACCCTGGAAACAGAATCATAAGCAGGGAAAAAGAAAATCACCTTATTTTATAATAGCAAATATATAAGAAGCACACTTGAATCCAGTCCTTTCTTACTGAAATAATCTAGCTCTCCTAAGTGATTTTCAGCAGAATAGCATCTGATTATTATCACATTTCAACAAACAAACCCACAGTTAAAAAAAAACACAAAATTTGCAGAAATTGTCATTTTGAGTTCTCTCGGAATTGAACTCTAAGTTCTCAAAAGATGTGACTTCTGGCAATGCAAGACTTCCCCACACTTCACTGGCAGTTATGCCCAACAAACGCTCTAAAGAGAAAGGTAAACAAGTCTTCCGCATCAAAATCAAAAACAAGAAATATGTTGATAAATAGATCAATGAATTAAAAACTGAGGTCACAGGCTGACACTGTGGAATTGGAGCTGAGGTATTTGTCTGACAAAAGCAAAATATCTTTTGGAGGATTGAAAGAATACAAACAGCAATATATCAGGAAATACCTCTTAGAAGAAAGCAAACATGATCACTTCCTAGCAGGCTATTTTCAAAGTTAAGGCAAGCTTACACCCAATCCTGTAACACTTATTATCAAGGATACATGCAGACATTTAAACAGCATTCGAGTGAACTGTTCTGCGTCTGCCTATACTAAACCCCTAATGAAGGAACTGCTCAACTCCCAATAGGTGGCAGCACTGTGGTACAACTATACGGGATGTAGACCTACCAACAACACGCTCCATTTCAGGAACGCCTGTGCCCTGACACATCTGAAAGATTCTATCCTCTTCCCATCCAGGAGGTCATTCCAGCATAATATCAGCTTCATTTGTCTAGTTTCAAAGACGTGACTAGCCTTTTTACATCAGAAATTATGTCAACATTCATAGCCACATAACAAATCTTGGCCTTATATAGAATAGAAAGGTACATGCGTTTGTTGAAATAATTACTGTCATTCCTAATTTGGGAGATGCTGTTCAAGACAGACTCCGGCAAGAGCTACAATGACTTACAAGCTGTACCATCTCACATCAAAAATGCCAGCCAAGAACAAGAGCATGAAGTTTAGCTGGAAATCTTTGAGAACAGGGGATGGCACAGACCATTGCAGCATCGTTTAAAAGGGCAAACCTGATGCTACATAATTAATTTGTGGCTTTTACAATTTTAGGCCAAGTGATTGACAACTCAACTACTCAAAGCTTACTTGTACTGTATCATGCCATATCCTACAAAATTAAGTACCATAATTCCAGGCTAATTATGTATATAATTATAGAAATATATACGATCACATTAAATACAAGTATTCAGTTGAATAATTATATCTAAGAGAAGCAATTTAATGAAATTAGAGTAGTTAACAGACGTGACAGGAATGCCTCAGAAAGTAACTAGAGAGATAGCTAAAGAAACACCTTTTACAAGTCACCTCAGTTTTCAAAGTCTGTATCAACAGATGGATTTTTGTCTATGGACAACTTCATATTGTTAAGGTACATCTTACACTTAAAGAACAGTATTGATAAGTATTTAAATTTAATAGTTATTAACTGGTCAATGGAGGGAGGCAATCAACAATTTAGAATCACAACATCAAGAAAAACCTATTTTGCTTACAAAATAACCCGAAGCAAACATTCACATACCTTTACAAAACTCATGCGGAGAGTGCACATCTTGGTAAGCTCATACACTGTCTCAAAGCCATGGTTCACCGACTGTGCTAAGAGCTGAGCGAACTCCTGATTATTGAAAATCTTCAAACTGCAGCCACTAGGAATTTTGCACACTGTGGTTGGATGGAAACCATGGTGGTAGTTGCAGTTTCGACTTTGCACAAAAATACTGCTGTCGCTGAGGCATTCAGCGTACACTTCTCCACCAACATAATAGAGATGAACACCTGGAAAAAGAATGTTGACATGAGGAGGTCAAATTAATTCACACTGAGCATCTGTTTTTCATGGTCTGTTTCCATATGTTTCTTCAAAAACAGATGAACATTAATAGCGCATCAGACCATTTTCTGTCTGTCTTGAAGCTCTATTTTTATTTTTCTATTTCACCAGTAGATTTAAAGGATGATTATGTATGTATGTATGCCTAAGTAAGGAGAAAATCAGTAATTGCTGCATTTTAACATGCTGTATATTCAACAACAAACCATCAACTACTGCAGTAGTTTTGATGCTGTGCATTGGATGGATTGTTCAGCTAAATTTTCTTTCACTGTATTTACACAAAACAATAATTGGGAATGCACGAGGAGAGAGTAGAATCCCTACTATATAGATTGCAAGTACTAAAACAGCCCTATGCTGGATGATCTGCAGAAGCCCTGACTGCTATTTTGGTAAGTTCAATGAGGTTGTTTTCAACACACTTGAATGCTTTTGCTCCAGAAGACTAAAAAAAAAAAATAATGCGTAGATGCATCTCTTAAGTGAGGGCACGTATCTACCGACTTGACAGTCCTCACCCCTCCTATTTCTTACTCCCTCATCCACCACTGATGGCAGCAAGCCCCAAAAAAGCACCCCATAAGGAACCTCTGGAGATGCGCTGTCAGGATGATTCAATTCGGAAAGCTTTGAGAAAGCAAGAAAATTTTCCTTTAGTGTTTAGAAATTGATTATTTGCCACTTAAACCTTTCACCTTCCACAATGCAACAAGTCAAAGCAGCAGACACACAATTTAAATACTGAAGTCAGAAAGCCTCAACTGTGCTCTGTCACGTGAGATGTGTGTACGTGTACAGGAACACATAGCGCCATCTGATCATCAAAACTATTTATGGCTGCCTTCAAGTACAGGATTTATTACTTCTCCTCAAAGACTAACAGTTCTACGTCATCATTCACTGTATACATTTACTTGTTCAACAGCTTCCTTGTCTTTTCCGTTCTACTTTGGTATGTACACGGTTAAGTGCTTCAGCAGAACTCTGCTTGCAGCTGGGTTACTTTTAAAAGGAAAATGAATGAGGTGTTAAATAAATATCCTCATACTTGGTAAGATGGATGGGGAGAAAAAGAAGGAAGAAGTGTTAGGACTTGAGCGGCATAGCACAGGTGTGGTGTACTGCTGAGAGCTGCACACATCCTCATGTAGAGAAAGGTTTTCCAGACTAAGGGCTAAAATTTGATGACTGAATAGTTCCCTTCAGTTTCAATTCTTTTCTCCTCAAAGGAGGGGGAAGATAATCAATTGGTATTTATCACATTCTCACTGCTTGGGCATGCTCAGCCCCCAACTGTCTCAGAAAATTTAGTTTACTAATAACGTAAGCTCCTAAGAAAGGTGTCTGGCAGCAATAATCCACTGCAGGGGCAACATCAGATTCCCATGTAATCAGTGTTACAGGCAAGTCCTCAAAGGAGGGGACGGTATTAAGTCAGACATAAAACTGAAGCTTTTCTCTTCCGCTGGACACTGCAATGGTTGTTAAAGAAAAGAGAAACACAAAATTCCCACTGAATCACCACCCTCCTTAAAAATGCACTTGAAAAAAACCTGTTTTAGCAGGCTGTCCCTCTAAATACATCTTAGCATAGCTCATTTATGTCAGAACTAGAAGGTAGATAAGATTTTGTGCCAAGAACTATCATTTGGATTTCCACATTATCAATAATCAAGACATTTCATTTAAAAAAGCCTTAAGCTCTTGCACTAATTAAGATTATGATAGGCTTTAGGCAATAAAAATGACTAGGGATAAAATCTTCCTGCAGTTATGCAGCTGGTAAGAAAAATACCAGACTCATAAGACATAGCCAGAAAAGTATGTATTTATTAACATTCTAAATAAGCATTTATCCCACATACTGGGAAGAACAGCCTGCTTTTGACGCAAGTGGCTCAGGCTATCACCCCTAGGTGAAAAAGTCCCAAAGAAATCCCCCCAAAAAGAATGCAAAGATTGAAAATTCACCTTTTCCAATGTGCCTCCTTGTATTCTCAATGGTGGAATTCCGGTTAACATTGGAGAGCAGCCCCAGGCAAAATCTGTTTTTGTTGTTTGAAGGATCAGTGAAGCCATCCACCAGGATGCTGGTGGAAGAGGCATGGAAGGCCTCCCCAACACGATTATTCAGCTCGTAATAAACAATGGAGCACCAATGCTTCGGCTCTTCATAAGCAACAGCCTGAACATCTACAAAGCAACCAAGCAAATTTACAGTCTGGCAGTGCTGGAATACAGACCTAAGATCAAAAGATTCGTAAACCTGCAGATTTTGGCAGAAGATCAGTAAAAGATGACCTGGATAATCAACTGCAGTTAAATGAAGTCTTCTGTCCTCAGATACTTTTGAACTTTTCATTGCCACAGACACACAATAGAATAATTTCACCTTAACTTTACTTGCGCAAAACCCAAAGCAGAAAATACTGGCAATAGTAAAGCACAAGAAGCTCCCAAGCACAGAGCAAGCAGTGCCCCAATAACCCCGCTACACATTCTACAACACACTATGGCACAGGCCCAGGCAGCGGAGAAATACCACAATTGTAGAGCTCAACTTTCTTTCCAACCTAGTAAGTTAAATCATACTTCAGTATCATTTCACTCCTTTTTTTTTTTTTTTGTCATTTATTTTACAAAATTAAAAGTAGCCATTACGCTTACTGTGAAGCTCTATAGCAACACGGAGAAACAGCACCATGCAACTTCAGGAGAGACCATTATAACTTTAGGTACCAGAAGTACAGAGCTATCTTAAAAATAGAGTCAGTAGATCAGTTGTTTGGCTTTTGGGGCTTGCATTAACCTTTCTTCAAGAAGTAAGAGAGGTTGATATCTGTCTGCAGAACATGCAAACTACCTGGGATCCAAGGTTGATCAAGGCTGTAACACACAATCCTAACAACTGGGCTGGACCACAGAATAGATGCAACAAGGGCAGATATCATTTAATGTGAGCCTTGTATTCATCAAATGCTAGCCAGTACAAATCCTACAACTGTTCACCAACAGAAGAATTACTTGTTGAGTAACAGCAAGGATTTCTCAGGACTTGGTTTTCTAGACTGTGGTAGCAACAAATTCCTCCTCAGAAGCTCCTAACCAAAGCTGGGAATCACACAGAATGCCAGCAGGACATCTACGGTTCACAGTTTCTATCTATCAGACTTCAGGAACACAGGAAAGCCTTGAGCTAACACCTGTGACTTCGCACTGGGAAAAATGTCTTCAAGATACAGAAGATCTTTACCAAAAGCAGTTTCTCATTGGGTGTCCAACAGCCCTGGCTTCTTCAGAGGTCTCCACCCAATATGTATTCTTTCAAGTGTCAAATACAGCTACAAATTATTAAATTGTCTCCAAATAAAAGGAGGTTAGCAAAGGGATGTGGTTGCTTTATGTGGTTTCTCTCAAATTAAAGAGACTATTTCCCTGCTTAGCTTAGCACAGTTGGACGTGCTGCTGAGATAACAGCTCAGCAGATTAAAGCTCTAACTACAGGCCAAAGTGCTAAAATGAAATTCCTACTCCCAAGCCCAGGTCTTCACCGAAGTCAGCCAACGAAGGCCAGTGTTTGTATCTTCCTTTCTTCACACATCATGGTTTTTCTGATGTACAAAAACAAAACTAAAATCCCCTCAATCTCCCAGATACAAAAGGTAACAAACAGTGGAAAGTAGGACAACGCATCCTACTTTATTGTGCAAAACTTGAGTATAATGTCTTCATCTGATTAATACCTTGCTTAAAACAGTGCTAAAAAGAAGTAGACTTTCCTGATACCCTAGCACGTTCTATCCTCTCACACCATTGTTAAAAAATTAAAAACCATTCATTAGTTATTAGTAAGAGATTACTGCACTTTAAACTCACATGAAGATGCCAGCAATTATCAAAGCTGCAGCTTTACCCCAGTTCTCAAAAGTCAGGAAGAAATCTTGCCAGCTGGCCATTCTTCCAGAATGAATCATATCTCTCTCACACAGATTTCATACTAACTTCCTTACATTTGCTTTAAGTCATGCAGAGCAGGTGCGCTTAGTCTCTCTATTCCCAGCATGGGCCAACAATGGAAATTACCCAACTTCATTGACAGGATGCAGCTTGTTAAGTCAAAGCTCTTAAGACTAACAAATCACCATGAAAAACATGCTACTAAAAGCTTGCAACAAAAATGTTGCAGAAAGTTTACACTAAAAACTGTTCTTTTTCCATCTGTGGCAGATTTTTTTTTTTTTTTAATGTAGTGAAATTACAGTTTGTGTATGGAGAGAGACTGTGTAAGTGTGTGTAAATGCACACATACAACCAGCACACAGAGCGGCATACGAAAGTAAGGGTTCCGACTTGGTTTTGCTTTATTTATTTATTAACTTTATTAACTGAAGAGGCAGAGGTGAGAATCCCCTGTACTTAACTACTAAGAGGGAGAAACACTAACAGACAGTATTTTTATTTGGAATGGCTGAGTATTAAGGGAATGGTTTCTATTTTTCTTCTTGCTTTTTATTAACTCGTGTTAATAGAAGAATTATGTACACATGGATTTCTAGGAGGTATAAACATGCAAAAGTTTGCAGCGAGGCATAAACACTGATAAATGTTCTTTGGGCCTTCAGCAGCAGCAAGGACTGTACACACACAGTGTATGGGATCAGAGAATACTGGAAATGCTACACAGATGGGGTTTATCACATGCAAAATTCATTCCACACAGAGTAAATAGGTTACCAGGGAAGCTATTCAAATTGTTTAAAGAGTGCAAATATACTTCCTGAAACCAGACATTAAGCTTAGCAACAAAACAAGCACAAAAATCAAACAATAGTTAAATTGTTCGTATTCGTTGTGATCTTCATAATCATTCTGGCACAGCACTGAGCTCGCTGCTCTTTCTTGGCACGGTCAGTAACCGTGTAAGACTGTTTGTTCTCTAAAGGGGCTATTTCTCACAACGTGATAAACGCACTAAATCCTTTACCCAGCAGCACAGCTGACTGAAAAGGCTTTAAAAAACAATGTGTTAAAAAGATTTCTGCATCATAGTAGATAATGCAGTAGGTTATATTTTTTTATTAAACACAGATTTCACAGTCTGTAGCGCTGTCATCTCAGCAGACAGCTTTGAATTTTGAAACACATGCTGTCATTGCAGGACTCGACGATGGAACAAAGAGGGCTGGTACAACAGAAAAAACATTTCTTTAAAAGCTCTTATCACCAGGAGAAATGTTAACTGCACAAAGCAGAGCATATACTTCAGGGACTTCAAGGTAAGCACTGAATTTAGAACCAAAACACAGTGAGAATAGGAAGTCTCATTATATGTACTGACATATGACATGTATTGCCTTGGAAAAACGTCCGTGGGCATTTACATGAGAGTAGTAGCACCCATTCTCTGACCAAGTCCTCATTTAGAGACTACTTGACTGTATCTGCCATCCACAATTCAGTAAATGCTATACAGAGCCAACTGCACTGTTTCAGTTATAGAATCATTTAAGCTAGAAGAGAGCTCTAGTCCAACCGTCCACCTACCACCAGTATTGCCCGCTAAACCACATCCCAAAGTACTGCATCTACTCTTTCCTTAAACACCCCCAGGGATGGTGACAGCAAATCAATGTGTAAGAGATAAGGGGATTCCTTTCCCTGCACGTGTCATTTCAGTATTGCGTGCAAAAACGTGCAGCACTGTAATCATTCTCTTTTCTGGAATTAACAGAATTTCCAGATAGAAATATATAAAGTGATCTTGACCATGATGTGATTGGGCATCAGAAAGTAATAAAGTCCATGTTTTTTTTAAAACAAGTACTGTTCTTGTTGTAAATAACTATTTACTTTAAAAATAATAAATCTAGAGAGAGAATTTTTATTTAATCTCTTACAGCAACAGGGGAGAGAAAATTACATGGCTTTTTTTTCCCTTTTCTACAGCTAAAGATGTCCGTAAACAACATGCATCCAATTTTAAAGTAACTAAGCAGTTCTGCAAGTACTTTACTCTTAAGCAAAGCAGGAGATGAGAAGGAAACATTTTTACCTCCTCTGTGTATGTCAGGGTGGATTCCGGGTGCCATCATGTTGGTATCCATTGGCTGGGAGGTATCGTGTGTCATCTGATCTTCCGGAGGCAGGTAAGCAGGAGGAGGAGTATCAGCTAAATATAGAAGAGATAGATGAGTCCTTTCTTCTCTTTAAAGTATATACATACCCACATAAGCAGCATTATTCTGGAAATGCTTCCAGTCTGACTCAACTATAAATTTCCACTCGCCAGAAATCTGAGAAAGCAATCATCGACCTTGATTCAGGAAAGCAAAAAAATTACTATGCGTACCAAGCACAAGTACAATAAAAACAAGTCCCTTCCCCCCCGTCAAACCACAAAAGAAAGCTTAGCTACACTGCCTGTCCACATGTTTTGCAGGTACAAAATTGCATAGACATCAGCACAGATAGAGCTCTTAGGAAAAGGCTTGAAGTACATATTGAACGCTGTAAACGTGAACAGAATTTGAAGCAGAACGCCTTCAGTTGCAGCTTTTCTGTTTGCTTGATTCCTTCAGCGAAGCATGCAAACACTGCTGATACATCCACTACATCTGTCACTACAACTACAGAGTACTAGCTCCATCTCCCTAGATGCGAAATAGTAGAAAGTATTGATGAACCCAAATTCTCCAGAAGTAACCTTTGGGTCTGGAATTTATTTGCCGCCATCTCCTACTGGTTGCATTGGCCAGCTCAGCACTGGACCACTAGCACAAAAACCACCCTAAGCACTACAATCGTACTCACTAACCCACTGTCACCATGCTGTTTGAAACGCCCCAGGCAGGTACTTGCGCTGCTCTCCAGCTGTCTGCTTTGCTTCCTAAACAGCTTCCCAGCAGCTACAAGAAGCTGCCAATGGCACCGCTTTCCAGGAAAGCGGAGGGCTCTCTCTGTCACAGCAATCACAGAGGTACGTGCAGAAGAGAAACCCCTGACCAATGCCTACAAGCTTTTGCTGCAAAAGCTGAGGTTAGATTGCCTCTGGTGAGCACTGCTGCTGCTCATCCCACATTTACTTCCATCACTGATTGCCAGCTAACACAGCAAGTAATCACAGGGGCCTCCAAAATCCTGAAAACCAAATTAACATCAGGAAAAGGTAAGAAAACCATACCACTGATTTCTAAGCTGAGAGTTTTACATCTAAAGCTGGCCGGTACATTGCTAATTCCCTTCCTTTTTGGAGGAGCAAGCAGCAGGGAAAAGACAAAAATGACAACAGGACTGCTTTAAAAGCTTAGCAGTCTGCAGCAGAGTTTAAAAGCTTTCTGTTTTAATAAGCCTTGGACATTCATGTGTATGCAAAGTACGGTGTTGGAGATGCAGATAGGGAAATAAGATTCTAAGGCCATAGGGAACAAAGTAGTGAGTTTCTGGAAAATTTGAGATTTCTGGACAACTGTCTTAATCCTTTTTTTCTATTTTCCAATAATCAGCCTCCTCTTTCCTTAACAGAGTAAGATGGACAGCTGTGCAAAATTAAGCATGAAGAACATCAGCATCTTGCCTTTCCTCTAAATCAGTTTCTTCACTGCAGCCTATGACTTGTCTGTATGGGGACGCAGACAGAACAGACTCTCAAGATCAAGCAAGCTTCCACAAGACAATGTTCAGGAAGACCTTCCTGTTGGGTCTCTTCCAAAGGCTTCTCTAACCACACTGGTCATATTTAAAACAAAACAGAATGCAGAAGCAAGACAGCTGTTTCTGCTGCAACTTTTCACATTTAAAAAACAAAGAGACAAAAAAAAAACACCAAATACATCCACTCTTCTTCCTTCCCTCCCGTCTCTGCAGCAAGTTCAGTCATCTTCACACAACTATCAGCAGTAGAAGTCTCTAAATGTTAATTTCACATAATGGAAAGCACATTTTCACAAGCCCGCTGCTTTTGTTTACGCATGCTCTCCTACAGCCCCTGAAGAAAACACACAAACAGAACATCCACAAGCGTCTGTACAGAACCCTTCTCCTAACATTTAGGTCAAGAGATCCCTCATAAGCAGCTTCCGCAGTATTTTAACAACTCTCTATGGAAATACAAAAATACAATAATGACAGCTTCACAGAATTTTCTATGAACAGTTCAGCAAAAAAAAAAAAGGTTGCTAATTCTTTGAATTTAGGAATTAAGAAGTCTGAAGATTCATTTTCAGAGCATTAATTGTTTATCAGTTGATATATGTTTGGTTTTTGAGATTACATCAGTGTGTAAAGAAATTTTAGCAAGTAGCAGCAGCATGATCCCCTTGAGAAACATCCTTCTGTAGAACGATAGCTCTGTGCCGAATTTATGATTACCTCTTTCCTAAGCAAGAATGATCCATAGCATTACTCTTCTTGTGCATTAAGTTTTACAATTTATGGAATACACTGTCAAACCACCTCCCAAGAATATTCATGATTTGGAATCCCTCTCTGTCCCAGAAGATTTTACTTGTAACATTTGAACTGTGTTTAAGAGGAAACGTACTCAAAGCCTCAATATTATTACAAGAGACCAACCAATTACCAAGCCTTCATTACATAACATGTACTGCTAAACACAAGGCTGATAATAAAGCATTACTAAACAAAAATACAAAGATGTCTGTTACATTCAACCACATTTCCACTTCTCACGAGTCACAGAAGTTGACCATACCTGGCATCTGAAAAGGGCTTCCTGGGTCTGAGCTGGCTGGAGAATGTGGGTAGGTGCTACTGCTGCTTCCAGGCGAGTTTGGATAGCTGCTGTTTGGCGAATGGGGGAACGGGTGACTGTTGGGTTGCTGAAAAGAGTCCGGGAAAGTAGCGTTGTGTGGCATGTGGGGCTCATTTTGTCCCAAGTTGCGGAACTGAGCCAAGAGGCTGTGCTGAGGGTTGTATTCGCTGTGCCTTGGAACCAGCACCGGAGGTAGAACTGCAATGGGAGAAAGCAGGACAAAGCAACAGCATTAGAGACTCAGTACTGAAGGACTAGGCCATACCTGGAAAAAACATTCTTCATTCCCTATGGCATAATTTACATCTGCCTTAAAAACAAGGTAGTCGAATCCAGGAACACATCTAAGCAAGAACTCTTTTCCTTATATCCAAGTTACTGTATAGCTTGAATTTATAGTGATAGTGCTAGCTACCTGGTTTGACAAACTGGAGCTTGATTTTACAGAGGGCCAGGGAAGATCCAAGGGTAAGCAGCAATTCAACACTGCAGTTTTTTTTCCTGCCCCAAGAAATGCTGTGAAGTAGCCACAGCATGATCGTGACACACACTTTGTTCTACTCTACTTGTGATCTTGCTAATCATGTAATGGCTTGTAACCTAAAACCCGCCTAATAAGGACAGACATGGTTTTTTCTGAAGACAGTACTAATGCTACACAGATCTTGAACTGAGCCTGGTCCCAACAGTTGTAGTTATATTTTTAACCTAGGCTATGTTCGTACCGATTAGTATTGAAATGGTTATTAACCCTACAAGTCGGTTTACAAATGCAATTCAAATAAAGTTATACTTTTCAAAAATAATAAAAACAAAAACAACTGATCAGCCATTGAGTTCCAAGTAAATGCTACTACAGGATCGGAGAAACACATCACAAACTGCTGGCTTCCCCACACTCTCAAGGCCTCCTCAGCAGTGGGAAACAAAGGCCTCTTTAACTGGGAATATGAACATGATACCAGCTACATCAAGATAAAAGAATCAGCTCTTTTTCCAACACTTCATCTTCTATCTTTAAACGCCTCACAGTGAAGTCCAAGCTACTCAAAAGATTAAAAGCTCGTCTTGTTTGAGAGATTTTGTGGGTTATGGAGGAAAAAGGAGAAGAAAGGGCCTACACAGGCAACCTATGCAGAAGGAAGTGAAATAAGAAGTTATTGCTGTCCACACCTGCCTGCTTCCATTCACTACCTATTTCCCAGCTGCACAGCCACATGGGACCAGGCAGCCCCCTGGGTGTCTTCAAGGGAGGCTGCCAAAAAGCACAAAGCATCAAAGCAAGCCAGGACACCACAGCCCCTCCCTGAGACTCCAGCCCTGTGCCCTGCCCAGGTGGCCACGCAGGAGAAAAGCAGGAGCACAGCAAGAGCGCATATACAGGAGAAGCCCCCACACGCAGAACTGTATCACTCAATTAAGAAAGGTGTTTCTTAACAGTTGCTTCACCATAAGGGGAATTACGAACTGATAGTAAAAATAAAACAACGACCGATGTCATTTTGACAAACAGGTTCTTCCAATGCATTAAGAAACTTATTTCTTCCAGCACTTTGCTTATACAAAAGCATTCGGGTTCTTAGTGGAGTGTCCAAGGATCTAAGAGCACACCACTATCACTACACCCACAGACCAGGCCTAAAGTCTAGGTCCAAATTCAAACTAGATATTGAACGGTGCTACACACACACAACTTACCCAGTGTTCTGAAAGCAAGACAAACATGAATCAAAGCAGCAGGTTTTCCTTGCTTTTTTTTTTTTTTTGAAGTATACACATAAGAGAGAAATTAATCTTTTTTTTTTCCTGCTGGTGGTATTAAAGTGTGAAATATTTGATCTCAGAAACCTTCCTTGAATACATACACTGAAGAAAAAAAGACAACCCTCAAACTGAAATGAAGGCTGCCAGTTAGTGTCAAAAGCGTGTTTTAAAGATTTAATCTGACGTTTCATTTTCTTAGAACAGCTTCACCAAGTTTCAATGGATCTCAAACACTCGAGACAGATATCGTTCCTAGGGAGATTTGTTTAGGTATGAAAATATTAGCTGACCCCCTTTAAAAGGAATATTCTAATAAAGGTTTCTAATTATAGCACTTTCTGAAACAAAGCACACCTATCTACCATTCTTTGGAATTTCCCAAGTGCAAAACACCGC